>NW_023416317.1:21521041-21951041 GCF_014108235.1 Myotis myotis | reverse complement strand
GTGTGTAAGTGTGTGTGTGTGTGGGGGGGGGTGGATGGGTGGGAGGCACCGGGCAAAGGGCTGCGTTGAGTCCGCTCCTTTTCTCTCATCTCTCCACCCTGAAGTTCGATTCTCCTCCCCTCTCTGACAGGGACCTGGAGGGTTTTGCAAAGTGTCAGGGACATCTGGGGAGACGAATGCATCAAGCTTTCTCCATAGGCTCCTCCTCTGTTGCCGCCCAGTAAATGCTGGAGCACCCCTGGGCTCAGTCCTGAGACTCCTCTTCGAGTTTCCGTTGTGTTCAATCCCAAGGATTTGCACGCCTACAGCGCCACTGGTTACATCTCCAGCACTGATCCCCCCTCTCCCCACAGCTTTCCTCTCCATTTGAGTGTCTAACGCAGTGGTTCTCAACCTTCCTAATGCCGCGACCCTTTAATACAGTTCCTCATGTTGTGGTGACCCCCAACCATAAAATTATTTTCGTTGCTACTTCATAACTGTAATGTTGCTACTGTTATGAATCGTAATGTATCTGATATGCAGGATATATTTTCATTGTTACAAATTGAACATAATTAAAACATAGTGATCAATCACAAAAACAATATGTAATTAAAGATGTGTTTTCCGATGGTCATAGGCGACCCCTGTGAAAGGGTCGTTCGACCCCCAAAGGGGTCAAGACCCACAGGTTGAGAACCGCTGGTCTAACGGGTGTCTTCAAATTTGTTGAATTTCTTAACTCGCCCAGCTCATTCCTGCCGCAGGGCACTTTGCATTTGCCATCCCCTTGGCAGGAACTCTTTTCCCAGCACTTAGATGGCCCGGTGTTCCATTGGAGCTGAGCCCCCTGTCGGAGGAGGCGAGCATTGCAGAGGGGAGGAAGCCTGCTGGATGTGTGTGGTCACAGTGCTGTGCTGGAGCCCTGCTTCAGCATGGGAAGCAACCTAGGGGCAGGGGGACACTATCAACAGGGAGGGGAGGGGAGGCCAGAGGAGGCCAAACGAGAAAGGGGGGAGGAAGGGAGGAAGGCCCCCACTTCGCTGTCAGGCAGGAGTCTGGGATCTCAGGAGGAAGGTGGCAAAGCTTAGGGCCCTGTCCCTATCCCGGGAACTAGATGGGCCTCGTGGACAGAGGGTAGAACTGACCCCACCTCCACTTTGTCATTGCTGTCATCTAAAACCCAGGTTAAGGCCCTGGTTGGTTTGGCTCAGTGGATGGAGCGTCGGCCTGCAGACTGAAGGGTCCCGGGTTCCATTCCCGTCAAGGGCACATGCCTGGGTTGTGGGCTCCATCCCCAGTAGGGGGCGTGCAGGAGGCAGCCAATCAATGATTCTCTCTCATCATTGATGTTTCTATCTCTCTCTCCCTCTCCCTTCCTCTCTGAAATCAATAAAAATATATTTTAAAAAAATAAAATAAAAATAAAACCCAGGTTAAGCACTCAGTTGGCCAGCACGGAACCTTTGGGTTTCACACACAGTAACCCTGTCGCTGGCGGTACCATCAGACACAAAGATGGCAACATCAAACCGCACAGTCTCAGGTCACACGGCAACCAGTACTGCAAGGGGAGGGAGGAGCAGAGGGCACAGCGTCTGGGGCCTTGCCCCTCTCTGAGCCAATTAGTTATCAGAGAAATACAATGTGCTGATTGGCTCATACTTGAGTCCCACTCACTAGGGTAAATACTAGGAAGAGCCCAAGAGATTGACCCAAGTGGGTCACTAAACTCAGAGAGAGCGGGTGCCCAGCAAGGAATCTGCAGGGACCCATTTTGACTCATGTTTATATATATAATATTTTTTGCTCTTTTTTTTTTCAGAGAGGAAGGGAGAGGAGAGAGTGATAGAAACATAAATCATGAGAGAGAATCAGTGATCGGCTGCCTCTTGCATGCTCCTCACTGGGGATTGAGCTGCAACCAGGGCACGTGCCCTGACTGGGAATCTAACTGTGACCTCCTGGTTTATAGGTCAATGCTCAACCATTGAGCCACACCGGCTGGGCCAAATGCTTTTTTCCCCCTTTGCCTTGCCCCTCTCCCCTCATCTGAAACCAAGCCCCCTCCTTATTTGCATGATTATTATTATCATGATTAGTTTTAATAATAACAGCTAACATTTATGCCGGACTTACTGTGTCAAGCACTTCACATTTACTGCTTGTTGTAATCTTTACGATTACTTGATTGCCATCATTATCCCCATTTTACAGATGAGAAAACTGAAGCTCAAAGGTGACAGAACTGGCTCGAGATCACACATCTAGGAAATAGCTGAGCCAGGATTTGAGCCCTTTAAGGCTTTTCTCTAATGCAGGGGTCCTCAAACTTTTTAAACAGGGGGCCAGTTCACTGTCCCTCAGACTGTTGGAGGGCCGGACTATAGTTTAAAAAAAACTATGAACAAATTCCTATGCACACTGCACATATCTTATTTTGAAGTAAAAAAACAAAACGGGAACAAATACAATATTTGTATTTGCATATGGCCCGTGGGCCGGAGTTTGAGGACCCCTGTTCTAATGGATCTCTCTCCCCTCATCCCCCACCTAAAGTGTAAGCCTCATGAGGCTAGAGTCCAAGTACCCTGCCCCTTGCCTAGTCCAGTGCCTGGCACAGAGTAGGTAGGCCTTCAATAGGTAGTACCTGAGTGAGTGAATGCCTGGCACTGTACTAAGTGTCTTTCAAGCATGACTTCACTTAATCCTCACAACCACCTTGGGAGGTAAGTATTCACTCTGATTCCCATCACACAGACAAACAGGAGGCACCCCCAAAGTCATGGACTGAGTAAGCGAAAGAACTAAGCTCAAACCCCATCGTTCTCACCCCAGCCTGTTCTCTGAGCACAGTGCTCAACTGTGAATGAGGACATACTTCCATATCGTGACGGAAAGGAAAATATCACTCAGTAAACATGTGAATGAACAACCGAAATAAACCAGTGGTGACGAGGATGGGAGAGGGTAAGCATGGCCAAGGTGCTAAGGGAGGCGACCGTGGTTGGTTCTCTTCTCATATTTCCAGGAAGGAGTTGATGTGATGGGGGCAGGAGGGGACATTACAGGCTCCGGAAAGCTTCTGCTCTCCTGGGCAGTCGGTCATTCCAGGCCCAGGAGTTTCTGGAACCCACGACAGCCGGTTAGCAGGCTCTTGGGTTGATGAGCAGAGTGAGGAGGGCTCCCGGGGGTGCTCGGGCTCTGAGGAGTAACCATCCCCTTCTGCCTTCCTTCCCGACCGCGGGGCTGGGCCTCGCGCCCCTCAGCTCTGTGCCTCGTGCTGGGCTGCATGATCTTCCCCGACGGCTGGGACGCCGAGACGATCCGGGACATGTGCGGGGCCAAGACCGGCAAGTACTCCCTAGGGGACTGTTCGGTGCGCTGGGCGTACATCCTGGCCATCATCGGCATCCTCAACGCCCTCATCCTCTCCTTCCTCGCCTTCGTGCTGGGCAACCGGCAAACAGACTTGCTTCTGGAGGAGCTCAAGCCCGACAACAAAGGCGAGTGCACGCGTCGGTGGGCAGGGGCGGGCGGGGCGACGTCAAGGTTAACAGCGATGCGGAACTGGGCATGGGACAGGCAGTACGATCACCTTGAGAACAGTGTGGCTTTATGTCTCAGATCCGAACAGCTGCGCCCCTGGGGCCCAGCAAAACCCGCCAGCGGGGATAAACCCATGAGAAACGGGCAAGAATGCTCTTGGCAGCAGTTTCAAAATAGCAGACAACTAAAAGCAGCCTAAATGGCTATGGACAGGAGGCTGGATAGACAAATGGTGATATATTCACACCACGGAATAGTTCATAACTGAAAATGAATGAACCTCAGTTTATAGTAACAGAATGGGTACCCGCTGGAAACATATGGGGAGGGCGGGGGGGCGATGGGGCCGTGGAGAATAAAGTTCCAGAAGATGACGCAGTGAAATTTATAGTGAGCTCAAACACCAAGCACCACTAAGCAATATATAGTTTAAACACACATATATTTATGGTGATATGTGTGTGTGTGTTTTTTAAAAAACAACAACAACAACAAGGAAATGAGAAATATAAATGGTAGAACAGATGAGGGAAGCCAGGAGCAGATGTGGACAGGGAGGTGTATACACATTATTGGTAGAGTTACAGTTCTTGAACAGTGCTTTATACCTAGTATATTGCAATTAGAGGCCTGGTGCATGAAATTCATGCAGGGGGGTGTCCCTAGCCTGGCCTGCACCCTCTCGTAGTCTGGGACCCCTCAGGAGATGCCCGACTTCCGGAAGTCAGTCAGACATCCCTCTCACAGTCAGACATCCCTCTCGCAGTCCAGGATCCCTCTTGCAGTCCGAGACCCTTCTCCCCTTACCGCTCACCTGCTCGCTGTTCCTTACCACTGAGCTCGCTGCTCCTTAGCACTGCCAAAGAGGCAGGAGAGGCTCCTGTCACTGCCACTGCCACTGCACTCGTCAGCTGTGAGCCCAGCTTCTGGCTGAGCAGTGCTCCCCCTGTGGGAGTGCACTGACCACCATGGGGCAGCTCCTTCGCTGAGCATCTGCCTCCTGGTGGTCAGTAAGCATCATAGCGACCGGTCATTCCGCCAGTCATGCCACCGTTTGGTCGATTTGCAGATCAGGGTTTTATTATATAGGATATGTATATCAGGTAACACTAAAATACAACAAAGAAACAACTTACACCTAAGGCCAGAACCTTAGGGGTTGTCACTGTTGTCAATGCTTATCTGTGTGTCTTCAAACCTGATCTGTCCCTTTACAAAACGGAGAGTAGTGTTAAGTGCTAATATGACATAGCACAGGTATCATCCTAAACAAACCCCCGCCTCAGCTCAATTTTTGTGCTCCACTCTGGAGCATGTTGTAAAGATCTGTCTCTCATTTCATGGGGAATCATCTTGCCCTGTTTATCCAGTGCTTATCATCATATGAAATAAAGGAACTGTACTTTCTTACCATTCTCCTTTTAGGGGCTCTTAGGGAGACTTCCAGGTTTTTACTATTCCTGGCAATGCTACAATGAACATTTTTGTCTGTGTCTTCTTATACACAAGTGTCTTCTTGGTGTCTTTCCAGAAGTTAAATTGCACACTTACCATTGAAATGACAGTGCCAGATTGTTCTCCACTGGAGGGCCGGTCTTCTGACCCAAGGGCCCGCCCTGCCCCCAGAGCAAGGGGAGACACTGCAGGGCTTCGAGGGACAGACCCCCGTCTGTCTGGGTGTGCGTTCTCTGCTGTGAGAAATAGTAGTCATTTTCATAGTCACACCCTTCCGTGAGCTATTAGCCTGAGCTGGGCCTATGTTTAGCACTTTCCATTAATTATATTCATCTCTTGGAATTTCTCATCTATAGAATAGGGCTAATGGTGGTGAAGACTATCTCATTTGGCGGGAGGTAGTTTGGCCTTGTGGTGGAACCCTTAGGCTGTGGAAGCAGATCATCTATATTGGAAGCAGGCTGAGCTAAGAAGTGACTTCACCTCTGTGAGCCTCAGTTTTCTGCATTCACAAAACGAGTGTGGTGGAAAGTACCACTGTATAGTTTAAACATACATATACTTATGGTAATACGGGTTGTCCTGTGAGGAAGAAAGAAAGATTGTGCCTGCAACGGAGCACGTGGTGAACGCTCTGTAAAAGCTGCCACTCCGCCCCACTCCCCGTCAGGCGGGCATCATGACCACCGTTTTACAAATGAGAGGTCCAGTCACTTGCTCAAAGCCACCTAAGTGGTGGAGCCAGAATTTGAATCCAGATCCAAGTCCAAAGACCAAGCTCTGCCCCACTGCCTGCCCCCTTTTCAGCCCTCCCTGGGCTGCTAGTTGCTAACCTAAGCTCTGAGCCTCCTGCCCCTGGATACCCTGATATCTTGTGGTTTCTGTGTCCTTGGTATGAAGTCAGGGCCTGCCCTCTGGTGGCAGCTTCTAGAAGTGCGTGGCTAAGACAGCCATCTGCCCTTTCTGGTGTGAGGTGGGCCAACTCCGAGTCCTCTCCTCCATCCCCAGGTACCTTAATAGCTCAGTGTTAAAAGTTACATCAGCGTCCAGAGATCTCCATCCCCATGAAGAGCTCAAGATGACTGAGCCTCACAGTCCAGTTCTAAGCCAAAGACTTTCAGGACAGAAGTAAAAAATAAAATAAATTGCTATAATTTCTAGCATTTAGTATGTGCCAAACACTGCGCAGTCCTTGGCTGGGGCTCTTTATGTCTTTCTGACCCTCAGAAGCACCTTGTGAAGGAGGCTGTTCTGCCGTCTTGCAGATGAGGAAGTTGGGACTCATTGAGGTCCACTGGCCTGCTCAGGGCCATCCAGCTAGTCCGAGGCCCCGGTGGGATTTCAGAGCCTGGGCCCCCACCTCACCACTCTGCCCAGTTTTGCCCTGAGGATGGGCCAAGGGGATCCCCAATGCCCTGGTGGTCTCTG
Source organism: Myotis myotis (assembly GCF_014108235.1). NCBI lineage: Eukaryota > Metazoa > Chordata > Mammalia > Chiroptera > Vespertilionidae > Myotis > Myotis myotis. The sequence continues at coordinate 21,944,627 of NW_023416317.1, read as the reverse complement.
ACTTTCTCCAATTCTCTCTCTCTCTCTCTCAGATTTTGTGAGCTCTACAGTAAGCTCCGTGTTGCGACCAGGGGGTGATGTCTCCAGCTGGGGAGTCCTCCCCTGCCCCGTTGCTCACTCACAGGGACCCTGAAGGCCAGGATCACAGCCCAGGAATTGACCTGTCCTCAGTGTGTCCCATCTCTTGCCCTCTCATCCTCCATTCAAGCTCTGAGGGAAGACCCCAATCTCAGACTGACTTCTCATCTGTTACCCGCCTGCCAGCTCCAGACTTTGAAGAGAGGTGGAGGCTGGGCGCAGCCTGGGGGGGCCTGATTCTGCCCCTCCCTCAACTGACCTAAGGGAGCCGGACATCCCTTGGGGTCTCCTCTCCTCTCCTACCTGGCTGGGGGCCGGTAGTCTCCCGGGGAAGGAGGCCCTGGGATTCCAGTGCCCCAGGCTCCCTCGGTCTGGGAGCTACTGCCTGGTCGCATCTTTGCCTCCTCTGGTCCCTGCCTCTTGCAGAAACTTATTCAAGACACTGCCCCAGGGCAACCGAGCTCCTTCCTTTTTTTGGCGGATGATGGTTCCATCACATCTTTGCAGAGCTCCAGGCACCACCAGCCTGCTCCCAGCTCTCCTGAAGGAGTCTGAGCTGCACCGAGGGAGAACACAAGGGCCTCCCTGTCTACTGGCGCCCTGTCTACTGGCGCTCTGTCCAGCCCTGAGTCTGAGAAAGGACACACAGCCCCAGAGGGAACTGGAGATACCCGGACTCCAGGCAGCAGGGGCCAGGGGTGGCTCTGCCTGGGGCTGGCCTGGCCTCTCTGCTGGGACGTCGTGCTGCTGACTGGACCCTCGACCCCAGCTTGTTTTGTACAGCACAGACCCTTTGGCCCTGTTGTTAGGGTTGGAGGTTGGGGAGGGGCCTAACCATGGGGCATCAGGGGAGGTACCGCCCCTCTGCCCCTTCTTGTGCTGCCTGACCCTGGCATTTGCTAAGGGCAGACACTGTCTTGCCTCTTTGATACTTTTCTGCATAACTTGAACTTGCAGGTCACCTCTGAACAGGGTACCCCCTGTCCCCATCCCCGGGCCTTGTAACCCTGTCCCCACCTCGTCTCCTCTCTGCCCACCTCTCGCCTTGCGATATGCCCAGGGTCTGCCACCCGATGGGCAGTGCTTGGAGCCGAGGCGTGTGTGTGTGTGTGTGTGTGTGTGTGTGTGTGTGTGTGTGTAAGTATGTGGGGGGGGCAGACGAGGAGTCCTCTCTCCCCCTCTCCTCCCACCATGGGGGGCATCTCCCTCCTGCTTGGCGAGAAGCAACTGAGGGAGATTTCAGGTGTTTCTGGACTTCCCTCACGGCCGCATGGACCTGGCGGGAGAGTCACCTGGCTGGGGGCGAAGTAGCCCCTTTCAGGCCCGCGTCCAGGCGGCATGTGGGCTCCTTCCAGTGTGCCTGCTTCTGGCTGCAGGGCCCACTGGAGAGGAGCCTGCGACCCACCATTCTGTTATGTTGGCTCAGCCAAAGGAGGGGAGAAAAGCAGTTAGTGCCATGTATTTGCCAACCTGTGTTCATTTCCACTGGAGTTGGACCTGAGAGGGAGGGTTTCCAAGACAGACTCTAGGAATCCTCTGTCCCAATCCCCCATCTGGACCCAACCGGGATCGGATGCTGGATCCTGGTAGGATTCCTGATACCTGGAGCTCCCCAAGTCCTGACCCTCCCCCTGGGCAAACACCTTCCCCCAGTGCTCTGCCCAGCACTGTGCCCCCTCTCTCCTGCTCCTACCAAGCCCTGCACTGCAGCCCCCACTGGCACCTTCCTCAGCAGGCTGCTTGCAGGTGGGGCTGGGCAACAGGGTCCCAGGTGGAAGGGACGGGGGAGGGAAGCCTTGTGGGAGGGAGGGAGTGGGGGGCAGATCCAAACCAAAGCCCAGTGTTGGAAGGCTGCAGAGAGAGGGCCCCAAGCAAGTGGTTAGGAATGGGGAGAAGACAAGAGTAGGAGAAAGAATGAGACAGGAGGGAGAAGGAGAGGCAGAGACAGAGCAAGGGAGAGAGGGGTGCAGAGAGGTCCAGAAATGGAGAGAGAGGAGTGAACAGAAGGGGGACCCAGAGGGACAGAGAACCTGGGAGAGGGAGGGTAGGGGACTGGAAAGAGGATTAGAGATAGGGAAGGAGGTGTTGGCAAGACAGTGGTGGGAGACCAGACTGTGATGCAGGGAGCAATGGAAGGGAAAGGAGAGAAGGAGGATGAAGGCCACAGGATGCTGAGGAAGAGGGAGCAGCTGCTTCTGTGTGTGCACTGTGCCCAGGGACCACCAACCTGTGTGCCTTGTGGAGAAGTTAGAACCCACCCGCTCAGAGACCAAGGACGGGCCCAGGCGGCCAGCCCTCACATCAGGGGGACAGTCCAGCTGATTTCTGAGCAGGTTAGCGCCACTGGAGCGGGTGAGTGGTAGAGAAGAGGGAGGTTTGTTCCCTTTGGGACCGTCTGACAGTGTTTCCATGTCACCATCTGCTCAGCCAGCTGCTGCCCTGGCCGAGGAATTTGGGGTTAGGAAAGCAGTGTTGGGTGGGTTGAAGGAACACCAAAGTAACACGGGGAAGGGAAAGAGGTCAGAGTGGGGACCAAACCACAGCTCTGTCCCCGAAGCTTCAGCAGAGGTGGGAGCAGAACGGGTAACAGGTGCTTTAGCCAGGGCCCCAGGGAAGCCATTATGGCCAGGGGACGCCTGTGGAATGGCCTCCCTGGGGTTTAGCCTTTGGGAGGAGGTGGAAGCAGAGCTGTCTCTCACACTCTTGGTCCCTGAAAGCTGAGCTTTGAGCAGGTCTCTGAGGTGACTGGGTCAGAGGGTCTGGCACTCCCCAGCTTTCTCTGCCCTGAGCTGGGGACTCCTTTTCAGGACAGGCCAACGTGGCCACAACCTGGACGTGGTTCAGAGCGCTGGTTGATGAAATCCTTCTGGGTCCCTGAGATGTGAAAACTCCTCTTTGGGGACCAGTACCCATGGAGGAAAACATTGATTTCCCGAGGGCGTGAGGAGCATGGGTAGAATCGAGATCCTTGTCACGCCTGGAGCAGCCAAGACATTGGGAACTTATAGACAAGGCTGTGGGGAAATTCCGTGGACTTCGTTTGAGATTCCTGCCTAGACCCAGGGGAGTGCCCCTTCTCCAGCTTCCAGTGTGGACTGAGAAAGGGAGACCCTCTCTTGGGAGAAGCTGGGATGTTCCCAGTACAAGAAACTTCCACAGGCCCCTGCCAGGCTCAGGGCTAGCCTTTGGGTGGGATTGCCGTTTCCTGAGAAAGGAACAAGGGAGCCACAGTCCTTCCCGGAGCTCTGACCAGCAGACCTCAGAGGGCCTGTGCTGTGTGATGTTAGGATAGCTTGGTGTTGTCTACACCCCATTAGTAAGTTTTGTCTGAATGTGTCCTCACTGTTCATTGTCCCACTTGGTAACACTTATTTCGGTCCAGACCCCTTCTGCTGCTGCTGGATTTGAGCTTCAGTACAGGTGGAATGATGTTCAAATAAAGAAACACTTTACATCACCCATGCTGGCTTCTCTTTCTCTGCACCGGCCCCCAGGGGATCAAGAGGGGTGGGATTCAGCCTCACTCTGCGTCGGGTTTGGCTGCATAGTAACAGAGCTCTACTATTGTGGCTTAGCAGGATAGTTTCTGTTCCCATCACAGGAAGTCGGAGGTAGCCAGACCATGACCAATGTGGCCCGCGGTGTGATCAGAAACCCAGGCTCCGTCTTCCTCAGAGCCACTTTCATGGCCCAACATGGCTGCTTGGCCTCCTTGATCCGCAGTTCCTTTGAAGACTTCTGGAAATCTCATAGGACTGAGTCACAGAGCACACTAGCTGAAATGTGGCCTATTAACTGGGCCCATTGCCACCCCAAATAAAATTGAGGTTCTGTTACCCAGAGAAAGGAGAGAACAGATGGAGTGGGCACTGGCAGTCTGCACATGCCTGGTTGCACAGACTTGACTTCGGACTTACAGCAAACAAGACTCCACCCTTTTCTGCCTGTGTGGACCGGGACAAGCCCTTTCACCTCTCTCTAAATCCCACTGAACAATGTGGGTGACAACAGTGATCTTGGGGAAGTTGTAAGGAACAATGAGGGAATGCATGTGGATTGCTTTGTAGTGTCTGCCACATTGTAACATGCCCCATATGGCAGCTACGTTACCATTTTTGCACTTGGGAACTGTGGGCACTCAGTATAGACTAAGCACTGAAGGAACAAAAACAGAGACCCTGACTTAATGGACAGCTGGTTGGGGAAGTGACAGGTAAAAATGTAAAATTTGCGAGGGGCAGGGAATTGTGGGTGCCCTGGGTGGGGACACCTTACTGGCTTTTGGAGGGGTGGGTAGAGCTAGGGAGAGGTTTACTGTAGGATAAATAGGGCTTAGGCAGGCATGGGTCAGGAAAGCCACTCAAGAAAGAAGGCAGGCCCTGCCCAGTCTTACATAGTGGTTAGAGCGTCAGCCCACGGACTGAAGGGGTTGCAGGTTCGATTCCTGGTCAAGGAGGTCAAGGGCACATACCTTGGCTGCAGGTTCGATTCCCAGCCATGATTGGAGCACATGGGGGAGGCAACCAATCGATGTGTCTCACATTGATGTTTCTCTCTCTCTCCAACGCTCCCCCTCCACCCTCCCTTCCACTCTCTCTAAAAATCAATAGAAAAATATATCCTCAGGCAAGGCTTAAAAATAAATAAAAACTATGATAACTATTTTTTTGTTTTTCTTTTCCCCCCCCGCCCATCCTTCTTTATCTTGATGATAGCTACTTTAAAAAAAAGAAAAAGAAAGAAAGCATATTGAGGAAAGAGATCAAGGTAAGAAACAGAATGGTCTGTGCAGAGCACTAAATGCTGGACTGTAAAGTTTGAGGCAGGGAGGGCCAGAGATTAGTCCAGTGGTTCTCAGCCTTCTGGACCTTTAAATATAGTTCCTCATGTTGTGACCCCCAACCATAAAATTATTTTCGTTGCTACTTCATAACTGTAATGTTGCTACTGGTATGAATCATAATGTAAATATCTGATATGCAGGATGTATTTTCATTGTTACAAATTGAACATAATTGAAGTATAGTGATTAATCACAAAAACAATATGTAATTATATATGTGTTTTCCGATGGTCTTAGGCGACCCCTGTGAAAGGGTCGTTCGACCCCCAAAGGGGTCGCGACCCACAGGTTGAGAACCGCTGGATTAGTCGATTAGTCTGGGGAGACAAAGGCCATATGATGATGAAGCTGCAGATTTGAGAGCAATGGGGAACCATGGAAAGATTTTAAGTTGCAAAGGAACACAATTAGATTAGCATTTCAGAAAAACCACTCTGGTTGCAGTGTTAGGGGGCTGAATTAGAGGGAGACATTTTAATGGAAGGGAAATCAGAAGTCTGGCCTGAAGCAAGGTGGTGGCAGTGTCCCTGAGAGGTAGGAATTCAATATTTAGGAAGTAGACTTGAGGACACTTGGTAACTGATTGTGAGGGTAAGGAGTAGAGAGTGGCACCAGAAGGGCAGTTAACAGTACAGCAGGAGAGCAAAATGAGACATGCTAAGTGTGAGAAACATGTGGGGCAACCTGGTGCAGTTTCCCAGTAGTTAGCTGACAGAGGGCTGTGAGAGCTCAAAAGAAAGATCTGGACCAGCAACAGGAGCATTCAGGCAATGATTAGAATGTAAAGCACAGAGGGAGTGTGAAAAGCCATGGGGCCATGGGACGCTGGAAAACACCAGCCTATAAAGGTCAGAGGAATGGACGTCTAAAAGGAGACGACAGTGGGGACACAGATATAACATTTTGCAGGGAGGGGGAAAAGGCACCATTAGAAGGAGATGACAATGAAAGAGCCAAGAAAACTGTGAGAATGTATTGTTATGGAAAGGGGAAGCTCAAGTGGTCAGGTGGAGCAGAGAGGTCAAAATCCGGGTCTGAAAATAGTGCCCACTGGATTTGGGAACAAGGAGGCCACCGTTGCAGAGCATATTCAGAAGAGTGTGAGAAGGAGAAGGAATCTGGGCATCTTTGCTGCAGGTGATGATTATGTCCTTGGGCATGATCTGCCTCTTCAGCATGCCCAACTTGGGATGGTTGCCACGGCTACGGAAAAGCCCAGGCGGTTCTGTCTTGAAGTTAGCAATCCTCCGAGTTTAACCATAATACAGAAGCCATACTCTTTCAGTAATTTCATTCTCCTCTTCGGTTTTCAGTTTCCCTTCCTGGCTCATCTGTTGCCAAGCTTCTGACTGGGCTTCGAAATACTGGCTCATCTGGGTAAAAAGTCACATTTGCTTAGGCTAGTAATACTATTCTTCTCATTAGTCATTTCCTTTCTCCAGTCTTTTAAGAAATTTTCCTAAATATTTCTTTAGTAGTATATTCATGGTCAAGCATTTCTGCAAAGAACGTAATGACTTTTTCTGCTTTGGAGCTCAGCTTCGTGACTTGACCATCGCAGTACAACTGGACTCTCTCTGGAAGAGGCTCATCTGGTGGAGCAAATACAGGACCTTTATGCTCTAGGGATTTCCACTTGGTGCCCTTGGGCAGTGCTCTTCTTCCCACCATTTCCACTTCAGCTGCTTCTCTTCTTCAGCTTCTTTTTCTTGCTATCTGGCTCAGGAACTTTTTTAACTTTATTCTTGGGTGTTTTTTTTTTTCTTCAATTCCCTATCCTCTTCTTCCTCTAGTTTTTGTTTCTTCTTTCTTGATATTCTGTTTTGCTTTTCTTGGGTTTATAATCAGCATCCTCCTCATGTGGAGGTCTCCTCAATGGCTTCAGATCCTCTTTAGGTGCAAAGCAGCCGTCACCTTCAGGCTCATCTTTAATTTGTAGTGGCCTCGAGAAGCCATTTTTCTTAATATACTTTTATTGATTTCAGAGAGAAGGGAGAGGGAGAGAGAATCATTGATGGGCTGCCTCCTGCACCCCTCACACTGGGGATCAACCCTGCAACCCAGGCATATGCCCTGACTGGGAATTGAACCGGGACCTCCTGGTTCATAGGTTGACGCTCAAACACTGAACCACACCGGCTGGGCAGCCATTTTCCTTCTTTACTTTTGTATCCCCGGAGGCTCTAACCTTTTCCTCGTTTCATTTTTATCTGTTTTGATGTTTTTCAGAACTTCCATCTTTGTGCTTGCTTTCCCCCCTTCTCTTTGTGTTCCTCTTCAGAATCTTTATGTTCACTGTTGCTTTGCTTGGACTTCTCAGTCCTCCTCCTCATCCTTCTTGTGCTCTTGGTGCCAGAGTACCTGATCTTTGTGTTTACTGTGAGTCATTCAATTGGGAATCCGCTGCGATCTGGGAATCGCTGTGCAGATGGCACCCACTCATTTGGTCCAGAGCAGCAAGGGGCAGACGGCACGGGGTGCAGTGGGGGGGGGGGGGGGAGGGGGCGAGACACAGAAGGGGGGAGGGACATGTGCGGGGCTTAGAGGCCCCCTGAGGTGCGGTAAGCGGGAGCGAATCCCAGCAGTTGTGTAACAGCCTAAGTTCGAACTTCCTTTAATTGTAATTCTTGGTATTTGTTCCCTTGCTTTTTTATCTTTTATCCACATGCTGCGTTGTTTTATTTTTGCCTGTCTTCTATATTTGTCACTTTTTTTTATAGAGCAGTTTTAGGTTCACAGCAAAATTGAGCAGAAAGTACAGAGATTTCCCATAGTCTCCCTGCCTCAAAGGTGCAGTCTTCCATATTATTAATATTCCCCCACGAATATTCCCCTAGCCGGTTTGGCTCAATGGATAGAGAGTTGGCCTGCAGACCAAAGGGTCCCGGGTTTGATTCCGGTCAAGGGCATGTACCTCGATTGCAGGCTCCTCTCTGGCCTGGGCCCTGGCTGGGAGCATGCAGGAGGCAACCAATTGATGTGTTTCTCTCTGTCTCTCCATCTCCCTTCCACACTCTAATCTAAAAATCAATGGAAAAATGTCCTTGAGTGAGGATTAAAAAAAAATTCCCCCATGGAAGTGGTACATTTGCTACAGTTGATGAACCTACATTGACACATATTTTCACCCCAAATCCACAATTTGGACAAATGTATAATGACATGTATCATTACAGCATCATTCAAAAACAGTTTCACTATCTGAAAAATCTGTGCTCTGCCCATTCATTTCCTTTCTCCATCTCCTGGCAACCAATCTTTTACTGCCCCAATAGTTTTGCATTTTCTAGAATGTCATCTACAGTCATGCACCACTTCATGACAGCAGTTAAGCAGTTTTGTCATTGTGCGAACATCACAGAGTGCACTTACACAAACCTAGATGGTATAGCCTACAGCACACGCTGGCTATATGGTGTAGCCTATTGCTCCTAGGCTACAAGCCTATACAGCATGTCACTGCACAAAACGACACAAGATTAAATCAAGCACAACAGAAAATCCAATAAAAAGATGCAATGAACACAAGATGTATGAGGCTGCTGGTGGTATAGCACAGCATGATGTTTTATGGCAAACTTCATTTTTATAAGTAGAAAGAGTACACTCTAAAATAACAATAAACATACAGTAAATACATAAGCCAGTACCATAGTCATTTATTATTATTAACAAGTATGTACTGTACATAGGACAGTGTGTGCTATACTTTTACACTATTGACAGTGCAGTGGGTTTAACACCTGCACCAGCACAGATGCATGAGTACTGCATTACTTTACAGTGTTAGGACAGCCACCATGTCACTAGGCAATAAAAAATTTTCAGCTTCATTAGAATCTTATGAAACCACCATTGTATATGTGGACCATCATTAACTAAAATGTCATTTTTTTAAAAAAATATTTTTATTTTTATTGATTTCAGAGAGGAAGGGAGCGAGTGATAGAAACATCAGTTGATCATCTGCCTCCTGCACACCCCCTACTGGGGATTGAGCCGCAACCCAGGTATGTGCCCCTGACCGGGATCGAACCCGGGACCCTTCAGTCCGCAGGCCGACACTCTATCCACTGAGCCAAACCGGCTTTGGCCTCTATCAATTTTAAATTGAAAAATTTTTTGCTGAGTAGTATGAGTTTTTATATATTTTGGATATTAACCCTTTATCATCAGATATATGATTTGCAAGCATTTTCTCCCATTCCATAGGTTGCCTTTTCATTTTGTTGAGTTTCATTTGCTGTGCAGCTTTTTAGTTTGATGTAGTCTCACTTGTTTATTTTTGCTTTTGTTTCCTTTGCCTTTGATGAAAAATTCACAAAATCAGCACCAAGACTGGTGTCACAGAGCTTACCACCTAGGTTTTCTTCTAGGAGTTTTATGGTTTCAGTCCTTAATCCATTTTGAGTTAATTTTTGTATATGGTGTTAGATAAGTGGCCCAGCCTTATTCTGCATGTGGCAGTCCAGTTTTTCCAGCCACCATTGTATACTCTTAGCACTTGTGTCAAAAATTAATTGACCAGTGTTTGCTTTGGCAGCACATATACTAAAACTAGAGGCCCAGGGCACGAAATTTGTGAACTTGTGGGGGAGGGAGAGGTGATGGGCCCTCAGCCCAGCCTGCACCCTCTGGCAGTCTGGGAGCCCTTGGGGGATGTGTGACTGATGGCTTAGGCCCGCTCCAACCGGGGAGCGGGCCTAAGCCATTAGTTGGACATCCTTAGTGCTGCCATGGAGGTGGGAGAGGCCCCCACCACTGCCACTGCGCTTGTCAGCCATGAGCCGGCTCAGGGCTTCTGGCTGAGCAGTGCTCCCCCTGTGGGAGCACAATGACCACCAGGGGGCAGCTCCTGCATTGAACATCTGTCCCCTGGTGGCTAGTGCGTGTCATAGTGACTGGTCATTCCACCAGTTGATTGGCATATTAGCCTTTTATTATATAAGAAGATTGGAATGATAGAGATTAGCATGGTCCCTGCGCAAGGATGACACACATTCGTGAAGCACTCCCTCCCTCCCCCAATTAATTGACCACGTATGCATGGGTTTATTTCTGGGCTCTCTATTCTGTTGTACTGATCTATGTGTCTGTTTTTAAGCCAATGCCATACTGTTTTGATTACTATAGCTCTATAATATAGCTTTTGTTCTATTTCTGTAAAGAAAATGACAAATCTTGATAGGATTGCATTGAATCTGTAGATTGCTTTAGATTGTTTCATTGTTGGGTTTTAAGAGTTCTTTATCAGATATATCTTTGCAAATATTTTCTTCTAATCTATGGTTTATCTTCTCATTTTCTTGATAGTGTCTTTTGCAGAAGTTAATTTTAACCAAGTCTAGCTTATCAATTATCTTTCATGGATGATGGCTTTAGTGTTGCAACCAAAAAGTCATTGTCAAACTCAAGGTTTTTTTTAGATTTTCTTGTTTTCTGGGTGTTTGATAGTTTCATTTTTTTACATTTAGGTCTATGATCCATTTTGAGTTAAATTTTGTGAAGGATGTCTGTATTGCCTCCGCTTGTGAAATATCAGCTCTGTTTGTATGAGTCAATTTCTGGGCATTGTATCCTGTTCCATCGATCTCTTTCTGTTCTTATTTCTTTCTTTTTTTTTTCTTTTTTTTTTTTTTTTTTAATATATTTTATTGATTTTTTACAGAGAGGAAGGGAGAGAGATAGAGAGCCAGAAACATCGATGAGAGAGAAACATCGATCAGCTGCCTCCTGCACATCTCCCACTGGGGATGTGCCCGCAACCCAGGCACACGCCCCTGACCGGAATCGAACCCGGGACCTCTCAGTCCACAGACCGACGCTCTATCCACTGAGCCAAACCAGTTTCGGCTCTGTTCTTATTTCAATACTACATTGTCTTGATTATTGTAGCTTTATATTAATTATTGAAGTCAGACAGTGTTAGTCCTGAGTTTGCTCTTCTTTTTTACTACTGCATTGGACTGATATCCTAACAATGAGTCTTCCTATCCACGACCATGGAATATCCATTTATTTAGTTCTTCTTTCATCAGTTTTGTAGTTTTCCCCCATAGAGTTCTTGTACATATTTTGTTAGATTTGTTTACTTCTTTTGGGTGCTAATGTAAATGTTGTAATTCTCAAATTCCATTTGTTGGTATATAGAAAAGTGGTTGACATTTGTATATTAACCTTGTATTCTGCAACCTGCTATTAGCATGCTAGTTGTACAAGGTTTTTTTGTTTGTTTTTTAATTCTTTTGGAATTCCTACAAGACAATTAGGTCACTTGTGAACAAAACCAGTTTCATTTCTTCCTTCCCAATCTGTGTAGTCATTTCCCTTTCTTGTTCTGTTGCATTAGCAAGGTCTTCCAGTACAAATGTTGTTAAGAGAGTGAACATCCTTGCCTCATTCCTGGTCTTAGTGTCAAAGCTTCTAGTCTCTCTTGATTAAGTAGGATATTAGCTATAGGTTTTTTTGTAGTGACTCTTTATCAGGTTGGGACTCCTTCCTAGTTTTGGAGATGTGCCACTTTATCTACATGTCTTTATTGTCTGTGGGGATAGTATTCTGCTTTCTTTGGCATTTGACTTTGATCCTTTCTGTTAAGCATGTTTATGTTAGTTTTTCTTCATTTTTAAGGAGACATGATTTGAGTTTTTCTAGTTTCAAGTTTCTACAGTACTTTTTGTGTGTAAAATATTAAAATATGAAATGTACAAAAAACAGCTGTTTGAACTCAGCACAGAATAGGACTTTATAACTGTTTCTTTTAGGAGTTAATAAATATTTAATCAATATATTAAATAACTTATCCCCAGGAAGAAAATACATCCTGGATCTAATGGAAAAATCCTAGTTTCACTCTATTCAGTGAATGTGATCCCCCAACCCTATCTTTATTTTGACTGTCCTGATAAATTTAGATTCTGTTAAGAGTATCTATCTTTCAATGTGGAGCTCTGTCCATGGGGGCTTTGCTGGTTAGAAGTTTTTTGAGCTCAGACTGATCCAGCCCCTTGGCTTAACCAAGCTTCCTTGGGACCCACTGCAAACCTCTCCCAATTTTGGCTGTAGTTCTTAAACTGGCTCACTGAACTTCCAAGTGAGAACGTGTTGTTCTGGAGTTGAGATGCATCAGATGCTCCATTGCTTCTTCTGGAACAGGGGATACCATGAAAGTCTTGTGGCAATTGATGGTTTATTTCTACATACCTTATTTTGGGGCTCATGGGGGATACTTAGTTTTCCTGTAATGTTGCCCAAGGTTTTGTTTTGCTACCATGGCCGCTCTGTGCACTTTTATTAAGGATTTGAGAAATATTCAAAACAATATTATCTCAGAATCACTTCCAGGTTAAGTTCTGAAAATAGAAACAGGTAAAAGTTAAAGGGGAACACCATCTTCTTCAATGACTATGCTTTTCTCTAAGGTGTTGTCTTCATCAACCTTGAGCACAGGGTATATATATATTAAGAACTTTGGCAAAACCCTTCTTTTCTCCCTGAGCTTCACAGAAGATTAAAGAGGCTGTCCCAGCTCTGGTTGATGAGCTTATACTAGTAATATATGTAGTTTCAAAGCAAATGGACCACTTAATTTGGACAATGGTGCACTTTTTTTCTTCAGGGTGACCCTCACACTGATGCCCCAGGAACAAAAAGGCCTGGCTGCTGTTTACAAGGTATAAAAGGGTATGACATACTTTTTCAGCTAGTTAAGTGACTTCTAGGCACAGATTCATAGCATTTCTGGCATTTCTCTATTTTTTCCTGGAAAAACTGCAAAATTTCCAAAACTGTCAGTTTGGATCTGCCATTTAGAAGAGACACATCTTGGACAAGTTGTATTTTCTAAAATTCATTAGCAACTTATAAAACAGAGATAATACCTACCTTATACATTAAGTTTGAATGAGCTAGCTGATGGCATAAATGGAAGAGTCTGACAAACTGGAAAGCCATAAATAAGATGCACCATTGCACTAGTTTAATACTGTTCAGCTTCTTACATTTATACCATATCAAAACCACAGTACTTAGTAATAGAGTAGGTACTTGATAACAATAGCAAACATACTAATTCCTAATAGGCATGCCTGGCACGCAGTAGGGATTTAGTAAATAATTATGGAACAGAACCTTCCAATTCTGGCAATAATCAGATGAGCTTAAGCCCTGTGGTATAGCTGGAATATTGAATCAGGCCTCAATTTCCCATCTTTAAATTCTAGCATCTGACTTGCTTCCTTCTCAGAATTATGAGACCAAATAAGACACTATATATGGCCCAGCTACAGTGGCTCAGTAGTTGAGCGTTGACCTATGAATCAGGAGGTCATGGTTGGATTCCATGTCAGGGTACATGCCTGGGTTGAAGCCTCCATCCCCAGTAGGGGGCATGTGGGAGGCAGATCAATGATTCTCTCTCATTATTGATGTTTCTATCTCTATCTCTCTTTAACTCTCCCTTCCTCTCTGAAATCAATAAAAATATATTTTTAAAAAGAACTACAGCCCTAGCCAGTTTGGCTCAGTGGATAGAGTGTCGGCCTGGGAACCGAAGGGTCACGGGTTCGATTCTGATCAAGGGCACATGCCCAGGTTGTGGGCTCGATCCCCAGTAGGGGGCGTGCAGGAAGCAGCCAATCAATGATTCTCTCTCATAATTGATGTTTCTATCTCTCCCTCTCTTTTCCTCTGTGAAATCAATAAAAAAAAAAAAAAAAAATAAAAAAAATATATATATATATATATATATTTTTATTAAAAAGGCACTACATATGGAAATACTTCTTAAAGAAGACCATGAACCTATTTTTTTCACCCCGGGCAGAATTCAGTTGTGGCTCTTATAAGATTACTAAGTATTCCTACAGGCATTTTGGAAAGGCCTTCAAAAAAGGTAATTTTTATTCTGTCTCCAACTGGTTACCTCCTAAGTTCTTTAAAGAAACGAATAGCATTTTCTCTATTTTTGAATCCCTTATATGCTTAGCAAAGTGGTAGTGTATCATAGGTTTCAGTAAATATTTGTCAAACAGTATAATACTGTTACAGCAATCCATCAGCAAGCACTGCTGTTTACTTGCAAAACATGCCCTGATTTCAAGTACTTCTCCTTATCCCTGTTAATACTATCTTTCTTTAAAAAAATATATTTTATTGATTTTTTTACAGAGAGGAAGGAAGAGGGATAGAGAGTTAGAAAGAGGGATGAGAGAGAAACATCGATCAGCTGCCTCCTGCACACCCCCTACTGGGGATGTGCCCGCAATCAAGGTACATGCCCTTGCCTGGAATCGAACCTGGGACCCTTCAGTCCGCAGGCCGACGCTCTATCCACTGAGCCAAACTGGTTACGGCTGTTATTACTATCTTAATAGAAGCCATCACTGTATTGTTGCTTGCCTAAATAATTGCTATAGCTTCCAAACTGGTTTCCCGGCATCTATTCATCTCTCCCAATTGGATCGAAACAATCAGAGTAATTTAAAAAAACTAACCAACCAATAAAACATAAATTAGACTATGTCATCTCTCTGCTTAATATTCTGCAATGACTTGCCCACTGTACTTAGAATCAGATTCTTTAAACTAAACCCACAGGCTGTACCTCAGATCTCAGCAAATCTGACTAGCCCAGCCGTGGGCAAACTACAGCTTGCGGGCCAGATCCGGTCTGTTTGAAATGAATAAAACTAAAAAAAAAAAAAAAAAAAAAAAAAAGACCGTACCCTTTTATGTAATGATGTTTACTTTGAATTTATATTAGTTCACACAAACACTCCATCCATGCTTTTGTTCCGGCCCTCCGGTCCAGTTTAAGAACCCATTGTGGCCCTCGAGTCAAAAAGTTTGCCCACCCCTGGACTAGCCACATATTTCTGTAAATATAGTCTTACTGGAGCACAGCCATGTACTGCCTATGGCTGTTTTTGTGCTGCAATGGCAGAGCTGAATAGTGTGACAGCAACCACATGGCTTGTAAAGCCTAACTATATTATGTGGCCCTTCAGAGAAAGGCCAGTTTGCTGACTACTGTACCATACGACCCAACGCCTATCTTCCTGGGTATCTACCACCCCCCTTCCCTGCCCTGGTCATTCACTATATCCTAACCACAGCATTCTTGCTCAGAAGCTTTGTACCTGCTGTTTAATGCCCCAGGAAAGATCTTTATTCTTATCCCCTGACTGCTTCCTTACCACTGAGGTCTCAGCTTAAATGGCACCTTCTTAGAAACTTCTCTGATCTACCAATTTAGAGTGAACCCTCAAGCTCCCTAGTTATGTAACAGCTGTGAAACAATAACATGGTAATGACTACTTGAAATTATGGACTGGTTTAGTTCTCACCCTGCTCTACAGTGTAAGCATCTTGAAAGCAGAGATTTTTAATCTGCCTTCCTCAATGCCCCATTTAAATCACATAAACCCACCACCAAAAACAATGCCTGAAATTATTTAATAGAAAAGAATGAGGCCAATAAGTCGTTGCTGAATGAATAAGGTTAAGGCCAAGGTCAGGAACTCTAGTCTGGTTCAAGTCAGTTTGCAATGCTCAGTTCCACTGCTGCAGACTGACCTGCCCGTAATCATAATAAAAGGCAGAAAGAAGACCAATCCATATTCCTGGCCTCACTATGGGCACAACTCCACCAAGAGCACATCCTTCTGAACGTGGGTACACCTTGCCCTCTTCAGGTAAGGAAACAGTTAGGAAAATATGGCAAGGCAAGGTCACAGAACTGGACAAAGAAGTTCTCAACTTTATGATTATTATGGTTAAGAATTTTATTATCAAAATTATTACATCTCTTGTGAAAGTTCAAATGTTACATCAAGGTGTAAACACTCCACTTGAGAAAGAAGTGATACTTCTTTCCTTCCAAGAGTTCCCCCCACCCCCCGCCCCCATCCCCCCCAGAGGTCTGGTCTTGACAGCACCCTGCCCACACAGAGTGGCTGGGGTCTCTGCACGTGCCAGGCAGGGTGAGGGCCGCCTGCCTGCTGGCCTCTCCCCTTGGTTAACAGCCAAGGAGAGAATGCAAACCCCAGCCCAAATGGAGAGACATTTACATACGTTTTATATAATATACAAAGAAACCAGCATCCCAGGCCACATGATTTCCACTCCCAAGGCTCTCCCAGACTGATGGGTTTGTGGGGGAAACAATAAAAAGAAAAGTATTCTGCTGAGTTGTCAGCATTAAAAAGAAAAATCTCCCCTCATTTGAGCAAACACCTGATTTCAATTGTGAAAAAATGAAATTTTGTAACAGTCACACACAAAGAGAGAAGACTGTGCATATGATAGTTGTAGGAAGGGTAGAAGGGGACAGAAGAGGCTGGGCAAACAACAAAAAAAACAACAACAAACTGGAGGGAAGGAAGGAGGGAGACTCACAGTATTATCTTGTCCAAAAGAAAAGAAGTAAGGTCCACTGCAGCACCAGGGATTACACCTGTCATAGATCTGCTACCCCTACCATGGTTATAACTGAATACAAAATTAGATAAATAAAAACACGCCGGATATTACAGTAAACAAGTGAAAGAAATAAGCTGGCAACCGTATGGAATTTAAAAAGATTGTGTACCCCACCTGGGCTGGCTCCAGGGCTCCTCCAGGGGTGTACAGCAGGCACAATGCACTGATGGGGAGAAGCCAGTCTGCTCTTGTCTCTCATCCAGAACAGTGTTAGGTGCGTGGGTGGCTTTCTAACTGTCTCACCCAGGCCACTCTCAAATAAGCATCCCCCAAAGAAATGTGGAACATGCCCACACACAATCACAGTCCTGTCGGCACCACTCCACAAATCTTTCCACTCTTACCCTGCAGTCACGAGTGCATGCTCCCCAATCACGGAGGCGGTCCTACTCATGGGATCGTCAACTCCTGATTAATTGGGAGTAGAAAAAATAAAATTCAAAGAATTCCCAAACCATCTGGGATACTTCCTAAGTAAATTTATTGCCAACAGCTGATAAGTAGCAATTGGCCCACCTCTCTTATCATTCCTCTTTCCTTTACCTATTACTTCATGGGTTACTGAGCTGTGAAATAGCTTGGGGAAGGGGAGTGGGATGGTAACAGCTGGGGGATCAGACAATCTACTAGGTTAATCTGCTCCTGAATAATCAAGGATTGACCACAAGCTTTTCTTCAGAGAGCCAGGCATCCCTTAGAGCACATTCCAAGCTTCACTATCCCTGCCTATTTCTCGGTGATTTAAAGACAAAGGTAGGAACATACTTGGTGGACACATCTTGGCTGGATATCTGCTTTTGGAATGGTTGTCTTCCGGTGAACATTTACATACCTACCTTTTTTTTTAAGTGCATAAAACCCTAACACTATTAGATGGCTTGGGGTTTGGAGATTGGCTCTTTTCACATTTTTTTTTCTTTGAAAAGAAAACTTTTTTTGGATTTAAAAAGATGTCCTCACTGCACAAGTGACTACAGGCTACAGGCAAGGATGGGAGACGGAGGCTTCAACACAACTCATTGCACTTAGAACCGTTACTAACCGAAACACCATTTGCTTGTCAACAATGTACCCTTAACAGCAGGGAGAAACTTCTTTATAGTCTCTGCTTCAGACAAGATTTACATCTTTCTCCAAGGCCTGAGCCTGTTGTGACCACAAGTCTTGTTTCTTGTCGACCAGACCCAATCCTCTGGCACCTTGTACCCCCTTCCCCAGCAATCTGCTTGGCCTAGGTTCCAGAGGCAGCTGGAAGGAAGCAGCTATGGGCTCATTCAGTTCGGTTTGCCCAAATCCAGAAGCCCTAGGAAAGTCCTGTCTGAGTCTTGACTCCCGACCCTTGCAATGGCTGGAGTCGGTACTGGTGCACACCCCCACTCCCGCGGTGCGGGTAGTGCTGTGAATTGGAAACCGCAGATACCCTGGAGGCCTGGTAGGCAGTGGACTGCCCAGCACTGGGCAGACTGATAGTCCGTAAGTCTGATGGCAATGACGACCTAGAGTTCTGAGGAAAGGAGGTGGAACTCAGAGTTCCTGTGCTGGACTGGGAAACCGAGTCTGAGGTCGGTGAGTCTGAGGGCCCCTGCGGGGTAGGGCTAGCAGCACTCGAAGGGCAGCTCTTCCTTGGAAGACTGCTGCCCGTGCTGTTTCCAGAATGTGGCTGGCTGCTGTAATACCCTGGGGTCCCCGTAAATGAGGCCAATGAGTCTGTGGACACAGGGTGGGCGGGGCTGGAATAGGACGTAGAGGAGAGGGAGGATTCTGAAGAACCGTGAGAGGGGGGGTTTCCAGGTCTCAGTGCAGTAGTTCGATAACTGTATCCTGGAGATTGGGTGGGATGTCCTCGAAAGGGGGAGGAACTTTGTTGAAGTAGGCTTTGTGATTCTGTCCGTGGACTATCACACTGCAGGAGCTAGAAAGAGTTGGGAAGAAAGGATAAAGAGGTGAAAAAGTCCCTATTTAAGCCATTTAGGTTTGTGAATATTTAAAACACCCTACTTTTTCTTCATCTTAACTACTGTCCTTTTTAGAATACCAAAGACAGTAAAATGGCTATCTCTGATCACTTTATTTTTCTGGAATGATTTGATTACCCGAAGGTGAGCAGATGATGGCTTATTTCTAAGGCTGCTGAAACTATACACAAAGATGGCATCTCAAAACACTGGCATCCAGAACATATTCCTATGCCCAGAGATGAGCAATTTTTCGCCTCACCTGGTAGCTGTATCTGGAAGGGCTGTAAACGGCCGCTCCTTTTGAGAGTGCCGAGCTCAGTGTCTCTGGGCCTTCTCCATCTGCAGGGTCTGGAATGTAATACAAAATCAACTTGGCTTCTTAGAAAGTGAGAAATAGCCATTGTTTATTGCAATCACCAATGCCATCACTAATCCATGCTTCTCTCTTTCTGTCAAATAAGCTGAGTGCAGCATGCGACAAGGGCAAACGGAGTGGTTAATTATGGGCTATGTCTTAAATGCCTGATCTGACTCCTGTCTCCTTTCTCTTCATCCTCCAACAGGATAGATTTCCAGGCCTTTGGACAGATGAGTTACCAAAAGGTATCCCTTGGGGGGAAGCAGACAGAGAGAAAGCAATGGTAGATCTTAAGAATGCTATAGCCCAAAAGAGTAGAAGTAAACCAAGCTGGAACCGTGCATACAATGAAGCCCAACCACATAAGAAGCTGACTCACCTCAGCCTAGCATTTGTTATGAAATGTATGGAGCCTGGTCACACGACCCTCAACTGGTTGGCAGCACAAAGCCATAGGCTTACCTGAGTCTTTCTCTGTGATGTTACTCTCCCATGTGGGAGAAGGCTCTCCTTTTTGGGCCACTCTCACACTGCTTCGGAGGACCTTGGGGATGCTCCCTCCTTCTCGGAGTCGTTCTACTGATGTGGGAACCATCCTGTGAAGGCAACAGGGTGCAAGTTTATGCCGCAGGACTTCAGAGTCAAGAGTCTGGAACATCTGAATCTCTGACAAAGGTTGTACAACATATTCACTTAAAAAACATCTTCTTAGACATCATTTTCTTCACCAATTTAAAACAAGATGTTTTCTCTACTCAAACTATGTCAGGCACAAAAGAAAAAAGACTTTTAAAGAAAAAGCACAATAAAGAATTTTTAAAAAATTACATTCCATCTTGATGTTAAAAAAAAAAAAGCAATCAAGGAAAAAGTAAATTTAAGATGTCTACTTCTTTTAACGAACCCTCACTCCCCCAAATTATAAGAGAAAGTTTATTTAGAAAGTTACAGAGGTAGTAAAAGCGAGCCACAGAAGAAATGGGCTCAGGGCACAAGTTACAGAGGCAAAAGAAGGGCCCTTGGAGCTTAGGAGAAAGGCAGAGGTGACAAACCTGGGGGAAGGGCAAGTCATGGGCATGCTCCCAACAGGGAGAGTGTGTTCAACCCCCATTTTGAAATGCTAAGTTTTCTCTCCTGTGAAGTCATGTGCCTGGCACATGTAGTATTTAATACATGTTTATTAAATAAACATGTAGTATTTAATATATGTTTCATAGATTAATAAACATTTATTTGAGCCCCACTCTTCTTGCCCAGAATTCATTTCTTCAGTTCAAGATCACTGAACTGCCTCATCCTCTATTTCACTCATCTGGGATACTCAAGTACTTGCCATCAGTATTAGTTATTTGTGGTCTCCCCTAAGCCAGACAAGTTCTTTCAGAATATGTCTTATCTCTCTTCTAGCTGTGTGGAATTGAGACTTCTGTTGTCAATTTAAAGTGAAACTGAGCTGAACTCCTGATTTACCTTTCATATGAAATGAGATAACATAAGAGGCAGTGTTAGGGCCCAGCAAATACTATACTGTATGCAGTTCAAAGTGGTGTACCACAGGATCGGTGGCAATTGTTTGCTTTTATAAAGCTGGGGTGGTGGTGGTGGTGGTGGTTCTGGCTGATATTATTTAATCAGCTGAACAGGATAGAGGGCACTGTTGTCTTGCTTTCTCAGATAAGTGTTCCCATACATTTAGATAAAATTGGGAACAATTCATTTAATTATTAAAGCATCAAATATCAACTTACCACCTACTGCTGATATTCTCTTGTGGTCTGCAGTGAGATGAAGTGCCTCTGGAATCAGATGGGCTTACCGCCTCCAAATGGGACAGAGAGGAATGAGATGGGGAGAACTTTTTGTGAGGGGAAGATGGGGTTCGGGCTGAGGATCCCTGCACACCGTGGGCACCAGTGTCAGAAAGTGAGTTACTGCTGCCTTGCCCAGCTCCTGCAGACTTGCTTTTGCTCTGTGCAGAGTCACTGCCCCCACCAGAATTCTCCTTGGCTTCCTGTTTCCGTTTGCGGTACTCCAGCAGGGATACCTAGGAAGGAAATAACGAACAGGACTCTAGACATTGTTAGTGGATCAGCAGCAATGGGGAAATATAGACCCCTATAAACCATCAGCAAGCCATGCAAACAAAGCAGGCACCAACATTGGCAACTTTCGTCAGGTATGATGCAGATCTGAGCACAGCTACATATTTACATCAGTTAGATATTGGTAAGGAGAAGAGAAGACACCAGGCAATAATATTTTTGAGGACTGGTATTCACTAGTAGAACTCAACATTTTTTTCTGCCTTCAGAAAAACTTGTGAGATTATAGTGCTATCATAGTTATCTGCAACAACAGTAGCTCCTAGAAAAGGGAGGGAAGAGAGTTGGGAGCTTATGTAGTTTGAAAAAGTCTTCCAGGTGATTCTGATAACTTTTCCTAATGCCTTAGAAATCCTTAGAGATAGCTGCTTAAAAAAAGAGAGAAGCCTGGCCAGAGTGGCTCAGTGGTTGAGCGTTGACCTATGAACCAGGAGGTCATGGTTTGATTCCTGGGCAGGGCACATGCCTGGGTTGGGGGCTCAATCCCCAGTGTGGGGAGTGCAGGAGGCGACCAATCAATGATTCTCATTATTGATGTTTCTCTCTCTCTCTTCCTCTGTAAAATCCATAAAAATACATGAAAAAATAAATTTTTAAAATGTCAGAAAAAATATTTTTTAAAGAGAAAAAAAAAATACCCCCAAACAAAAGAAAAACCCTATTCTTCAGGGTTCTTAAATGTGCTTAATTTTCCAAGATACACTCAAGAGATTCATTAATGTTTGTCATACACATAGAGAAATTAGTATAAAAAGAGAAAAAAAATGATATCACTTCTTATAGTAGCAAGTCAGCTCTATTAAACCTATACAGACTTGGAAATTTCTCCCCATCTCATCGCTCATCTGCCTCATTCTTCCCGACCACCACAACACAATCCGCTCCTTGCCCCGCCTGGCATACCTTCTCTGTGCTGCTACAGGGCATTGTGCTTACACTGCTGGTAGTCTGTTACAATGTGTTGCTTGTTTCCCCACTAAACTGTATGGTCTACCAGGGCAAAGACCAAGTTTATTTGTTTTTTGTGTTTTTAAAAAAAATATATTTTATTGATTTTTTACAGAGAGGAAGGGGAGAAGGATAGAGAGTTAGAAACATCGATGAGAGAGAAACATCGATCAGCTGCCTCCTGCACACTCCCCACTGGGGATGTGCCCGCAACCAAGGTACATGCCCTTGACCGGAATCGAACCCGGGACGCTTGAGTCCGCAGGCCGATGCTCTATCCACTCAGCCAAACTGGTTAGGGCTATTTGTTTTTTTTATCTTTAACATCCAGCATAGAACTTGGCCAATAGCAGGTGCTCAGCAATAATTCTGAAATAAATCATGATTTCAATCATTTTTGCACATAATGAAACCAGAAATCCAAAGTCTATTTCCATTTTTGTTTCTGATAGACAATGCTGTTCATGCAACAGTCTTCAAAATCCATTGCTGTTTTATTCCAAATTACCTGCCAGTGTTTTCTCCTTCTATCTTCTTAGGGTTCTCATTTTTTGTCCAAATGTAATATAACAAAACTCTAACTAAGATAAATTTTACATATGCATTTTTCATACACAATCTTGGAAAGGAGTTAATAATTTTTGGTAATGTATTTTAACATAAATGTAAAAAGCCACTAAGCTACATTTTACCAATAGTACTAAAGATATTTTGCAATTATGTGAGACTGTCACACATACAGAGCATCTAGCTTCTCTATAATAAATAAATAAATAAAAGTTGCTGTGCCAACCCCCAAATACTCCCATGCATATCCAAATGCCCTTAGTTGAAAAATCACTGATATAAAAAGCAGACTTTTGGCTTTGTAATTTTTAGAACAGGCATTGCTTAAAAGCCAAGTCCCAAACCATTAGACAACTCTCTATAGCAGTGATGGGGAACCTTTTGAGCTCGGCGTGTCAGCATTTTGAAAAACCCTAACTTAACTCTGGTGCTGTGTCACATATAGAAATTTTTTGATATATGCAATCATAGTAAAACAAAGACTTACATTTTTGATATTTATTTTACATATTTAAATGCCATTTAACAGAGAAAAATCAACCAAAAAAATGAGTTCGCGTGTCACCTCTGACACGCGTGTCATAGGTTCGCCATCACTGCTTTATAGCCTGGCTCTGTCCATCTCTCTCTCTCTTTCTCTTTCTCTCTCTCTCTCTCTCTCTCTCTCTCTCTCTCAAAAATATATTTTATTGATTTCTTACAGAGAGGAAGGGAGAGGGATAGCGAGTTAGAAACATCGATGAGAGAGAAACATCGATCAGCTGCCTCCTGTACATTCCCTACTGGGTATGTGCCTGCAACCAAGGTACATGCTCTTGACTGGAATCGAACCTGGGATCCTTGAGTTGGTAGGCCGACGCTCTATCCACTGAGCCAAACCGGTTAGGGCTGCCCATCTCTCTTGATTTTCCTCCTTACTCTGCCCACCCTTCTCTGACACCATGGCAACACTCAACTGTTTACAATCACACCCCATCCATAATTACTTGTCACATAATTAATTGTTCTGCTCCCTCTTTTGTTACATTCTCACCCTCATTGTTGGATGATTGATTCCTACTTATTGTTTAAGATCAACTAAATCAGTGACCTGTTATCTCTCACTCCACCAGCCTTCAAATTGGCCAAGAGCTTCTGGCTTATTCTTAAAGCACCCTCCACAGATCTGACTAGCCAGGTTCCCCTGTTAAGATGTGTTCACCACTGAACAACTATTTTGAAGCATTCATCACCATAATTAATCACTTATTAATATAATTATCACTTGCTATGAGCCCCCATTAGGGCAGAACCTAGGAGGCAATATATATAGCATGGTGGCAATAAGAGCATGCAATTGAGAATCAAACAGACCTGGGTAGTATCCTGGCTCTTCCATTTACTAGCTGTGTGACCATGTGCAAGTCACTCAACTTGCCTTAGTTTCCTCATCTGCAAAGTGGGAAATTATCTATCTTACAGGATTATTTTGAGGATTAAGTGCTTAAGAAAGCTTAACAGTGACTAGAACATGGGAAGTGCTAAATAATACAACTAATTACTAATATTCTTTTCCACTGCTCTATTCTTTGAACTGCCTACTATGTGTATGGCACATACACGATAGGCATTTAAATTTGTTGATTATTTACAAAATTTATCAAATTGTATTAAAACAGCCTCTATTTTATTGGGCATGGCAGAGACCGTGTCTTATCTTTGTTTTCCTCACACTGAGAGCAGTGCTGAACACATAGTGGTAACTTCATAAATATCTATTGTTAGTGCTCTCTATGGTGTGAAACTTACCTTTTTCCTCTGTGGTGGGTTCTGGGGGGCAGATGGGACTCCTTCACAAGCCCTTTCACCACCAGGTGACATGGATCCACGAGAGACTTCTTTCATAAAACCATGTTCATATCTGCTGGGAAACCCTTCTGCAGGGGAACAATATCCCCCGTCCAAATGTAAAGGCTTCCTATCTCCTACTAGGGGAGACCCTCGATATAATCCATCTGCTCGAGGCATAGCGTTCAACGGGGAATAGGCATACATTAAGTTAAACTCTGTCCGAAATGCCTGGTCCGAGTTCCTCACGAGGGTCTGATGTCCATCCCCATTCCTGCTGGGAAAGCCAGTCTCAGAGGTGGGCCCAATGGAGGGGTGAGGAGCCAGGTCAGAATGAGCTGAGTTGATGAGGGACGGTCTGTCAGCACAGCTGTTAGTGTTGGAGTCAAGGTAGCCTACTTTTGTCAAGTCCAGGTCTTTTCGGTGACAAAGCTGAAAGAATAAAAATCAATGGAGACATGGGGTAGGGGAGAAGGAAAACAGTCAAAGGGCAGAAAAGAAAGGAGGGAAGAGGGGCACAGGTGAACAGCAGAGACAAAAGGGATGAAAGCAGAAGAGAGAATGCCATTAACATCTGTGAGTCCCATGTAGCAATAGTGTATACAGGCCAGATCACTAAACAACCCCCATCGTTACCAAATTACTTTCAAATCTTTCTGGAGGAGAATAATGAAAAAATTAGAATTAGGTAATTGGCCAAATGTGACTACTTTGCCTGCTTAGCCTTTCATCAGGTTTGCTGAATCGCCTTGCACTACATTAAGGAATTGGCAGTATTAATTTGGGATTTACCTGAGCCCCATGTATGCTACAGAGATGAGACCAGCTGGCTTATATAACTGGCTTCTGGTGTTATTCGTTTCTAAGTTAATATTGATGGAAGGTGGAAGGAGGAAAAAAGTTGAAAGAAAGTAGAAAGTAGATGGAAAATCAAGTATTTAAGGTACTGGTTCAGTAAAGGAGAATGGCATCAAAGACATCAACCAACCAGTTCTTCACTCACTTTCACTATTAAATAGATATGTTCCTCATAAAACCTTCTGGTCACTCAATTCTTATTTATCCTCTAATCTATGTCAACACACCATAATACCACTAATGCCCATCACTGCAGAATATCTAAAATGCTGAAATGTGCCAAAAATAAGCCCCATCTACTATTTGGTTATCATTACCTCCTAACACCAAGATTTTCTATCACTAGGTCAACTAACTAACTCTAGAAAGAATGGTTCCAGAAACCCAGATAATTTACCATGTTAGCCTCCAAAATACGCTATCTTAGAACCTTTAGCACCTGAGGAGAGAACACTGTACTTTCCTTGTAAGAAAAACCACCCAGAAAACCTCTAGTACACTAGAATACAACCTCTCTCAGTTTCACAATCCTCTATAAAATCCTACTGATTCGTAATTTGGTCAACTGTCACTGTGTTTAATACTAATTTCTTATTAGAAGGAGGGGTGTGTGTGTTAACAGTTAATTTCTAAAAGGTTATGTGAGATTATAACTTCCTCTTCAAGAGGAAAAAGACTATGTGGATTCATGGAATTAATCATTACTACCTCTGTCCAAATCTTCTAATAGTTAAGAAATGCTACCACTAAAGTCTAAATTTTAAATCTCCACAGCAACAGGGTTTCTGAGCAAAGCACTCAATTGATATCCTAAAGCAGTGGTCGGCAAACTCATTAATTAGTCAACAGAACCAAACATCAACAGTACAACGATTGAAATTTCTTTTGAGAGCCAAATTTTTTAAACTTAAACTATATAGGTAGGTACATTGTTATTAACTTAATTAGGGTACTCCTAAGCTGGCGTTTGCTAAAAACGTCCTCAATCTGATTGAGGTACGTTCACTGAGGTCGACCCCTTCCAACTCTCCCATCCACACTCGTCTTGTACACTTGTTTTGTCTATCTCCTTTCCAAAAACCAACTCTGTGCATGGGCCACAAAGTTTCAATCGCACTGTACGTACGCGCCCGCATGTGGTATTTTGTGGAAGAGCCACACTCAAGGGGCCAGAGCGCCACATGTGGCTCGCGAGCTGCAGTTTGCCGACCACTGTCCTAAGGGATACCACTTGTATGGCAATCATATTCCAACCACTGCAGAATGGAGGCCTGGGTCACAGAAGCCATGGGCTGCCATAGTTTCCCTGTGTACCCAGTAAGGAGCTACAAGAATGTAGAAAGCCAAGAGGCTTGCCTCTCCCATTTTAAAGAAGTTCCTCAATCTACCAACCAAAACCCAAAACATGCAGTTAAACAGAACTCTCAGATTAACCCAGGAACAAGGCATAAATCACTGCCTAACTTTCCCAACAAGCTGCTCCTTTATCAACCTAAAATAATAAATATCAAAAAATAGCTCATACCGACGTTTGATCCAACTTTCCCTACTTAAAAAACACACATTGTCAGACTTTCTTTAACAAGGCTCCTACCATACTTTCAGCCTTCATTAAACCTTACTTCTAGATACTATTCTTTTAAACTCTTTAGCCACTCCCTCCCCACCAAACACACATAGCTACTTTATTTTCCTCCACCTACATTGAGAGTTCTAAGTAACAACCAGTCATACATGGGAAGATTCATTCAACTTACAGTGACCAATCGGCCACCCTCCAGCCCATCACCCCATTTGCTTGGATACCCCAGCCCTTCCCATACACTCATGCACACTCACTATCAGCCTCCAAGTGTGATTGAGATGGTGTGATAACTACCTCGGGTGACAGGGATTCGGGCCTATTCGCAGGGTAACTCTCAGGGGAGGATATGTTCTAGAGGAGGGAAAAGCATCTTGTTATTCATCTACTTGAAGTCAAGAAGCAAAACAAAACAAAAAAATAAAGTAAAAGCAAGCATAGATAGTTAGCCACAACTTTTTTTTTGGGTGGGGTGGGAGGGACAAGAATGCACAGGGGAAATGTTTAACTGCAGAATTCATCTCAATGAACAGAATGATTTGTTAAAATGCTTCCTGGTGCCTTTGAAAGCATTTAAGAATAAATTGGTTATGTTTCATGCTATAAGTAAACATCTCAAGCAGATATCAGGGAAGAGGTGAAATTTCACACTATTACAGTTGACCCTTGAACAACACTGGTTTGAATTATGCACGTCCACTTATATATGGATTAAAAAAAATATGTATAGTACTGTAAATGTATTTATTTCCTTATGATTTTTCTTAAATTTTTTTCTCCAGCTTATTTTATTGTAAGAATACAATATATAATACGTATAACATACAAAATACGTATTAAGCGACTATTTATGCTATCAGTAAGACTTCCGGTCAACTGTAGGCTATTAGTAGTTAAGTTTTTGGGGAGTCAAAAGTTACATGCAAATTTTCAAATGTGCAGGGATTCGGTGCCTCTAAGCCCCTCCTTGTTCAAGGGTCAACTGTATATTTCTTTCTACATTAGATGAGAGTTTAGCAACCTATAGTATTTGTTATTGGGCACCTGACCACTTATTTCTCCTTAGGGGAACCTTTTTCTTTCACCCCGCATCCCCTTCTTGAACATTACATTTCCTCATTTTCCTATGTGACTCAGGCCCACCACTGTTACCCAGGGAAACCACTTAGCATGTTAGCAGATGACAGGGCTAGGGGGACAGCCTGTTCCTCTTAAATGACAGTTATAGAAGATATGACTGATGGACTTTGTAGCTCAGACTAGATGGTCTTGACATAATCTAATCGGATCTGACCACACCTACCGACATTCTGATGTTAAAATCCATTGTATTTTTAGAAACAGAGAGGGGAAAAAAGCAGTTGTGTATACTGAGAGTCCCTGCTTCCAAAACAGGTTTACCCTTACGGCTTTCACCTGAGGTATCACTACCATATCAAACAAACTGGGCAGTGAACTCTGATGGGAAGATCTGAATGGTAAAAAGTGGAAAGAATGATGGTGGTAGTTGTGACAAGAGTTCAGGGTGCCAGGGGTAAGGTGGGGGCGGGGGGTTCTTAATGTTGTCTACTACAGACAACTGTGTCTAGGGTAAGGGAAATGAGGCTGCTTCCGCAGAGCAGGATATTTTTTGACTAGAAATTTTACTTGGTGGGATGGGTAGAGAGTGTGAGATGGATAGTGAAGTATGGATCACAAGGCAGAAAGAGAAGGATTATTCTGGTGGGAAGGAGGGGCAAATTAAGTGTGCCTTCTCAATGCTGCTTTTAGTCTCTTTTCTTGATGCTTCCCTGCTCCTTACAATCTCGTTCTTTTCCACTACATGTTTCCTTAACTCCTTGTCTTGGAGTTGGAGAAATTTCTCACTTTTCTCCTGGAATGTTTTTTATTTTTCCTTTCAAAAACATTCTTTCCCCAACCAAACTGATTTTTACTTGTGACACCTTTAGGTATTTCTCTGTGTCACAGTCTTGGATGGAAATAAGGTTCCCCACACCTTCTTATACTAGAAAGTAGGAAAGAGTATGGCAATTAGAATGATAAAGATGGTCAGGATAGTGAAGTTTGTTTTTTAATTGATCAGAAAGGCTAAATTTTCTCAGTTAAATAATGAGATAAAATAGTAGAGACATACACTGAACTTTATGAAGGGATGGACTATTTAATACATTATAACATTTCCCCCACTCCTGATATTCTAACATTATGCTTAGACTATGCATCAATAAAAAGATCTTTGATTTAAAAAAATATATGCAACACTTTACACTTTCATAGTGTTCCATAATTATCGAAAATACTACAAGGGATAGGAAATACACTGAGTACTAAACTTGGCTGTTTGGGAAGGCAACTTACCTTCTAATTTTATGTTTAATTATAATTATTACAATGACAAGGTCTGAACCCCTATTAATATAATATGCTGCCCACCAGGGAGAACGTCCTCTCATGAAATTTTATTTATCAAACTCTAGCTGCTAACTGAAAAGTCAACTGCAATCAGACCAGGTAAACTTAGTAAGGCCTGAATCAGCTGCTTTACTATCTGGCTAAAAAGAACGCCACAGGGAATTATTAGAAATCCAATGTAACCAGGAATATTTTTTACCCGCCAGAAAGAGGCTTGCTCCAAAAGTCAAGTTAATATGGTCTAGCTTAGGTATAGCTGCCTCTTGTTTTTAAGGTTGCTATCTTGTTCTGAGTTAGCCATTTACAAGTCCAGATATTTTTTAAAAATAGTGTCTGTTTAATTATAAATCAAAGCAACATACAATAAATGAGGTATATTTTTATATACCTGGAATCTACTCTGTAAATCTGCTGTCACCCAAACTTGAATACTAAAGTGATTCAGAATCGTTTTAAAATAACTGAGATATAAATTTCTAACTTAATCCAGAGAGTGAATGTAATTAATTTGTCTTTATAAACGTGTTGCTAGTTTCTGTCTTATTCCTAACACATTATAACAAAAAGGGAAAGTAACCTAGAGTAGGGAAAAAACCCCTCATTTGCCATAAACCATATGCTTTCTCAATCCCTATTTACTGAGCCCATAATGAGACTACAAAACAACAGGGAAAGAGACACTTTACTAATTTAAAGGCCTAGAAACAAAGACAAAAATATTATAATCAGAGCTCTCAGGCTGTGTCATTAATGATTACTAGGCAGCTAGAGGCCTGTTTAACAAGTAGAGAGTAAGGCCAAAGATGGAGGTCTAGCATGCTTACTGCCTAAAGTTAGGGAGACCAATGGACTGCATGCAAGAGGCAAATGAATGTCATCTGTGGTATAATTATTCCTATTTTGGGAAGTATGTGGATTGCCAAGATGAGAGGCTACCAGGTAATAGGTCACACTGACCCTGAGGTTTCCCATTCTCTTGCTGAGACAGGCAAGGAACATGGTAAAGAAGCATTTGGAATGATATTGTATTTAACATGAGGAGGTGCAAATGATGACTTCATATTCAGCACTCCCAACAACCAAACCCAAATCACCTCAAACTGCAGAGGAGTATTACAGCGACTAGCAGTAGTAAGAGACGTGATTGGTGAGAACATGAGGCTGTATCCATTTCGACATTCTTCTTCTGGGTGAGATGGGCCAGGTGTGGTCAGCTGGGGGCTCTTTGAGCCTGGATTGGGAGGGGGTGGTGTGACTGGAGAAAGAGGCCGAAGTAACTTGGTGACATTCTGCTCCATCAGATAGCGAGACTTCCATTTCTTTAAAGGGCTCAACAAATCTGTGAAATACAAAGCCCAGATGAGAGGCTGAAACCACAGCTCAAAAGAAGGCTCTGTAGTAAAGCCATTAATTTCTAGCCCACAATGGCTCTTAACTTTTCTTTTGCCTCAACCCATTGTTACCTCCTGCAATCAAATCAAAAGCCCAAAGAAACTCTTTAATTGCCACTCTTTTTTGAAACTATCTCCCAGAGAATTGCCAGATAAAACTGACACTTCTGACTGACCCCTGGAGCTAATTTCTTCCAGTGGAAAACATAAATTAGTTTTTACATTGAGTTTCCAAAACACCCAAATTTGTGTCACTTTGTAAAAACCGCCCTCTACTTAATTAACATGTCACCAGCTTAAACTTCCTGAATGCTAACTCTTTTCTCTTTTATCTTCTCCTAAACATTTTTTTGGCCATTTTTCAGCAGCTTTCGATGACATTCTGCTTTAGTAGGAAAGAGGTACACATGATTACCTATTCCATATGTAACCACTAATTTTTGAAACGACTTCTATGAAAACTCCCAACCACTTAAAACAACTAGGCTGGAACTTTTTCTCATTAGAATATTATACTTTCAGCCGAAACCGGTTTGGCTCAGTGGATAGAGCGTCGGCCTGCGGACTGAAAGGTCCCGGGTTCGATTCCGGTCAAGGGCATGTACCTGGGTTGCGGGCACGTCCCCAGTGGGAGATGTGCAAGAGGCAGCTGGTCGATGTTTCTCTCTCATCGATGTTTCTAACTCTCTATCTCTCTCTCTTCCTCTCTGTGAAAAATCAATAAAATATATATATATAAAAAAAAAGAATATTATACTTTCTATACTTTTTAGGTCTACTTAAAAAGGAAGTTAGTATTGTATATATTTTTTAATGCCTACTCAGACCAAAGAACCTATCTCGCTTTCTCTGAGGAAAAATTTACTTTTATTCATTTACAATAGTTAAAAGATATTTATTTACTTAATAGCTACTATATGAAAACCACTGAACTAAGTTATTTGTATGTGTGTATGTAAAATGGTCATCATATAATCTAATCAAGGGTATTTACAAACTTGTAATAAACAGAAAACATGTAAAATATACTTAGTATAAGTTTAAGAATCTCAACAGAGGTGATTGATCATACTGCTGTTAGTAAAAAATAACTACACTTTTAAGTGCTTATAATATACCAGACACTATACTATGTGCTTATGTGAATTAATCAGATTTCATTTGAACAACTCTATAAATTCAGCACCTCTATTATCATCCCCAGTTTAAAGACGAATTTGATGTATAGAGAGATAAAGACAAGGTAATCTGGTTCCCATTTACATTATTAATCACTAGATTAAATTATATCCCCAAGGCTTGGTGAATGGAGTAACATTTATCCCAGGCCATCAAGGAAAGGCTTTGGGACAGTAGGTCATGATCAGAGTTATGCAACATTAATATTATTCCGGTAGTAATGGTTAGGATATGATTAGAACTGGGAAACTATTTGAATTAATGGAAGAGTTAACCAAAAGAGTTTTGAGTCACTGAGCTTGAGAAGATTTTAAATACAGTGGAAGATTAAGTGCAAAGAATACTTGAGATATATATTTTCCTTTTTGATATCTGAGAATTTATTTTCCTATATTGGAAGTATATTTGTATTTTCCTTTTGTTCCAGATACTAAGTATTCTTTCTTATTTCTCCTTTTGAAAAGTGCCTAGGTATACAAAAACAAATGTGTTTCATGGCTTATATTTATCTTTTTTTAAAAAAATATATTTTATTGATTTTTTACAGAGAGGAAGGGAGAGGGATAGAGAGTTAGAAACATCGATGAGAGAGAAACATCGATCAGCTGCCTCCTGCACACCCCCTACTGGGGATGTGCCCACAACCAAGGTACATAGCCTTGACCGAATCGAACCTGGGGCCCTTTGGTCCCCAGGCCGACACTCTATCCACTGAGCCAAAACGGTCAGGGCTCGTGGCTTATATTTAGAATACCTTTTCTATATTTCAAAAGTCTTAAACAGTCAATCTTTAAAAGACTGTTAAATAGCTACTTACAACATTTTAACAACTAATTATATAAGTGACAAAGTTCATTGCAGAAAAGCTGGAAAGTACAGATGAACCCATCCCCCAAATCAACTTACAGGTCATTCATTTAAAATATACTAATATTCCCTGAGTACTTATTATTATGTCACAGTCAACAAAACAGACCTGATGTCTGCTCTTATGAAGTTTATAAGCTAGTGGCCAATTGCATTTTTTTCTATTAATAGCACTATATTTATGAAAAGTTTTTCCAGTTCTATATTTCTCTTGTCATACACAGCTTTCAAATTTTATGTGGTAAAATCTATCCATCTTTTTTTTTTTTTTAACCTTTACTCAACTACTTCTCAGGATTATATAAACAAACATCCACATATTTAAACACAACTTAAAATTACAACCCCAAGGTAATGTACTGCTAATATCCTGGTGTATTTATATTGCCTTATTGATTTCTTGTCTAAATCGCACTGCTTAATAACTTACTACTTTTACTCAGAAATATATGGTAAAAAAAAAATCTTCCTATGACAATAAATTAAAAATTTAATGGCTTTATGACATCCATATTGTTAAAATTTAACCCACTGAAGTATTTTTAAAAATTTTTTGCTATTATAACTATGCCTCAATGAGCAATAATCTTACTCTTACATATTTCTGCACTTGTTCACTTTAAAAAAAATAATTTTATTGATTTCAGAGAGGAAGGGAGAGGGAGAGACAGAAGCATCACTGATGAGAATCATTGATAAGCTGCCTCTGGCATGCCCCCACTGGCGATTGGGTCTGAAACCTGGGCATGTGGCCTGACCGGAAATTGAATCATGACTCCCTGGTTCATAGGTGGAAGCTCAACCACTGAGCCACGCCAGCTGGGTGTGCACTTGTTTACTTTTTAGGACAAACATCTAGATGTAGAATTATTAACTCAAAAGAGTATTTCCATAGGCTCACTAGCTTTAGATTTATTCTTGTGTGAACTACCAGTTCATGTCCTTTAGCCTGCATTCTACAAGGTGTTGATATTGCTCTTCGTTTGTAAGGGTTCTTTAATAAGAATGTTACCCTTGGTCAAAAATGTTACAATGATCTGGTGGCCCCTGTGGCTTGGTTGAGCATTGTCCTGTGCACAGAGAGGTCAGAGGTTGCTGGTTGGATTCCCGGGTTGCAGGCTCAATCCCCAGTAGTGGGTAGGGAGGAGGCAGCCAATTGCTGTGTCTCTCTCAAATAAATAAACAAACTAGTTATATTCTCCCAGTTTTCTATCTGCCTTTTAATTTTATCAGTAGGCTTTTTTGCCTTTTCAATGTTTTATCTCTATATTTAATTTTAAAATAAATCTTTATTGTTGCCTGGACGGCGAGGCTCAGTGGTTGACCATAGATAGACCCTTGAACCAGGAGGTCACAGTTTGATTCCCGGTCAGGGCACATGCCTGGGTTGCAGGCTCGATCCCCAGTGGGAGGTGTGCAGGAGGCAGCCGATCAACGATTCTCTCATAATTGATGTTTCTATCTCTCTATCCCTCTCCTTTCCTATCTGAAACCAATAAAAATATTTTAAAAATACCTTTATTGTTGAAAGTATTACATATGCGCTCCCCCCTCCCCATTGATCTCTTCTAGCCCACCTCCATCCCCCACCCCCAGCCTTCACAACCCTATTGTCTGTGTCCATGGATTATGCATATATGGATACAAGTTCTTTGGTTGATTTCTTCCCACCCACCCACCCACCCCCACCCACCCACCCACCCCCACCTTCCCTCTGAGATTTCACAATCTGTTCCATGCTTTTATGTCTCTGGATCTATTTGATCATCAGTTTACTTAGTCATTAGATTTCACATATGAGTGAGATCATGGGATACTTGTCTTTCTGACTGGCTTATTTTGCTTAGCAGAATACTCTCCAGGTCCCTCTATGCTATCTCAGAGGGTAAGAGCTCCTTCTGTTTTACTGCTGTATTGTGTAAATGTACCACAACTTTTTTATCCACTCGTCTATTGATGGACACTTGGGCTGTTTCCAGATCTTAGCTATTGTAAATTGTGCTGCTATGAACATAGGGGGGCATAGATTATTTCTGATTGGTTTTGGGTCTCTTAGGATATATTTCTAGAAGTGGGATCACTGGGTCAAATGGCAGTTCCATATTTAATCTTTTGAGGAAACTCCATACTGTTTTCCATAATGGCTGCACCAGTCTGCAGTCCCACCAGCAGTGTACTAGGGTTATTTTTTCTCCACATCCTCGCCAGCACTTGTCATTTGTTGATGGTAGCCATTCTGACAGGTGTTAGGTGATACCTCATTGTTGTTTTAATTTGCATCTCTCTGATGACCAGTGACTTTGAGCATTTTTTTTCATTATGTCTCTTGGCCATCTGTAAGTCTACTTATGGAGAAGTATCTATTTTGGTCCTTTGCCCATTTTTTAATTGGACTGTTTGTCTTCTTTTTGTTAAGTTGTATGCGTTCCTTATATATTTTGGATATTAACTCTTTATCTGATGTATTATTGCCAAATATGTTCTCCCATATAGTGGGCTTCCTTTTCATTTTGTTGGTTTTTTTTTAAAAAAAATTTTGTTTTATTGCTTAAAGTATTACAATTGTTGGGGTTTTTTTGCTGTGCAGAAGCTTTTCATTTTGATGTAGTCACATTTATTTTCTCTTTAGTTTCCTTTGCCCTAGGAGATGTATCCGTAAACATATTGCGACAAGAGATGTCTAAGATTTTGCTAAGTTTTCTTCTAGGATTTTTATGGTTTCTAGACTTACATTTAAGTCTTTTATCCAATTTGAGTTTATTCTTGTGTGTATGGTGCAACTTGGTGGTCCAGTTTCATTTTTTTGCATGTATTTGTCTAATTTTCCAAACACCATTTAGTGAAGAGACTGCCTTGACTCCATTGTATGTTCTTGCCTCCTCTGTCAAATATTAATTGGGAGGAATGGTTCCGTTCTGTTCCATTAATATATATGGTTGTTCTTGTGCCAGTACCAGGCTGTTTTGATTATAGTGGCTTTGTAGTATAATTTGATATCTGGTATTGTGATCCCTCTAACTTTGTTCTTCTTTCTCAAGATTACTGCAGCTATTCAGGATCTTTTTTGGTTCCATATAAATTTTTGGAGTATTTGTTCTAGATCTGTGAAATATGCCATTGGTATTTCAATAGGAATTGCATTGAATCTATAGATTGCTTTGGGTAGTATGGACATTTTGATGATGTTGACTCTACCAATCCATGAACACGGTATATTCTTATACTTGTTTATGTTTTCCTCTATCTCGTTTTTCAAAGTCCTGTAGTTTCCTGAGTACAAGTCTTTTACCTCCTTAGTTAAGTTTATTCCTAAGTATCTTAATTATTGGTAAATGGGATTGTTTAGTTTCTCTTTCTGAGAATTCATTATTGGTGCATAAAAATACCATCGATTTCTGGGTGTTGGTTTTGTATCCTGCTACATTGCTAAATTCATTTATTAAATCTAGTAGATTTTTGGTGATCTTTAGGATTTTCTTTTTAAAAATATATTTTTATTGATTTCAGAGAGGAGGGAAGAGGGAGAGATAGAAACATCAATGATGACAGAGAATCATTAACTGGCTGCCTCCTGCACACCCCTATTGGGGATTGAGCCCACAACCTGGGCATGTGCCCTGATGGGGAATTGAATAGTGACCTTCTGGTTCATAGGTCAACACGCCGCAATCACTGAGCCATGCCAGTTGAGCTTTAGGATTTTCTATGTACAATATCATGTCATGTCACCTGTAAATAATGAGTTTTACTTCCTCCTTTCCAATTTGGATGCCTTTTATGCTTTCTTCTTGTCTGATTGCTATGGCTAGGACTTTCAGTACTATGCTGAATAAGTATGGTGAAAGCAGACATCCCTGTCCTGTTCCTGTTCTTAGAGGAAATGGTTTTAATTTTTGCCCATTAAGTAGGCTGTAGGTTTGCCATATATGAAATTTTCTGAGTTTTTATCAAAAAATAGGTGTTGGATTTTGTTGAATGCTTTTTCTGCATCCACTGATACGATCATGTGATTTTTGTCTTTCAATCTATAATCAAAACAGCCTGTTCTATATTGTCTCTGTATTAACAGGGGACAAATATATTGGGAGAAAAGAGTTGCAGTAAAAATGACAGTATTATCCCTACTAGCAATTTGGTAAGATTTATCATAGGCATTAAAAATATTCATCTCTGCCCTAACTGGTTTGGCTCAGTGGATAGAGCCTCGGCCTGCAGACTGAAAGGTCCCAGGTTCGATTCCGGTCAAGGGCATGTACCTGGGTTGTGGGCACATCCCCAGGAGGAGATGTGCGGGAGGCAGCTGATCGATGTTTCTCTCTCATCGATGTTTCTAACTCTCTATCCCTCTCCCTTCCTCTCTGTAAAAAATCAATAAAATATATTTTTTAAAAAAAAAAAAAAAAAAATTCATCTCTGCCGAAACCGGTTTGGCTCAGTGGATAGAGCGTCGGCCTGCGGACTGAAGGGTCCCAGGTTCGATTCCGGTCAAGGGCATGTACCTGGGTTGCGGGCACATCCCCGGTGGGGGATGTGCAGGAGGCGGCTGGTCGATGTTTCTCTCTCATCGATGTTTCTGACTCTCTATCTCTCTCCCTTCCTCTCTGTAAAAAATCAATAAAATATATTTAAAAAAAAATAAAAAAAAAATAAATAAAAATATTCATCTCCTACCCAGCCGGTATGGGTCAGTGGTTAAGCATCAACTGATCCAGGAACCAAGAGGTCACAATTTGATTTCCCGTCAGGGCATATGCCCGAGTTTTGGACTTGATCCCCCAGTAGGGGGCGTGCAGTAGGCAGCCAGTCAATGATGTTCCTCTCTCATTGCTAGTAGGGATAATACTGTCATTTTTACTGCAAATCCTTTCTCCCAATATATTTATCCCCTGTTAATTCAGAGACAATATAGAAACAGAAACATTGTTTATACAAGTTTGATTTAAGAAAAATTTGAATGTGTCCGAATTTGCATTGGAAAGAATCTAATTCTTTTAAATCCCTCCAAATTCCAGAATAATTTACATCTTTCATATATATAAGGCCTGTTTCCGACTATTCTGTTCCATCTATAATAGTAAAAGGGTAATATGCTAATCAGACCGAATGTGAAGCTGGGACCAGAGTGAAGCAGCCCAGGTCCCGGGTGCCAGAGGGAAGCCAGTGCTGGCAGCCGGGGGAAGGAAGGACTACTCTTGCACAAATTTTTGTGCATCGGGCCTCTAGTATTTATATATGAATCCATTCTTGGATCGGTACTATACTAATTTAATTATTAGTGTCTAGCTTCATATTAGAAGCTAGTTTCACAATTCTAGGGAAAATATATCTCATTATTCTTTTTCAGTTATTTTTCTTGGCTGTTTTCATGCTTATTTTTAAACATAAACCTCAATATAACTTAATCAAATTTCAAAACACGATAGTTTGATGGTAACTCTATAAAGTTATAACTCTACTAGTGGCCCGGTGCATGAAATTCGTGCATGGAGGGGGGGGGGTGGTTCCCTCAGCCCAGCCTGCACCCTCTCCAATCGGGGACCCTTTGGGGGATGTCCGACTGCTGGTTTAGGCCTGATCGAAACCGGTAGTCAGACATCCCTCTAGCAATCTGGGATCGTTGGCTTCTAACTGCTCACCTGCCTGCCTGCCTGCCTGATTATTCCCTAACTGCTCTGACTGCCTGCTTGATTGCCCCTAACCCCTCTGCCTACCTGGCTGATCACCTCTAACCCCTCTGCCTGCCTGCCTGATCACCCCTAACCCCTCTGCCTTCCTGCCTGATCACTCCCAACTGCCCTCCCGTCGGCCTGGTTGCCCCCAACTGCCCTCCCCTGTAAGCCTGATCTCACCCCCAACTGCCCTCTCAAGCCGGCCAATTTGGTTCTGATTGGTCGGTTTCTATGCCAGTCAGCGTCAAAAGCTCTGCCTCCTAGGCAGCCAATGGCTTCTCACAGTTCACCCAGGTTTGGTAATGACTGGTCGGTTTCTTTGCCAGTCAGTGTCTCCGGGCCTATCTCCGGGCCTGATCAGAGAGGCAGGGCTGATCAGCAGCCTCCGCAGAGGCTCGGAGAGAAACAGAGGCGTGGCTACTGGCGAAGCCTGGAGAAAGAGAGGCAACGGCTGATCAATAGCTGACACGGAGGCTGCGGATCAGACCCTGCCTCTCTCCGGGCCTAATCCGCAGCCCCCTCAGCAGTCAGGACTGCAGTACTGACTTCTAGTGTTCGGTCGAGCCTTCGGTCGGTCGTTATGGACCCTGGGTTTTTATATATTAGGATAAGAAATCAACAACAACAAAAACATCCTCAGGTGAGAAATAAGTATAACAACAACAGCAACAAAAATTTCAGCAATGGTTTGCTCCACATGCTCCACTAATGTTATTCCTAAGAAGTTTCTTAGTTTTGTTAAGTTTGAGAATAAAAACTTTTCTTTATTAATTTTCTTAGTGCATAAATGCTATTAATTTTTGTATATTGTCTATCCTGCAGTTTTATTAAACAAGAGTTTAATTCTAAGCTTTTCAGTAGATTTAGGCTTTTCTAGGTATATATCCCTATCACTTATAAATAATGAACATTACACTTGCCCAAAGCTGAGTAGTAATAACTTTCATTTCTATATGACTTTAGTTTTTAGGAACTTAGAACTGTTAATTTATTATAGTATCTGACTAATTTCTGTAAGTGTTTCAGAAGAATGAATATTTTGTACAGAATAATGACAGTAATTATGGGTCTGGTATTGCACTAAGAAATTTATACATATCATTTAATTTAATCTATTAGTTCTTTGAAGGAGATATTACTATTCCCATTTTACAGATGAGGTTAAGAGATGTTTAGTAACTTGCCAATTATCATATAGTTAGTAAAGGGTAGGGCTGGTCTCAAATTCAGGTCTTTTGGGAGTCTTTCACCTATACCAAACTGTCTCCTTTTCTTCATTAATATCTCCTTGGTCTTTTTGGGAAACAAATAACCCTGAAACTAACAAATAAAAATAATTCCTTGGAATTTACATTAACTTGTAGCAATATACCAAGTCACCCATTTGACTAGCTTGGTTTTTTTTGTTTTTTTTTTGACTAGCTTGGTTTTAAATGACTATTTTCCTTTTGTTTATATTGCTCATTATTAAGGCAAGGTGTATTATTTGTATGTTCCTCACTGCTAGAGACAGGAGCAGACGTTCAATAAAGGTTGGTGACTAGTTGTCCTAATTCCATTCCAAATAATGTATATAGTAACCAAGGCACTTTCCCTATGTCTTTGTCAGTCAGGACACGATACTATACAACCTCACTTTCCCAATCTTAAATATGTACACACTTAACACACACACACATCACACAAATAAAAATGTGCATTAGGCAGATTTCAAATGTATACTAGACAGAAGATTTCAGTTAAGTTATATAGTTACTGTACTATAAAAGCTACCATAAATTGATAATATAGATAGAAATCTGGTACCAGCATTTTTTTACATTAATCTGGTTTGAGTAACTCTCCATAGTACATAAGTAAAATATTTTAAATACATGGTATTATTTATCTTCTACACGTTCCACACTGGGATTTTATTACCCCGGGGTTATGCATGTGATAATTTATAAGGTATAATACAATCTACAGATAGAATAAAATAAGTCAATAATTTGAAAATACATTTTTAGCGGCATATTTTCCCCCCAATACATTATACAACATTTTAACATAAAGCAGATATTAGCAGATAAGTGCACTTACTTAATACAATTTTGTATTTACTCAGCAGGTCAATGAAAAGAAACAATGAAGTAATTTTTATGAAAATCTGAAATATCATGCTAACTGCAGGCTTAGATGACTTTTAGCATGTAATTTATCTTGATATTTTATTTTAACTGCTTATTATCCACCAAAACTGAGATATAGAGATAAACTTAGGGAAATCACAGAGAACTTTTCAATTAAGGTGATATTAGGAGAAACTTCAGTAAAAAGACTGTCCCAAAATAAGCTGGTGTCATAAGTTCATGCACCCGTGCTTTCAACGGCAATTCAATTACACCCCTTGCAAGAGTCACTGTGAAAACTAGTGGATTGGATGACTTTTCATGGTGCTGTAGTTTAAAAATGAGGACTTTACATCAGATTCAAGGTTGTCTTCTAAAAATTTTGATGCTAACAGGGCAAGCCCTTTTTAAAAGAAACAATTTCTAATAATTTCTTGTTTACTTCATTCATCCACTTACCCTTCAACCAAGCCACACCCACCTCAATTACCTACAATTGTGATTCACTCCTGAATAGTGTCCCACATCTTTCTTACTTCTCCTTTTATAAATATGAATAAAGGTTTCCTAAACTTACTGCTTAAATATATCTAACTTTCTTTATGATAAATATATCTAACTTTTAAATAACTATCTCTGCTGTTATCTGTACACTATTTCCTACTTTGTCATCCTAGAAAAAATGATCCCTGACTTGAGATCTCTCTCTTCCTCTGTAAAGACAGATGAAAGGAATTATTTAAAGAACAATGTTATTTCTTTTTGTATCAGACTTTTTCAGTATTCATACTGAAATAATCATTGCTCATATATTCAGAAAGGTTTGAGATACATACCTGCATTGTCTTTGCAGATACTAGAAGAGTTACTATTTTCATTACTTTGGTATAGGTGCTGAGTTCTAGTCTCTTGGGGTACAGATGATGTTTGAGTCATTCCTTCTTCCAAGGCCTGCTTTATCCAGCGCTATAATGGGAAAAGAAC
Organism: Myotis myotis; assembly: GCF_014108235.1. Lineage (NCBI taxonomy): Eukaryota > Metazoa > Chordata > Mammalia > Chiroptera > Vespertilionidae > Myotis > Myotis myotis. The sequence goes on along the minus strand of NW_023416317.1, from coordinate 21,903,412 downwards.
CAGGAAATTATCAATAATTATTTAAAACTATTAGTATATCTATTTCAAATGCATTAACCAGGTCATTACATATCAACTGGCGAGAGATGCAATCCAACACACTCATTCAGTTCCATAGTCAAATATTTTTTTCTTTCTTGTGTTTCAGCATATTGGAATATTACCCATCAATTCCTTTTACTGGGCAAAATTGAGAAAACTTAGATTACACATAATGAGATCTCATTAAAAAACCAAAACCAATAAAAAAAGATTACTCAACTTTTCATACTGCTTAGAATGGGGGAAATGGAAAGAGATAAGAAGAAATCTTAGCATTTATTTAAGAGACTGATCATATAGGATGAAAGTAGCACATAAAATAAGTGCCAAGAAGGAAGATAAAAGAACACCTCTTTACAACAGGTACCAAAATACTTCTAAAAGGTCTACTCTCAGATGGAATATCCTGCTAATTTTTCTCTCCCTATCAAGTAGTTGGTTAAATTATGCATAAATAATGCAAATAACCAGAATAAATGATCTGTAGAAATAAAAAAGGGGAAAAGCCACTTTTTTTTTTTAGTGAATACTGGACTCTAAATGATGAAAAATAAATTAAGGTCAGGAAGTAAGCCTAAAAAGATTAGGATTGTAAAACTACGCATCCTGTGGAAGAGAGAAAATTTCTTACCTGTAATTGTGTTCTCTTAAGATACACAGTTGTAGGTTGCTCACCACTGTGTGGCTCTCCTGCCCTGACATAAGACAGATCGAATTTTGATAAACATCAATTTCAGAGTAGGACCTCCATAGGAAAATCAAAGGTGTTTGTAATTTCACACCTTTAGAGAACAAGTATTACAGGTAAGTAAATATTCTCTTCACTAAAGAGAGCAATTTTAATAGATTTACCTGATTAGAAACGTAAGAAACAATTATTTTCTAGGGAATAATGTGAGGAAAATTTCACCAAGAAAAATTTTGTATCTTGTAAATGGCATTGTGGACTGCCTGCCAAATAAAACTAAAATAAAGTTGTAAACATGAGGAGAAAAGAGTGAATAAGAATATAAAAAGATCTCCACAATCAATTGAATCACATCAGCATTGTAGAATATGACCAGGTCTCTGAAAAGCCCAAATAAGACCAAGAATGAACTCTTTTATACACAGAATATTGATGTAAAGATGAACTATCAGAACCACAACTCCTTATGACTTAGAGAAGACCTTAGAAGTCCCTTGTCCAAAGCACGTAGTGTACAGATGAAGAAAATTAGGATCAGGAGGAAATGATTGTAAAATCCTTCATTATAGATACCTTTAGTAAAAGTTTTTCTTTTCAGAGCAGATGACAGGACTTAATTGGGGTTACTGTGCTTTCCTCCAAGAGAAAAGTAGATGCACGCATAAAAGAAGTTACATTCTGGATTTGATAACCAAAAAAAGGAAAAATAAAAACAAGGATAGGGGCATTCTAAGGAATAAGATGCTGCTATGGTTGGATATAAGATCAGACACAGCAAATATGATCTAACCTATTCCTCCTGGCCCTATTGTATGTCTACACAGTTATTTTATGACTCATAAAAAAGGAACATGAACATTTGTATCTAACAAGTTCAAATCACCCCTATAGCTAATAAATTAACATTAGATAGCCCCATCCCTGAGTCCCAGCTATGGTTAAGGTCAAAAGAACATTTCTTCCTTCTTTAAAACTCTGTATTACAGAACTTTTTAGGAAGCTCAGAGATGAGAGGGAGAAATATTTTAAAGAATAAAGAGCAAGAAAGTATCTTCGGTTTTAGTTCAAAGATCTGTGTTGAAACTTGGCCATGCCTTTTACTAGCTGCCTAACTCTGGGCAAGTTACTGAACCCCTCTAAGTCAAAGCTTCTGATCTATAAATTGAGGCCAATAATCCCAACTTCACAGGGCTGTCATGTAGGCTAAGTGAGATATTGTATGTGAAGAAAGTTTGTAGCAGAGTACTGAGTACAAATGATTAGTGAGGACTTGTTCAGCTGAATTTCAATGCTATATATAGAGATAGAGATTAATAACCTTCCAGTGCATACAAAGAAATATCAATGCAAAGCACAGTGTTTCATTTTTCAGTCAGGATGGTTTTCTAAGAAATCCGGGAGACCAAATGCCATACATATATTATGCCTTCAAGGTAAGTTTAGAGAAGATTTAGAGAACAAGGAAGGATACTACTTGAAAGACTTCTTAGCCACTTATAAATGCTTCCATTCTAAAATGAGAAGTGAAGCAAGATCCAACAAAAGACATACATACCATAACATGCTTTTTAAGAACTATGATTTGATTTACTTTAGAAACTCCAGGGAGATCATAAAATATTCTGTCAAATACTCTAAAAGTCTGGGTGCAAATACACATATACAATTTTACGCTGTTTTTTTACTTAAGAGGCCTCTACCTCCTTTAATTAGATATGAAACTCTAGGCCTATTAATAATATACACTATTCCAACTAAATCCCAAGGAGGATGGTTTTTCTCATCTACCTGTTTAACCTACATTCTTCTCTGTTTAATCACAGAAATCTTAGGTTCTGCACTAGATTAATACTTTCTAACCAATCTACAAATGACTCTTCTTCATACCCACCCAGGATAAATCTGAGTTTGACTGCTAGAGAAAAGCCCCAATTTTATTAGTTTTGCCCCATAAAAAACTACATTCTGGTTTTGTAACGTAATTTTGGTATGTCAACAGCAAATCTTAAAGCTGTGATTTGAACTTAGTTCAGATCTGAACTTAAATGAATAAGACCCAATTTAAGCAAGGTAATTTTACTATGATAATTCAGAGTACATAGCCTGAATTCCTGAAGACTGGTATGACACACATAGATGAAAAGTGCCTGTGCAGAGCCTGTATATAACAAGACTAAGGATAGACAGACACATTTGGAGAATATAACATGAACATGAATTAAATGGGATTTCTATCTGTTGCCAGTAGAGATATAAAGATGAGCCAGATACAAGCCCTAAACCATAACCTGGGAAAAAGAGCTCTAAGAAGTAGATTTTCTATGAAATTTTAAGTTTTATTTCTATACGTTTTTGGTTTTCACAGGACTCTGTTAGTTGGAAAAGCAAGATGGGAATAGAAAGACCATAACCCAGCATCAGAATAATCAAGGCATCATTTCAAGAAGCTAGTCTATACTATTTACAATTCAGACTTCACTATTAATCTGTACTAAATAACTGTCTAACCTTCATAAAGGACCAAAATAGGAGATTCTACAATCTGGCTTGATAAGATGCTTCAACAGTTAACATTCTTAGAAGTCTAGTAATCTGTTATTGCATTATCTACAAACCATTTTGCAAAGATCTCATGGTCAAATTGCACTTTAGTTCTACTTGGGAATTTCCCCCAAATAAACCAGTAAGTGACTCAAATACTTAGTAGGTAAGATGTATGATTAGGAAAAGACTTTCTTCAGTGTATACTGCTCATTCGGTGGTAGGGCCCTTCCTTTGTGCACAGATCCCTGCTGCCCTCCTCCCCTCCATATCCCACACCACTCTGGCTCTTCTTTCGTAACCCCCCTCCCCCCAAGAAATAATTGCTGCTCTTTGGGGAAAGAGAAAAGCTTTAAGTTTGGAGGAGTCAGGGAAGACCTGCCTGGAGCTGGAGACTTCATCACATCAAATAATCTACATGCAGCATCCTCATGTACGTGATGCCAGTGGAGGAGGGCAATGGCAGACACTGAGGAAGGCAGCCTGAATCCAGATCTGAGGATAAGAGAAAAGGGTGTTCCAGGGAACAGACTACCTCAAAGGAAGACCAAATGAAAGGGTGTCCTATACTTCTAGAAACACAAAAACGACATTATAGTCTGAGGCAATGATCTATTCCTGAGAGACACCTTTGGAAAATATTCAGGGCTTCTGGGAATTAAGAAAGAGCATTCCAAAAACAAACAACTCAAACACTACTGCCACTAGATCCAAAAATAGTATGTAACTAGAGAGAGGAGAGACAGGAAGAGAAAGAGATAGAATGAATTTATAGTAGTTTCCATATTCACTAGGGAATAAACAATCCAACTTGTCATTTGATCAAGGAACAACAATTATGCCAATTGTAATAGGACATTTCCTCTACTCTAATTCAAATGATAATAGTGACTGAATTAATTTAAAACACAATTCGATAATTTTTTACTTATGCAACAGTACTTTAGAGTACCTGGGGCCCAATCTCACTCAAAATCACAAATGGACATTTTAACCAATACCACAAGAGCACACACAGAACATCCCTCCCTTCCCAGGCATCAAATGCTGTGCGCTCTCAACTCAGTAACCTCAAGGGCTCTCTGAAGACAATAATGAATACTCACAAACTGAGCACCAACAACGCAGTATACAACATCCGACCTTAGTCCCACTGAGTTTTGATGCATTGGTATTCAAGGTTGAACAATTAACTCATAATAAACTCAAATGGGCAGAGAGTAGCTATCTGGAGAATGTGTTAGATATGTTAGGATTGCAAGCAACCTAGGTTAAAAATAAACATTGACATACCTTTTTACAGGAGCTGAACGTGCCATCAGGCAGAAGGGGCCTTCGACGCCTCTCAGGGATAAAGGGTGAGCCAAAGCGAATGTAGTGTTTGGGGGTGGTGCAAATTAACGGGGAATGGATAAGACCAGGTAACATGTTCAGGGTCGTTGCCAGTACAGTTGGGTCCGTGGTGATACGTAAAGGGCACTCAACAGGGCATTCTTGCTTCTCAGCTTTGTCATTCAACCATTCTGTAACTAGATACTAAAGCAAAAAGAGATCATTAGTTGACGCTGCAGATGTAAAAGCCAGAGGCAGCAGTGTTAGATGATAGACAAACCTCATCTAGAAACTAGGACTCAGGTAGATACAGCAGCTGCAGAAAATGAATTGGGCATTCAAAATGCAAGGATGTTTCCTTCACCTTCTCTGTGACCACCAAGGGAGGAATAATTCCAGATATCAGCATTTACCTCTGCCCAAAAATTATGGGAACAAAAGCACTGTAGTAGATGGCTTCAGCCCTCTGTGTCAAAATATTTTATTTAAAACTTTCAATTTAATAATATTTAGAGTATTTGTTTTTTTTTCTGGGGAATTACAGGTCCTCTCACTTTACTAAGACACAGCCCTTGCCAGACTAGACTTATGAACATGTTTTCATGACTCACCTTTTTGGTTTTGGGGTATTTAGATGCTGCACGGTTGACATGGGATCCAGTTACTGATGCCATAGTTGGGTCAGAACCTGTTAATTGCCTGTTTTCTCCTGAACTGTCTATACTTCCAGCTTCAGTAGGAGTTACTGAACTGTTATTTCCTCCTTCTTCCAAGGCAGCTTGTGACAACTCTGCCTGCTGTGCAATGGCCTGCTTCTGACGCTTTAGTCTTTGGGCTGAACTGGTCCGGTACCGAGAAATACGACTCTTCGGTCGGGGCCTAGAAGGCTTTGCTGGAGGTGGTTTGGGGACTGGCTTTTCTATAGCAACATCCTGTAACAACAGCAGAGTAAATGCTTACTAGAAATTTCTTATCAACTAACATTCCATCTAGCCCCCTATTCCCTTTAAGCATTCTGAATGTTTACTGGTGAAAAAAAGCGAGCACTTAGAAGCGCTAATTTCAAATGTAATTCTTATAAAAGTTAAATAGTGAAATTAGCTAAATAGGCTGTAGATAGATGCCTTGGTTATTTATTTATTTAGCTTCTTGTAAGTATTTATAAAATAGGTCAAAAGTCAGCTGAAGCCACCTAGTTTTAGGGATCTTAGCAAAGACAATTCTCTCCTTTGTTTCTTTCCCGCACACTAAGGTTTTAGCTTAAGGCTTAGAATTCAGGGCTAGGGTAGGGAAGGGAAACATGAGTTTACCCTGAGAATACTATGAAAGGGCAGCTGCATGACTGTGTTATACAGAAGCACCAAAAGAGAAACCAAATAATTTTTATGAACTCATCACCAAGAGTTTATCTGGCAGAAACAATATGACATTTCATTCTAGTCTAAAGTGTCTGGTCATTCCAATTCTGCCTCCCTGTACCCCACAGCTGATGAAAATGGCCTTATTTAATGCAATATGAAATAAAACTGAAAATTCAAATTTTAACAATTTCCAAAAACCAGGTAACTGACATTAGCAAAAGCAAGGATGTTAAAGGCTGGAGTCTTTTCTTCTCTTACCCCAGCTTGGGAAGACCTTCGGGTGTTCACCCCAATACTCTGTGGGGTGCTTGGGATGGCCACATTTGAAGCAGAGTTGCTAACTTCAGATTCAGGAGTTTCAGTTTTTGTTTCTTCCCCTACAGCTGTCTCTGAGGCATTGGTAGTAACCTCTATGTCAGAGTTGCTTTGTTCCAAGGACTGATCCCGTCGCTTCTTTCTTTTCTCCAAGTTTTCAAAAGCATGCATGATGGCTTCAACCTTCCTATCTTCCCGGGTCTAGAAAAAAAACACATAGCATTAGCATAGAAGGAAGTTTCAACCATGGGGGGTGGGGGGTGGGAGAAACAGCTTTTCAGAAATATTACTTATGAAAATTTATAGACATTTACAAAACTATCAGTACATATACAGTAGGTCCTTGGGTTACATCGGAGATCTGTTCCTATGGCACGATGTAATGCGATTTTTGCCGTAAGTTGGAACCCACCTACATAAGCACCTACGTCACTCACATGGAGCACATATACAGCAGTAATAAAGTGAAACAATAAAAAAAATTTAAAAGAAAGACAACAATTCCTGACCTTTACTTGTGGTAAATAAATAATAAAAAACATAAAGCACATGTGTATATACGTCAAAATGACGGAACTTTTTTTTTTTTTTTATAAATAAATGGGAGATGGCGATGTAACCACGAAACGACATATGTCGAGTCCGACGTAACCCGAGGACTGTCTGTATCTTGTAAAATAAAACATAAAAACTAAAAATAAAGTATTTAACTTAAGTGTTAGAATTTTAAAGGAAGGTCAAACCTTAACTTTTCAAACAAGGCCAGCTATCCTGAAACTTTAATATAAAAGAATAATAGCCATGAAAACCAAGTACTTCTCTGCATTTTCAGAGTCAAAATAACCAAGTAGATTTTCTTGAACTTCTTCTGAGGGACAGAAATAAACATGGATGCCCTAAATGGTGTGGCTCAGTGGATAGAGCGTCAGCCTGCGGACTGAAGGGTCCCAGGTTCGATTCTGGTCAAGGGCATGTATCTTGGTTGCGGGCACATCCCCAGTAGAGGGTGTGCAGGAGGCAGCTGATTGATGTTTCTCTCTCATCGATGTTTCTAACTCTCTATCCCTCTCCCTTCTTCTCTGTAAAAAAGCAATAAAAAATATATATTAAAAAAATAAAATAAACATGGATGGTTTCAGCAAAAAGTAAGAGTTTTGAATCCATATGACTGATAGGGATTTTTAAATGTCAAAACTCAAACTTAGGGAAATTCCTCTAAGTTAGAGGACATAGCCCCAACAGACACATTTTGTTTTGACCAGATAGTTTTTTGGTAATGAGATTGTTAGTAAGAAGTTTCTAAAGACCATCATCGATAATAGGCACTAGACAACTACTACATTAATGAAATTGACTTTATGAAAAAAAAAATCCAAATTACAACGTACAGATGATGGTATAGTATGTTGTCAAAGAAATGAGATGATACAAACTCAGAAGAGAAGGGCTTCACATACTATAGGTAGTAGAAGTCAGCTCTAACAAAAGGATGTTATGGGGTACCCACCCTCCTGCTATGAGCTGGGTTCTCCTGGTCATCTGTAACCTCTTCTTTTTCTTCTTCTGCCTTTTCTTCTGGATTGTCTATTTCCTTTAAGATAGAGGCAATATTTAGCTGTACTTTTAAGCTTTGGGACAAAAATCACCCCCTGCCCCCCCAGTAGCTTAAAACTCTCTAGAAACAATTTCTAGTGCTTGATAGTGTTACTCATGTGGGGCCACATGGTAAACACAGACAAGCCCCATTCTCTGGACTAAAACCTGGAAAGTAGCTAAAAGGATATTCTTGACATCGTTTAAAAAAACAGAGGCTCTAGTCAGTGTGGCTTAGTTTGTTGGGCGTTGTCCCGTGCACCAAAAGGTTGCCAGTTCAATTCCTAGTCAGGGCACAGGCCTAGGTTTTGGGCTTGATTCCTGGTAGGGGGTGTGCAGGAGGCAGCCAATAAATGTTTCCCTCTCACATCGATGTTTCTTTCTCTCAAAATCAATAAAATTATTTTTTTAAAAAAGAGAGAATGAATGGAACGAATGAACATGCACCCACCTTGATATGAAGGGCATTAAGTGTTACTATAGATCCCTACATAAAACACGTGTCAACCTGAGATCCTCTTCGTTTGGAGATGATCAATACCATAGTAACACCCTCTGGCCAAGTAACATTACCTCATGGTCACTGGATACAGTCACTTTCTCAGCAGGAACTTGTTCTGCTTGTGGGTTGGTATCCTCCTCTACAGTCTCATTCTGCTGCTCCATCTCTAGCTCTTTCCGCCGTGCTTTTCTCCGTCTTGTCTCTGCTCCAACAATGGGTAGGCTTGGAGGAGGTGGGAGTGGCAGTTCTGCAGCATTGGGATTCCTTTTCTGTATAGGGCAATTCCGGTTCCCCTTGTGACATGCACAGTCTACTTTATAATTACTGCTCCAAAGAAACAAATAAAAGTGCCTGTCTCAGTAACCTTGAAAATCAGTTATATTACCCATTCATTCTCTTAAAATATTACTACAGTAATTTCTTCTGGTATTATGTGTGATTAAGTTAAACAGAGACATTAGAGAGTCCTATGAGTACTTTCAATATTCTGTGTGTCTACAGAACCCCAACTTTTCCCACTGACCTATGGTCAATGGAAAGAAAAGAAAGCCCCCACTAAATTCAATTCTCCCAACTGTCTTTATGCTACTGAGTGAGCAATGAATCAGTGAAAAATTCTAAAGTGGCTATACTTATCTTGTGTCTACATCCACCACTAACTTTTTTACCCACTAATTCCCTACTTATTATTATTATTTTTTCTTAAATATTTTTATTGATTTCAGAGAGAGGAATGGAGAGGGAGAGAGAGATAGAAACATCAATGATGAGAGAGAATCATTGATCAGCTGCCTCCAGCACACCCCACACTGGGTATCAAGCCCGCAACCCCGGCATATGCCCTTCACTGGAATTGAACCCGGGACCCCTCAGTCCACAGGCTGATGCTCTATCCACTGAGCCAAACTGGTTAGGGCCCTACTTATTATTAATACCTTTTATTATACATGTGCCAAACATCAATTTATCTATAACCTTTTTTGCCTAAAAGGACCATGGAAGAAAAATCATCCATTTTATAAAACCCATCACATATTCATCTGTGATTTGCATTTCTGTTTTTCTGTATTGTCATATATAACTAGATTACATGATTTGAGTGGATGGGGTGAACCTTTAAATTCTCATTCTATATGACCCCTGGCATAACTGCTGTGTGCATAGAACTGATGCTGTCTCAATTTTCAGGAATGTCATACATACCCATTTTTTGCTATTCTTGCTATAAAGGTATAAACTAAAATACATTTGGTTAGCACACTATTGAGCAGTTTAATACTATGTATTTATGTCTCATAAAACAAACAAAACAAAAAACGCCCAAAATCTCCCTCCCTCCAGAATTTCTAAGCAGAAAAATGCAATACTTGTGAACAGATTAGTTAAAAAAGAGAAAAATGTTTAGGAACAAAAGCAGACCTAATAGCTTAATATGTAAGATAAGGTCATTCATGTTAGGAAAGGTTTTAGAAGTCTTACCAGTTACTGTACTCATAATCAAATGCTATGGTGACTTCAGCATCCTTGGTGATAGCAGACACAGCATAGATACACAGGTGAATCATCCCATCTGCAATCATGTGTCGCACCTGTGTGAATAGCACTTATGACTGATGATTTATCACAAAGACCAAAAATTCTCCAAAAGAAAAAAAACGTTTTATACAAATAATATATCCCCAGTTAGAGTTATAGTAGTCTTAACTCTATCATTTCATTTGTAACTATTATATAGTAACTGTTTGAAAATGTATGATGCTTCAATAAACCTCGAGATGTTAGAAATCAAAGTACAACAACTATTTTATATATTAAAGTTGTTTTCAGAGAATTAAAATTCCTTAGCCTGTAAGAAAACTCCTGTGGAGTTTCTTGCTTTATTTGATATGGTTGCACTGATTAATCAATTCTAAAAATGTCTAGAAGCACTATTAACCATACAGATTAGTTTGGACCCAATGACATCTTCTACTGTATGGTAACTTCTTTACTATCAACTCTTTGACTTCTTATCCAGTCTAGCTCTTTCTCTTTAACAAATGCCTTTCCAACTTCTTCCTCTCTAAAAAGAATTCATTCCTTGCCCCCATCCTGTCAGAATAAAAGCATCATTACTTTTGTTTTTGTCTCTCTTTTACAATTAAAGATCGTAACCATACTCTGGTTTCTCTTCAGATCATATAAATCTTTCGCCTTTTACTAAAGATCGTAACCATTATCTACAGACTTTAACCTGGGTGAAGTTTTCAGATTGTTTCTTCAATAAACTTATTCTATTCTTTGGTGATTCCATTAAAAGAGAAGTTGCTACAGAAATCTTACCTCTGCATTTGGTGTACATGATCTTCTGATGAACCGAGCATCATTACCGAAAGTACGTGCATCCACACACATCTCTACACCATTGAATTTTGAGTAGAAGAGCACAAAGGGGTATGGTCTAGGGATATAATTAAAAATTTCTATAATTCTCAACACAAATAAAAAGGCCACCCCATTGATTTCAAATATAAAGCACATGCTGACAGAAGCAGCAGTAGTCTTTTGCAATGCCTACACTTGGAAAATATCACATGCTTGTCTGCTTTTGATTAAAGAATAAGCACAAAGCAAGGAATGCTTGGCCTGGAGTCATTGCCACTTTATACATTAAACAGTTTGCAGACTTATTAACACTTCTCTAACAACGGCAGACATGAATGAGATTTTTTGAGCTGTAATCTTTTCCCCAAGAGAGTATCCTATCAACCAGAAAGGTTTTTATAGCGATATGGCTCAGCCAGGCCCCCTTTAGCCCTCACTGCTCACAAAATGATATTCTTACTTTTTGAAGAAATGCCCATTGACCTCAAATTGCTGTCGTAACATGACTTTCCCTCGATACTCTATTATAAGAGTGTCCAAAGCCAAATCTCGTGCAGCCCTCAGGATCTTCCGGTGCTTTTGAACACGAGTGACTCTTCCCAACTGTAGCTGAATAAAACCAGAGTATTAACTAGATAGCAACAACAGCAGCATCTTATATGTAATAAAAGACTAAGCGTCTGTTACGGCTAAATGACCAGAATGACCAGTTGCTATGATGTACACTGATCACCAGGGGGCAGACACTCAACAGAGGAGCTGACCCCTGGTGGTCAGTGCACTCCCACAGGGGGAGCGCCGCTCAGCCAGAAGCCAGGCTCACAGCTAGCGAGTGCAGTGGTGGCGGCGGGAGCCTCTCCTGCCTCCGTGGCAGCATTAAGGAGCGGCGAGCTGAGTGGTAAGGACCAGTGAGCAGACAGGCGGTAAGGAGTGACGGGTCCCCTGAGGGGTCCTGGACTGCAAGGGACCCCCCACCTCCCAAATTTCATGCACCGGGCCTCTAGTGTGGACAACATTTCCTAACTGAGGAAAAAACACCAATGCTTTTAGGATGTATTTGTATATATTATTTAGCTCAATAATCAGAAATTTTTTTTCATATATTTTTATTGATTTTTAGAGAAGGAGGGAGAGGGAGAGAGAGAAACATCAATGAGAGAGACTCATTGATTGGCTGCCTTTTGCACGCCATCTGGGAATTGAGCCCGCAACCTGGGCATGTGTCCTTGACAGGAATCGAACCCAGGACCCTTCAGTCTGCAGGCTGACATTCTATCCACTGAGCTAACCAGCTAGGGCTATGATCAGAAATTTCTAAGTTGATGAAAGGTCAGTATTTCTAGGAAAAGGATTCCATGTAGTGAACCTGCCACATTCCCTCACACCTTCACAGCTTAATTTTGGCCCAATGACATCAAGAAAAGATACAAGTCCAGACAGAAGGGCTAAGTGGTTGAGCGTCGATCTATGAACCAGGAGGTCATGGTTTGATTCCCAGTCAGGGCACATGCCCAGGTTCTGGGTTCTTCTCCGGTAGGGGACTTGTGGGGAAATAGCCAATTAATGATTCTATCTCACCATTGATCTTTCTTTCTCTGTCTGTTTCTCCCTTCCTCTCTGAAATCAATGAAAATATATTAAAAAAAAAAAAATCCAAGAAAAATGCATAATTATGATTTTAGTGGTCTATGTCTAATATAAAAATGGGGGGAGGGGAGAGAGAGCCTAGCTTTCTATTAAGCTTAATAATTCCTACTGAGGCTGCATAAAATTTCCTATCTTAATTTATATATTTTTAATTAATCAAGATAGTCTAAAAATATGTAACTGAATAGTGTCCAGTTACTGTAACTCCCCCCAACCACTACTGATTTTTTAAAAAATATATTTTTTATTGATTTCAGAGAGGAAGGGAGAGGGAGAGAGAGAGAGAAACATCAATGATGAGAGAGAATCATTGATTGGCTGCCTCCTGCACGCCCCACACTAGGAACAGAGCCCACAACCCAGGCATGTGCCTTGACCAGGAATTGAACCATGACCTCCTGGCTCATAGGCAGACGCTCAACCACTGAGCTATGCCCGCCGGGCTGATTTTTAGAGAGTGGAGGGGAGAGCGGAGACAAGAGGGAGAAATATCGACGTGAGAGAGACACACTGATTGGGTACCTCCTGCATGTGCCCCGACTGGTGCCAGGGATCCAGCCTGCAACTGAAGTGTGTGCCCTTGCCCAGAATCGAACATGCGACCATTCAGCTGGCGGGTCGACACTCTAACCACTAAAGCAAATCAGCTAGGGCAACTATAACCTGCTTTTGGTTAAAGATGCTCTAAGTCAGCGGTTCTCAACCTGTGGGTTGCGACCTCTTTGGGGGTCGAACGACCCTTTCATAGGGGTCGCCTAAATACATCCTGCATATCAGATATTTACATTACGATTCACAACAGTAGCAAAATTACAGTTATGAAGTATCAATGAAAATAATTTTATGGTTGGGGTCATCACAACATGAGGAACTGTATTAAAGGGTTGTGGCATTAGGAAGGTTGGGAACCACTGCTCTAAGTCCTTGTAAATTTGAAAGATATGGTAATTCCAAAATAAACCCTCTTCCTGAGTTCTTAAAATCAACTACTTTGAGCTATTAATCCTTTTATCCTTACCTGCATTTGGGAACCAATAACTGTATTATTGCAGGCCAATTCAGTCTTATTGATAGTGTCTAAAATAGCAGGTTTGCCCACAAATTCCTTGCTAGAATGTAGATGTTGTTCAAGGGCATTCTGTACATCTGCACTGTATTGATTAGAGAAAGCTTCTTCATACTGATCAGTCCATAGTCTTATCCGATTTTCCCATCCCTCAGTTGTATTCTCATCTAAATTCTGTGCTTCAGAAGGAGAATTCTGTAGAAAACAAAGATAGGTAGGTTAGCAGAGCCCATGAATAAAAATGGGAGGGGGAGAAAAGAGGCTGAGTCTCAGAAAATTTGTTTTTAAGTGGCAGTTGGCGTGGCATTAAAAGAGTAATGCCTGGGAGTCAGGGGATCTGGCTTCTATAATGGTTTCATTACCAATGAGCAGGGAACCCTTAAAAAAGCTCAGTTTTCCTCATTTCTAAAGTGAGAACTTAATCTGGATCATACTTCTATTCCATCACTGTAGTTTCATGACCATCTTTAAGTCATAAAAATCAAATTAAGAAGAAAATTTTCATGAAAATGAACAAGAGACCTCTCAAATATCACATCACTTAAATTTAAGTATTTCTTGGACCTCTCCGTTAGTGTGCCAGCCCAAATTGATAGTATTTTACTTCTCTCCAGGAGAATGTTTTTGTTTTTGTGTGACTTATGTTCATTATACAATTATTACATGTTCACTTGAAATATACATGTGACCCAAATAAATAAATAACCCATCATCTCATTTCCCATAGAAAAAGCTATCATTCTGGAGTGTATCTTTCTAACACTCTATTTTCGACAGTTTCAATAGCCACACTCTGAAGACCTGAGGTGAGGAGAGGGGGTGGGTAGGTAGAGTTTGGAAAATGCTGAGAGGTACTTTACTAAGCTTCTCTAGGGAAAACCAGTGCCCTCTATGGTGATAGTACTAAGAAAATATTATTATATCACATAAGCATTATCCTAAACAGACAGTTTTTTGTGTGCTTGAGCTACAGAGACAGAGTTTTAAGTCTGACACATGCTCTCCTCTCTAGAGCTCAAGACTTAAGGTACCATCAGAAAACAAAACAAACAATTGTGATGATGTCATATTAGTGATGATTAGAAGGAAAAGACAGTATAGTAACAAAGCTACTCATAAGTAATATCCACACTAAACTTGCAAAAACAGGCATAAGAAAATTAAACGTACTTTCATGAATGATATAGAAAACATTTATACCTACTGTAACAATTGCTTTCTTTCATTTTTGTGTCACTGGTTTTAACTGACTGTTGTCTACCATCCTTTCCTCACGAAAGGAAAAGGAAAACATCCATACGACTGTTTTTTACATTTCATGCTAGAGTCCAAAAGACTGAACAACAAACAAAGGATCTAAGAAACACCTAAGACCAACAACACACTGAGAACAGAATTTCATCTGCTTGAGATGTCAGTAACAGCTGAGAAAAAAAAAAAGTGCAAAACCTAAGACTTAAGGGTACTTGCTTATAAGACTGAGGATTATGGATGCCCAAACAGTATTCCCAAGTTTAAGCAACCAGTAGGGATCACTAAACTTTTGACTTATTAAACTCAATGTATATGGGAAGCCTTTGCTACAGAATCATATGTTATTCATTGATACAACTCTGTCTAATCTGCTGTCCCATTCTTCTGGGTACTGAGCACCCTATCTCAGTAGGTTTAGAACAGTGGTTTTCAACCAGAGGTAATTTGCCCTTAAGGAGATATTTGGTACTATTTGAAGTCATTTTTTATTATCACACCTATGTGTTATTGGTACTAGTGCGTAGATGACAAGGATGTTGTTAAACAGCCTACAATGCAAAAAAAGCTCCCTTCAACAGTCCAAGAATTTCTTGGTTCAAAATGTCAGTAGTGTCAAAGTTGAGAAATTTTTAGTCTCCAAGTAGGAAAGTGCCTGACTGTAGGATTAAAAATCCAAATGACAGATTCTTCCCATTCTTATAGCCATCACCCAGATCTTTGGTGAAGTTCTTAATAATGAATTCTGAGTACAAAATTTGCAACTCAACTTAAAATTCTGGTATGAGAATTAAAATAAACTGACTAGTTTTTTTTAATTGTATAAATTTTAGCATGTTTATGGGACTATGTGTCAACATGTCGAAATAACAAGCAATATTTGGGGTTTATGTGTAGTTTTCTGGAGAGTTGGTCAACAGCTTTCAAAACATTTCAAATCTCTAAAGACAAATTATAATAGCTGATAAAATAGAAAAGGGCTTAACAGCTAGGATAAGCCTTTGTCTGTCCTATAACTCTATTTAAAGGCTCCCTGTAAGCAAAGGAGACAAAAATAAAGGGGCAGTTAAAGCAAACTTGGCCCTTTGAAGGAGATAATAATTAAGTTGTGTTCTAAGGTATCTCAAGACTCTGATGCTCTTGGGCTCTAAGTCTTCTTCCCATCTCTTCTATAGATATGTACCAGTCTATTTATAGGTGTATACAAGGCAAGGTCTTCAAATTTTAGATAAAGTGCCACCTGTAATCTTTGTTAACATCAGTCATGTTGTACTCCATATATATACATATACACACACACACACAAATATATATCCTAATAAAGCTTATCTTCACTAAAATATTTTAATGTTTTCCCCATATAACGGTCAACAGGAAAGATTCTGCTTTTATATCATTTATATGTTTAGGGATATGAATACTTATAGGGAAATACCAGATAGTACAATCAAATCTCCTTTGGGCAAATTCTGTTTTTGTCACCCAGTACCTAAAGTCCATTGCACATAATTTCTCTATTCTCCAACTGTTATCCAAAATCATGCCTCATAAGCTCTTTTATTTGACAACCGAAGAAAAGAAACACATCAGCCATCGGAATCTTCTATATCAAATAAATATGCCAGAAGAAAACAGTTCAAATGTAAGTAATTCCAATAAGAGTAGTTCCTATCAATAAATACCACTCTCCTACTGATGAAAATTATCCTCCCAACTGGTGACTAAAGCCCACATGGTCCTAGGGTAGGTACACAACAGATCTTATTTTACCAGAAAAACCTCAGTCCTGATGTTGAGGCCAAACACAATAACAGAACATATCTGCCTCATTTTATTTGGCAAAATGTCACTTACCCCCAGAAAAGCAGCTAATGAAAAACCAACAAATGAAAGCTAATTACAGAAAGAGAAAATATTTCAGAAAATGGCCAAGAAAATCTACGTTGGAGAAAGGCTCTATGAAAACCAATGGCAACAATTACAAACTAACAAAAAGTAGAATCCAAGATTCCCAGACCATCAATGTCAGGAAAGAAGCTAACCAAAATGCAAGATCACAGTGAAGTAAAACACAGCATCAGGGAAGAATACCCCTTACCTTCATCCGCAAGGACTTCCGGGATCCCTCTCGAAATGCCTATCCCAAAGAGGAAAACAAGTAGAACAAAACAAAACTTGGTACCAAGAATGACAGTTATACCTATCTGAGACTAAAACTAAGGCAAGAACTAGTGTTCTAGCCTGTCCCCTTTTCCCTAGGTAACAAATATAACTGAATTCCCCACACTATTATCAAGAATAGGGGGTAGCTCAAGGAGAGTGAACTCTGCGGCTAACTCCAGTACTTCCCATTGTGAAACTAGGTAATTAACAGGGAAGAGCATGCATCACTTAAATCCTATATACACACCTGACACTAAAAGAAAAAGTAAATTAAAACGTTAAGTAAGGTGGCAGATTTACCAGTTTTGAAATTAAGAAGGAAACAAAGACCAATCCCCTTAGCAAGGGATGGGCAAGTCACCTAGGAGCAACAAAGTTGCCATGATGGGGAAGAAAGAACACAAAACAGAAGAGGTTTCTCCTAGAATACAGGAAAGTGACCACAACACTGAGGAAGCCTAAACCATTCAAGAGACATTTCCTAACTTTTTGAAACAAGGAAATAAATCAATCCAATGACATGAAGTAGGCATGTACCAGGACAAGAATTTCAGACTACTTTGGGCTGAGGAGGCAGGGAGATACTGTAAGGATAGTGGAAGCCTAGACTGGAGGGTGTAGTACATATGGGCTTGTTACCAGGTGGGGCTAGGATTTCATACCTGGGATGGGGCTTGGAGGAGAAGAAACTTTGTGCCAGTTGTGATGGTATGGAGTGGCAGAAGAGAGGTTGGTCTACATGTTGACAACAGATTAGCCGATTTTTGCAAGTAGAGCAAAAGTGGCCCTTCAAACATCTGGATCAAATTCTTAAAAGAATTTTGGTGCATTCTTGGTCCAAAATTTGAGCTATTTCAGACATATTTCTATTTAAGATACTTTACCCTCCATACCTTGATTTTCTTTGTCTTTGGTGCTGCACGACCCTTTTCTGGACTCTTTTTCCGCTTCTTGGGTTTGGTTCTTCTAACAGTTAAGGTGATGCTTGTAGGTGTGTGCTGTGTTGCTGTATACAACACAGTGGAAGGAGAAAGCTCCTCATCCCAGCTTTCTGTTGCACTGCTGTCCCCACCTGAAAAGGTTATTTCATAGTTCACATTATATAAATATTCAAAAGTATATTAAAGCAGCTTATTCTGATAGATTTATTCCATAATCCAGTAAGTCATTACTTCTACTGCTAACTCTATCTGTAAAACAACATAAATACCCGCTTCCCATTTGAAAACAAGATTCTTTATCATTGGCAGTAAGCAAATAAACTGTTCTATATTGTATATATTTCTCCCCTGATAATCAGTCCCAAAGCTCCATTGTTTCAGTATGTAACATAGAAAAAGGATCTGATTTTTTGTGCTCACAAAAAATATTTTGATTGCTACAGAGCTAAAATGTCATTTATGGACATTAAGAGAATTACACAGTGGTTTTCAGAGGACTTCTATCTCTTTCCGTGAAATGAGCTAGGGACCATGGGAACTTACAAAAGGGGTTTAGACAAATACTTAAAATACAAAATATTTTATGTCAAAATATGGGCATAACCCATCTTCTGCTCACCTGATATGTTGTCCTGCTTCCGCCGATGAAGTCTAATAACCTTCCCCCTGCTCATTCCCCTAAAGATGGAAAATAAACTTAAAGTAGTCCTTCCAACAGCATGCAGCACATCATCGCACACATGGGAGATGTGTCTCTGTATACACTACCCCCTTCCTCCCACCTACCAAAAGTTTCCAGGACATTAAATTTCATATCAAATTCAATAGCTTTAACATCAATCTCTCATTCCTTGTTGTCAGCAATTCTCACCTAGTGCAGAGAATTCGAGCCAAGGAGCACTAAGGAATCATCTACATTAACAAACACAAGAAAGAATACTTTGAGCTTTTCCCTACTAATAAGAAACCCTAATCCCAGCAACCCAGGCTTGAATTTAGATGGAACATGATATTACCTGCACTTGTCACAGTTGAGAAGGAAGCCATCCTGAGAAAGACCACAAGGACACCAGGTAGGAACAGTCTCTCCTTCAGAGTTCGGGCTGTCTCCACAGCGTTCCTCTACGGGCGACGGCAGGCCATTCAGGTCAGAACGAGGGATGATCGTCTGGACAGGGGGAGAAGCAGGAGGTGTCGGAGGAGGAGGGGCTCCGTAATTATGATCCTGAAAATAAGATTTTTTAAATCAACAGTGTCCAAACACTGGCCCCTCTCTCCCCTAAAGTATGGTACATATGGAAAGAAAGAAGAAAGTAGTACCCTTCGTTTTTTGGCTTCAACCAGGAAAGTGATAAAACAAAATGCCAAGGTCAACTGGGACATAAAAACAAGAACAATGATGCAGGGCTAGACGTCCGCTGGAGGCAGGGAAGTGCAAAAGGGGCAACTTCGTCATGCTGCATATAAACATTGCAAGAAAGTCACAATGTATAAGAATGGATTACACTCCAGGAAGATCACTGCTTTGGAGAGAAACAAATGCATACTCACAGCATAAGGCAGTCCTCGACACCCATGCCTCTGAGTGGTCCCATAATTATGAGTGGAATACACGCTCTTCTCATTAACTGCTGGACTAGCCTCCACAGATTCAGGGCTGCACAAAGGCGAAAAGCAATGCATGATAGCATAACACCTAATCTTCCCTTAAACTAAAACTTAACTTCCCATTCTAACCCCTCCTCTTTCCACAACCACCAGCTACTAGAATAAAGAACTCAGTGAAATAATCTGATTAACATAACTAAGCCTATAAATAACACTACGAGTGTTATTAAATGTGGATTTGTGTGTAACATGAAGCCAGTACAGGCAGATGTCTCAAGGCAGGCACCTGGGATACAAGGTGTCCCTAATGACAAACACAAACGTACCAGCTGAGCAGGGAGTTTCCCCTAGAGAAGCCACTCTGGGCTGCTTTAGACTCAGAACTATTCTTCTTAATTGGATCTCTTAATACTTCCATGAAACCTCACATGACATTTGCAGTGAGTGAGATGATGAAAGTGCCTTCTGCACTGCCCCAGGGACCAGGCCCTCTTCCATTCACTACCAAGACTGGATACCCTGAAGAAAGTACAGGTAAAAACAATGGCATCTTATATTTATACCTCTCATCTTGATGAACCCCCAAACACCTTTCAAATATTAGAGTAATAACTTCTCATCCACCAATGACATGCAAGCATATCAAGGACACAATTATCTTATAGCTGCATGATAATACAATAGAACTTCAAAATAATCAAAACTCTACTGAGATGTTTTGTTAGTCTAATGACAACAGCAACAGTGACTACCAATCTGAATTTCCCATTTTCTAGGTACTGTATATATATATTAATTCATTTACTCTACAACTACTAAACATAGTAAATAGAACCCCTTATTTACAGAAGGGTAAACAGGTAGGAGTTTACACAGAGCCAGGATTTGAAACAATGTCTGACTAAGCCCAAGCCAGTAACCAGGCTTAGTGAGCAGCTTGGTTCAGTATCTTTTAGTACCCTCCGTGAGTGGAAAATAAACAGTTCAGGCACAATTTGTTAATATAAAAGAATTATAAATGTGTTCAAATTTAGAAATTCAACATAAACCTTTACTTGATAATAAAAAGGCATAGGTGGCAAAGGATAAAATGTGAGTTTTAGGGGGGGAAAAAAACTTTAGTGGTTATGTTTGGCAGAATTTTGAAAGATAATTAATGCAACTGTATGACTTTGCATAATGAATAATAGATTATGTCATTTATTTAAATTAACCAGAACAGAGACTCACAAATTAGAAACTCCAAGGACACCATGCATAACTCAGCCTTAGAGATCAAAGGGCTTTTTAGGGAATCAAATAATGCATACTGTTTGCCTCAAGTAATATGTTTATTTCAATATATTAAAAATACACAATATATAGTACTTGGCAGGAATAAAATGTGAGGTTCAATGTGGCACAATGTCAGCTGAGAAGTGAGGGATAAATGAAAATTCTGATATATGTATCCAACTCACCCAATCATATGCTCCAAAACTGTGAGAAGGGATCTTATTAATAACAGCAAAGGTAATTTCTAGGTAAAGAAGAACTTTAGACACAGGAAAGTATTCTCTGTTAGTGAAGTGCATGCATTTTATTACTTTAAAAGAGTGTCTGCAAGATGGGAACTGGGAGGGAATAAATCAAGAATGCAGGTCAGTATACTCGAGAAAAAGATGATCTGAACATGGCTCATTGGAAGGCAATCAGCTCTGATTATTAGGAAACAGGTGGGGTTTCCTAAATGAAACCAAAGGTAGACAAGCATTAATAAAATGAAGGCAGAATTTAGTTTCTATGATGGAAAATCAAGAGAAAGTAATTTTATACAACATTAATTTACTTGATAAACAAGTATTCCAAAGAGCTGTACATATTTTATATAAGAGATTTTGTACCACTGAACACATGGGGTGAAACATGACAGCTGTTTATTAGGAATGACCTGTGTAGTTTTGTTTTTCTTGGGGGGTGGGGAGAAGGAAAGTGACATGAAATAAAAGATGGCCATGGAGATGTAACTATGTTGGTTTTACCTTACCCATCTCCAAACTGGGTAAATATGAACATATGCAATTCATGTGCAAGTCTAGGGAATAAAAATAAAATGTATGTTTTGGAGGTTAAAAGGCCACCCCATTGCACAATACTTTCTAGTCAAGCACAGCATTTAATATATTGCTATGCATGCCAAATACTAAAATTTAAGCCCATATCTTTTGATGAGGAAACATTGTAATTTCCATACGGGTTAGTGATTCAATACAGTTACATGTTGACAGGTAAATATAGGATATTTCTTAGGATATTCCTTGATGTATATATCAGCTCTTATCTATAATTTAAATGGATTAAAACTTAGTGTTAGGACTACATCTCTTTATTAGCCAACCATTTAATGCAAATGTAACTATAGCCTTTTCCCCCCCTTATGTTTAAATTGACAATTGGGCACATACACAGAACCCATGCTTACAACAGATACACTCCATCAATTGTGTTCTAAGTACAATATGCAATCTGCTGCTATAATGCTACCTCTTGGGAAATGTCTGAAGTGCATTTATGGCAAGACTATACATTCAGAAAAATCTTTTCTTCCTTTGTTACATCTAGACTTTTCCTCCTACAAAAATATGAAAAATGGATAATGCATAATGTTGTTATCAGCTTAAAAAAAGCATGAGGTAAAATCTAGGTCTTTTTCTTGATTGAGTATTTTGCCCTCCATACCAGATTTAATTTTCATACCAGTGCCTAGAATAGAATATGCATGACAGTAAAATATGCATGATGAAGCATTAAAATAGGCAACAATAATTTAACAGAATGGCATATAAGCTAATTGTTGACATTCTCTTGCTTTGTAGAAATACCAAACAAATAATTGTTTAATTAGTTATGATCGCACTATCAACAATCTGCCTGGAGATTGTGAATGAAATGTCTCAAAAAATAGAAACATTGTAGGCAAATTTTTTATGCCAGAAGTATTTCTTCTTTCTGCAATTACTTCTGGACTCCCTAGCAACATTTATGGGCAGTCATCTGTGCACTCTGGGGAAAACACCAGTTTTAAGAATAACTGTTTTTGGTATTTTTCTTATTTACTTATCCCAAACTCATGGATTTAATCTTTTTATTAAAATTTCTCATAAATGTTAATGTTGTCTACCTAATAGTTTGCTAGTCAATCCATATAGGAGGCTAGTGGCTAACTTTATAAAGATCTATTAATACTATGCAACCAATTACTAATACAGGAATATTTTTAAGTATCTTACTTGGGAAATAGTTATAAAATTGGAAACCTTGGCTATTGGCATAACGAAATCTCTTTAGCATGCAACCCCCCCCCGCCCAAAACAACAACAAAAAAAACCACAACAAAATGGGGGGGGGGGGGGCATGGAAGAAACACTATCCACCCTTCTCTATCTCCCACCCTCCATCTTTCATTTTATATGGGAATAAGGCCAAAACTGCGTTAAATTCTAGACTACCCCAGAATATAATAATACATTGCTGCTTAGAGTAGCTTCATTTTAAGCCTTCCTCTTTAAGGAAGTCAGTAAGCAGTTAAGTTATCCTAAGTGACTTTATGAAGAAATATACATGCTCTTTACTAATATTCTCAGTTTTAAGGAAGAAAACCACTATTAACCAGGGATGCAGTTGAACCCAGAGTTCTAGTACAGTTGCTTTTCTTTGCTGAAGGGGGAGAATCCCCGGGGACTATGAAAATGGCAAGAGAAACAGGGGAATTAGAGCAACACCCACCTCACTCTAGAAGTGGCTGTGGGATCAAGAGTCTGAACTGGACCTGAACATATTCAAAACACCAGGATTTTTCCAGCCCAGACCCTAATCCCTGGTACTGCCTGGAATAGACTTGGCTTCTGGGGGTGTGCTGCCCCCTAGGCCCCTTGGGTCTCTTTCGCTGGACTTTCACATCCTTGTGTAGTGCCACTTCGTCTTGAAAGGTAGGGGGCTTCCACTTCCTTTCTGTAAGCAAGGAAGATTGGGTACAAGGGAGGTAAAAGGACAAGAGGGGGAATCTGTGAGCAGGGGGAATCTCGGACACTTAAAAGAGAAGGGATACAAAAGGCTAAAATCTTTTAAACTGTGAATAATATATAAAGTTTTATAACGAAGGCCTACCTTTATTGCCATTTGGCATTTAAATTCTTCAAGAATTGAGAGTCTATTTTAGGGATTGGACTTTTCGACAAACTCTGAATTCCTAAAGCTGCTCTTAGCTGAAAAAAAAGTTTGGTACCACTGATTTTGAAGGTCCTCTTTCTAGGCAATGAATATTATAAAAAACAGATGACATTAACTTTCCATGTTTTCTGCCCCATATAAGGTTTAAGTAACCTGCCCATATAAAGTTTCAGCCCCTTTACTCTAGAATAATGAGAAGTACATAGGAAGAGGCCTTCAAGGAAAATCAGTTGGAGAGAACTCCTCTTTATCTCCATCCACCAATTCTACAGAAGCAGGTAGTGACACCTACTTTATTTCAATCTTCCCCACCCATCAAAACAAATAAAAATGTAGTCAATACTTTGCAAATTTCATCCCATTTAATTATTTACTTAGAAACCCCCCTCCCCATTTTTTCCCCTCCCATATTCAGCTTCTATGGGAGAAAGGGTCTACTGTCATTTACAGTGGGCTAGGATTTAGAAAATACTACACATTTATTATTAGATGCCCACAAGTTGTCTCCACACAAACTGGTAATTCACCTACTAACTAGGAAGTAGCACTTACTCTGATCCAGCAGCCATATCTGAGTAGGATGTATCTGGTGTGGTGACTCCCAGAGGGATTGCAATGCTCATGACGTCCAACACAGCAGAAAGTGGAAATCACGGGGTCCAATTAATGGAGACTGGCCACTCTGAGAGTGGGGGTGAGCTGTAGAGCCTCAACCAACATGTTATGGACATGAGGAATCCTGCCATAGCAAAGGAAAATATCTAGTAACCAGATAGTTCTTTATATTTATCCTAAACATTTTTTCTACTTTTTGAATAAGCCTTTTAAAGGGATAAATATAAAATAAGTACAGCAAGAGATCTACACATGTCCCATGTTTACTATGCACTTCATTAATGAGGTAGCAACAGTTACGCTTTCTTTTCATTTCTATTTTATTTTTCCACCTTTCAGATAAAGAGAAAGTAATAGTTTGCCCAGCTCACTAATAAGCACATTTCCCCCACTGTATGACATCTCATCAAACGAAATTTTCCAGTAGTCTGGGACCTAACAATTTTAAAGATATAGGCTGGTTAATGGAAATGTCAGTTTAATTTTTGACAATTCAAAATCTTCATTTAAACACTGCTCCCTCCGCCCACCACAAACAAATGTAGTTTTTCCAGCAGCCAATGTTATTTCTTTCAAATTAAATATGATAAAAGAGATCAGTTTGTTTCTATCTGACTAGACACAGCTGTTTCTTATTGCCTTCTTTTGTTATAGAACACACTTTTCCTTTTTTTGAAAAAAATTTTATTTTTACTGATTTCAGAGAGGAAGGGAGAGGAAGAGGGAAAGAGAGAGAAATATCAATGATGAGAGAGAATCATCAATCGGCTGCCACCTTGCACACCCCACACTGGGAATTGAGCCTACAACACAGGCACGTGCCCCAACCAGGAACTGAACAGTGTCGACCTGGTTCACAGGTCGACACTCAATCTCTCAATCATGCCAGCCAGGCCTCTTTTCTTTTTTAAAACCATTTTTAACTGTAATTTTGGGAGAAGATGCCGTTTATTTTAACAACTATATTTGTGAGGTAACATCCATTACAAGGTATGAATAAAAACATAAACCACGAAGAATACAGCTTCATGATAAAGATCAGAAAATTTTATATGGAAAAGCAGTGATGATACCTTAAGAGTTGGTGACAATAACCAGTGGAATTTGAGAACAGAAAGACTCACAAACTACTGAAGTGTAAAAATGCAGAAGTAGATTAAGGTATTTGGAGATATGGCGCAAAGGGAAAAAAGTTTCCTTTGTATGATTTTACATTAATGGTTTTATATTGCAAAAAAAACCCATTAAATACAACAAAAACATTAAAAGGATGAAATACAAGCATATTGTGTGGGAAGAAAGTCATGTTAGCCCTGATTGGTTTGGCTCAGTGGATAGAGCGTCGGCCTGCGGACTGCAGGGTCCCGGGTTCGATTCCAGTCAAGGGCATGTACCTTGGTTGCGGGCATATCCCCAGTGGGGGGTGTGCTGGAGGCAGCTGATAGACGTTCCTCTCTCATCGATGTTTCTAACTTTCTATCCCTCTCCCTTCCTTGCTGTAAAAAATCAATAAAATATATTTAAAAAAAAAAGAAAGTCATGTTAAAGACCCAGATTGATAAAGATTTCTGTAAAAAGACTGCAAAGAGTCATAATTGATATACTGATTAATGGTAAATGAAGATGGTAGAAAATTCAAACGATTATTTATACTTCAAAAAATATGGCATGAAAAATATTCAATATTTTAAGTGGTAGACAATCTGAGATGCTTCAATCTTATTTTGATATATGAAGCAAATTAATATGGGTAAAAAACCCAGTTGTGAACAGTGAATCAATCCAAGATTTTTAAGAACGCATAAACTGTATTACTCTTTTGTGTCATTTTAGAATGCTAGAATAACTATCAATTGAGCAGTCAGTCCTCCCAGGCACCTATACTTTACAAGAGCTTGATCTCTCCAATGGATCTAGGACTCTCCAAATATGGATGTGGCAATAGGTCTGGTTCTACTCAACAGAAGGTGACATATTGCTAAGACTTGAGACTAAAATGAAAGGGCAAATCTTCCTATCTATTGCTTCTTCACAGCTCATAAAGTGACTAATATAACCTTTTGCCTTTGAGCCCGTCATACACATAAATGTTTCCTTTCCCTAACAATATATCCAGACAGAGATTTAAGCAGTACAGCCTTAACAGTCTCTGGAAAATTGAAATAAAAATCTACAATGATAGAAGAACACATCAAATAAGCCCAAAGGGCAAAACATTAAATACTGAGGATTGTTGGCTCAACTTTCGCTACTTTTAGTATCACTGTATAATTCGAATTAAAAATAAAAAAAAAAAGTCCCCATACTGCCTGGCTCGATAATCAAAAATAGAGCCTGATAATAACCATACCTTCCCTGACCAATACAGGAATCTGAATCATGTATTATATTTTCAGTAAAGAACAACAAAAAAAGTTACTGGGCACCATTAAAAATCCTCTGTCACAGCCATTATTATATGCCTATAAACATAGTAGGCTTTTAGATAAAAAACTACTTAGCCCTAGCTGGTCTGGCTCAGTGGTTGGAGCATTGGCCTGTGGACTGATGGGTTCTGGATTTGATTCTGGTCAAGGGCACATACCCTGGCTGCAGGCTTGATCCCCACCCTGGTCAGGGCCCAAGGGGGAGGCAACCAACCGATGTCTCTCTCTCTCTCTCTCTCTCTCTCTGTCTCTCCCCCTCCCTTCCACTCTGTCTAAAAATCAGTAGAAAGTATCCTTGGATGATGATTAACATCAAAAAAACAATAACAAAAAACAACTTATAAATCTACATTGATAGTTGTTATTTTTCTGTGAATAATTTTTAAAATATATACTAAAAAGGAAAAGATGAAAAAATTACTTCAGGTATCTCCCTAATAAATGAATAATTAATACATTCCTTAATGAAATCCCACCCCAGCTAATTTTGATAGTCTAT
This sequence comes from Myotis myotis, assembly GCF_014108235.1. Lineage (NCBI taxonomy): Eukaryota > Metazoa > Chordata > Mammalia > Chiroptera > Vespertilionidae > Myotis > Myotis myotis. The sequence continues at coordinate 21,876,249 of NW_023416317.1, read as the reverse complement.
ATGCAATATTTTCTTATAATAATGGCATTAGTTTTATAAGCCAAGACAACAGATTCCTAGTATAGTTTACTAAGCTTAGTAGTTATAGCATTTATTAATCTATTACATAGTTTGGAGATGTGTCCTAGAGACTGAAAAGAATTAACACTGTCTCCGGGTGAAACAATTTTAAGATACTTTTTACTTACTTGTTAATTTGTCTCTCTATAAACTCTATGAGTATAAACTCTATGAGCATAGTGGTTTTTGTGCTTTTATCCCCCGCTGTAGTTCCAATGTCCAGAACAGTGCTTAACACATAAAGGGTTTCCAAAAAATATTTGCTGAATGAATTTTGATTATTCTTATCTCAATATATGATTTTATCATTCATCAAAATACAAAAAAAATAAAACAAATTAAAATAATTTATTTGGCTCAGTCACCTTTTTATAGACCTCTGAATATGAAGTCCCAAAAAATTATGTCAGTAGCTCTGAAGACCTAGAAAAAGTTGAGACACAAATTAGTATAGAAAGAAATAACATTGATAGACACTGTCTTGTTTAACATCCTATGATCCAATTAGTACTCTCTCTCATTCTATATATATTTATTTTAATCCTCACCTGAGGATATGCTTATTGATTTTAGAGACAGAGGAAGGAGGGAGAGGGAGAAAGAAACTTTGTCTTTCTACTGACCCGGTGCATGGATTCGTGAACATTGAAAGGAAATTAATTAGAAGTTGGCCAGTGGGGTGGGACTGGGTGAGAGGGGCCGGAGACGCCTTGGAGCCAACTTCCTGCAGTCTCGCCCCAGCGGGCTGCACCTGGGGATCAAACTAGCCACTTAGTTTATGCCCTGACCAGGAATCAAACCCGTAACCTTTTTGGTATATGGGATGATGCTTCAACCAACTAACCCACCTGGCTGGGGTTCTAGTGCTATATTTTTATCCTTTAATCTTTACATCATTTTTTTTTTAACTTAAGTGATAAATATTTTATTATGCCACTGGATATTCCTTCTCTTTCCTTCAAATTAGAATTATCTCCCATTTCTCAAGGGATACCTTCGTTTTCTCCCAGGAACTGTTTCTTTTCTTCACTGACCCCTTTCCAAATTCAGAGGCTTTTCTTTAACCAAATGTCAAATTTACTCTCCAGTCATACAAGAATCTGCCATGGCCCAATAAGTTCATATTATTCCTTTTCCTCTCCCCATTCCATCCCACTTATATCTTCTTGTCCTACTACAGAAAAAGATTGACAAATGAAAGTAATTTCTATTTGTGGTCAACTCCGTAATAGAAACACATAGAAAAATAAAACTGTAATCAACTTTCTACCCTCCGAAAAAGGGAAAAGAAATAGGTGATGACCTAGGACTTTTTTGGGGGAAAAAGTGAAATGTAACATTAGCCAGAAGTGAAAGAGCTGTTATGGTATTTCAGTTACCAAGGAAAGGAAATGTACTCTATGTTATTTTACGAATTTCCAACTTATTAAAAATTGGAAAAGAAACTATTCTGTAGAAACAATTCAAAGAACATATTAGAAATTACAAAAATAAAAGGATGAAGGTAACAGTAAAAGGAACAACAACAACAAAAACACACAAAGAACTCAAAACAGATATAGACTCCTCTAGCAGCAATAAATAAGAAAGGTAAGGAAATGACAGAAGGAAAAAAAGAAATAAGTCTGAGTGCACAGCAGGAGGAAAATGAATGCATTTCAATTTAAGTATTTCCAGAACAATCCGTCAGAATCCACAAAAACACTAGTATGTTCTCGAATTCAGAAGCAGAATCAGCCTGCCTCCCAGTACTGACTACTCCTTTGAGAAGTCACCATTTACATACAGGTTCTTGGGAACAGGCTACTAAACAGAACATGCCAGAAATAGTTTATAATTACTCCTATCTTTTTAATTGTGTTCAGAAATGGTCAATAGTCTTTGTATTTGTAAAAAACAAACAAACAAAAAAACAAAAGTCTTTGTATTTGTCATTATGACAGTCTCTTCCCTATATGACTTTACTTGCTGAAAGCACAAGACCTGTGTGATCTGTCTGGTTACTCTCAGAAGACAGTGTTTTAAGAATAATTCCAACAGAGATTTAGAGAAAGAAATTGCATCAGCCAGGTGAGCCGGAAGCAGCTGGGAGACAAGAGTCCAATAAACAGACAATTCAATGAAAGAAAATTCAGAACAAGTCTGCTTCAGTAATCCTGTGAAGAGGACTGGCAGGAAGAGGAGTGCTGCTTCAGAAAGAGAACAGGCTTCATATGCTTCAGACAGTCTTTGTACTGAGGCTGTGGACCTTGGCCGTTCTCCCAGAAATGATGCAATCCTGATGAACAAGATCTGCTGCCAGAGAAACAATTGTTAACAGCCTATGCAGACAGCAACTAAGCCAAGGGGCAATCTCTGATCAATTTCACAAACTAACAAAAAGCCAAATCTCTTCCCTCAATTTTGGTTTCTGACAAAATATGTTAGTAAATATATATTTAGATATATATATGACCAAGCCATTTTCTCAAAATGTCCCTCGTATTTTAATTCCTTTGGCTTTACAATATCTATCATCCATCATTAAATTTTAATCAGAACACTGAGACCATTTTTACTATGAATATAATTTTCCAAGCATATTAACAACAAGGTATTTACAATGAAATTTTACACTTGTTTTCCTCACTCTCCTAAGAAAACCTTCGGGAGGTAATGGTTTTCCTAAATATAAAAATCACTTTGGAATCTAGAGCCCAATTATGAGATTTCAAAGTAAGGACAAATATGCACACCCACAAAGGTATATTTTAGACATCTTTGAAACTACAGGAAACTCTATGTTAAAAACAGGCATGTGTTAAAGAAAAACAGAAAATTTCTTCTTACTTAGGCTGACAAAAGAAGTAGATCGAGTAGTATCATTACACTGTAATGCCTACTTTTCTCAAGGGCAACAATATTATTTCAGATCTTACAGGAGGGTTAATAACTATTTTCATCCTACTAGCCACAATTTACTATTTTATTTTAGAACCTAGCTCAGAAAAATCCTCAATTTAAAATCCTCCATATATTCTTCATCTCCTAGGCCTTATTTCTTTTTCAGAGCTTTATCAGGTTGTTCATACAGTATAGTTATAAAATTATAAGGATTTTTCTCACTTACTAAATAAAGAACTGCATACAGCAAACTTCAGTTCTCTAAACTCCAACTAGCTACAATTAACCAAATTTCTTCCCTTAAACAATACCCTCAAACTGAGATTCACTAGAAACAAGCACCTAAAATATATCCTGAAATCAATATATTCAGACCAACCTACCTCTACATTTAAACTATTAAATAATGAAAATTAACAGATATACAGAATAACAGATAGAAGCCATAAACGATCTTTAACTCAATTAAGGAGAAGAGAAAAAACATGCCAGAAAAACTTTCAATTAGGATTAAAAGAAAATAGTCACTAAGTTTAAGATTCAATTTCTGATTCTGTTATATATGTAAGCTGAATTTATTCTTAAATATTTCTATAATTTCTTTCTTTTTAATAACTTTACAAAATGATAAAAGGGAGATGGGAAAAGGAGGTTTTTTGGTATGATTACCACCTTCAATTTAATTTTTAAATCACAGAAAAAAATACAACAAATATATGAACGCATTTTATGTACATGACCAACTTCCTTGAGAACTAATGTGGCAGCTGTATTATATGCTTACCTTCTATCTCCAACCAAAATTAAAATACTGAGTGTTTGTACTGTAACAGTTTTTTTTCCTTGGGAAAATAAAAAAGTACTATATATTAAGGATTAGGAAATTTGAGTTCTAGCCTGCAACTTAAATAATTTAAGTTTGGTGTTCTCAGAAAAATAACTTTTTATAGATAAACCTTAAATTCCTCAAAGTAAAATTTTCATTAGGCTTTTTCTTGCTCTAAATTTCTATGAATCCTGACACTGCCTTATGCAATGTCTCAAAGTCTCAGTTTTCTCATCTGTATAATAGAAAGAATAATACCTGTCCTGCTGACTCAGGAGTGTATGGACTATTGTTTAGAGTAAATAAGAGTTTCAATGGCTCTTTGGAGTCTTTAAATACATGTGAAGATAAGCTGCTACTAACAACATGAATATGGGTAAAAATGTTTTTCTCTTCTTCAACAGTGTGTTATTTCAATCTTGTAACAGTAAATAATGTGAGAAGACTATATGTGGAAAACATGAAAAAACAAACAAAACCCAACAGTTTAGGTGAGATAAGTAACAAGCATTAGAAGATATAAATCTGTTGAAAAGTTCATATAATTGGGATTAGTACAAATTCTAAGTTAGGCTTACAATTTGTAGCAAGTTAATAAGGCAGAGTACCTAAGAGAAGTTCAGGGCTGAAAAGAAAAAAAGAAAAAAGAGAAACATTGGGGAAAACAATTAAGAGACTAAAGAAATATCATGATTTAGTAATTTAGGGCCAAGATAAAGTTTTCCTTTTTTCCCCATCTCTTCTGCAACACTTGTTTATCCCTTGACCACTTTGCCTAAATTTATATTCCCTCTAGGGCAGTGGTTCTCAACCTTTCTAATGCCGCGACCCTTTAATACAGTTCCTCATGTTGTGGTGACCCCCAACCATAAAATTATTTTCGTTGATACTTCATAACTGTAATTTTGCTACTGTTTTAAATTGTAATGTAAATATCTGACATGCAGGATGTATTTAGGTGACCCCTGTGAAAGGGTCGTTCGACCCCCAAAGGGGTCGCGACCCACAGGTTGAGAACCCTGCTAGGGGCTACTGGACTTGGTACAACAAACCCATGACTAGAATAGGAGGCAATTAAAATCCAGTTTTAAAATAACACCCCTATTTTATAGTCCATAGCATGAATTTCTTTTGTCATGAAAAATTTCATTAATGGAATATTATGGAGGAAAGACATACTTAGTTGTACTTGGAGGGGAGGGGTGACAGGACAAGAGTACATGCCATAAATAATGAAGCTAAATACATACTACACTTTTAAATTGTTTTAGGTTGACATTTTACTTATTTTACTTATAACTCGTATTATTTTACTTATAACTCGTTCAAAAATAATAAAATACATATATACTGCTAAACTAACCGAGGATGCACAGACTATTCTTAATAAGAATTAGAATGACATGGACTTTGATTTACCTCTTTAAAGGGCGATATTCTCAAGACTTTTTGAAGGTTCTGTCCTATTGTGTTTGGAGCCTCAGCATATGCTTTAAAAACATGTACTAGTCTAGATAGGAAAAGAACCTCTCATACCTCTACATTTGCCTCCTCTGTCCAAACCGCTTTCATTTTCAAACACTGAAATGGGAACCAGATTTACTTACTCTAGAAGAAGTGGGTTATGCACATTTATAAGGCATTAATATCTGTTATACTTTCTGTAGTTTAGGTAAAATTTCTTAAGTTGATAAAAAATTTAGAGTTTTAGGATAAAGTCTTATTCATTATTTTATAGATGAAGAAACAGACTACATATATTTTAACTGTAAGAAGTCACACACACAGTGGTGGAGAGTTCAGAAAAAAAATTAGGATGTAACATATAGCTTCTATTTATTAAAGTAATTAATACTTATTTTAGAGAGCTACATCTGAATTGAAACAAAAAAAACTGTAAAACTCAGCACCAATTATTGGTGCTGTGTTAGACAAACAAGTCCATATTAAAATTCTTGACTGTTTTGGAATTTATATTATCTAGATTTGCTTATATTATCTAGATTTGCCAGTTTTTCTGCATTCATTCATTCAACAAACATAAAGTAACTACTATTTATAAAAGCTATGTTATGTGCTATTTTAAGATGTTTCTCTTATCCAGAGAGGGGAAGCAATTTGCAAACTCTTTAGGTTTGCCTATGTGCCAAGTATTGCATTTTCACAACCATGAAGGGGAAAAACAATCCTAAAGTATGCCTTTACACTTAATGAGTCATTCTGAAGAGAAAACATCACCCTCCCTACAAAGAAAGAAAATCCCAAAAGCATCCCATCGTTTATCACTGACACAGGAGTCTCTTAGGGAAAGAGATTATTTTATAAATCTCTTAAACTATTTAGAAAACTTACTGATTGGTCTCATGGAAAATTCTATTAAGAATGAAGGACAATGGGCAGCAAGAACCTGTAAAACACAGATGAACAGAACCTGACCATACATGTTCTGTGATTATTTGGCAGACCAGGTAGGTAAGTATATAGCAGTAAGGGCATTTAGAGCTTAATAATTCTAGTATGTCCAATCGGATTCCCCTCACCTCCTGATAGCTGAATCATTAATCTTATTATTTAAAAACTGCTTGTAAAAATTATTCAAACACCACAAAAGCATAAAATAAAGTGAAATTCTTACAATTCCATTTTTCCAAAGATATTCCAAAAATAAAATAACCCTACTGTTCTGTAATCTGCTTTGTTCATTTATTAGTAAGTTTTAGACATCTTTCTATATTCAAAGGAGATATACAAATTTACTTCTTCCTTTTAAATGATGGCACGGTATTTTATCCCATGGATCTACTGTAATTTAAGTTAGTCTTTTGTAGGTTGATGTTTAGATTGTCGCTAATTTTCCATGACACACACAATGCTGCACTGAATGGTTTGTGTATATATATCCTATATAATAAAAGCCTAATACGCAAATTGTCCTCTCGACTGGGAGTTCTGCAGGGAGTTCAACCACTTGCTATGACGTGCACTGACCACCAGGGGGTGGTGCGGAACATGGCGGGTGTTGGTGACTCGGTACTGGCAGACGAGGCTCTGCAGGCCCTGATGCGCCCAGATGAGAGTGGGAGCAGGGCGGGATGGTGGAGCAGGTGAGTGGGCAGCGCCAGGCTACGGTGGGTGTGAGACACTGGTCGCTGGGTGGGGCCTGATCGCCCCTCTGATTTGATTACCATGCAGCCGCCAGGCTCCCATGCACTGAGGGAGCTGTGCAGGGGCCCAATGCCCTGCCAATCTGATCGCAGGATGACCAGCCGGGGCGGTGGGGGGGGGGCTGCTGCCCTGTTCCCTCAGTGCCTAGAAGCCAGGCAGTGGCGGGGCAATCGGGACCCACAGGCGGTGACCAGCAGCAGCAGCAGGGCCGCCACCAGGCTCCCTCAGAGCCTGGGAGCTGGTGGGGCCATCAGATTGGCGGGGCGGGCAGGCAGCCCGGGGAAGGGAGGCACCAGCTGGCAGCTGGCAGTCACTAGGGACCTTACCTGTGCATGAATTTCGTGCACTGGGCCGTGTGTGTGTGTGTGTGTGTGTGTGTGTGTGTGTGTGTACTTTTGTTTATACATGTGCAAACATTTCCTTAAGACACATTCCTAAAAGTGGAACTGCTAGAATGGCATGAGCATATTTATTAGCGATGCTGAACCACCTCTCAGAAAGTAAAAACCGTATTACACTCCCACAAACATAGTGGGAAGTCTACATTTTTTTCATAAGTTTTTAAATACTTTCAATTCTTTCTTCAGAGTTTTTCTTAGAAGATTCTACATTCTAAAAGAAAACCCTAGAATGAAAATTAATTGTAAATGCTCAACATTCTATTACCAAACTACTCACCAGAAGCTATACTGATAATAGAATTACTCAGAATAATATGTAATTTAAAAAGTAATGGCGATGAAAGACATAAACTAAAAACAAAACATTGATATACATGTTAGGGCAAAAGTAGGTTTATAGTTGTTCGTATCGAAAAAGACAGGTTATGATTATTATAATAGCTTTATTAACGCAAAAGGATGTCACAGTGCATTTATGTACAATCCCGTAAGTGGCTGGAATTGCTGGCCTTCATTATTTACATATTCTTGTAGTCTACTTGCTATACTCAAACACACTTGAATACAGAGTTCTTTGTCATCAATAAACTTATTTTGCCTACTCCTGTACAGTGTTTGGTCTATGCATAAAACGAGTCTATTTTTACTCATACAGTAGATTCCTGAGCAAGATGAAACCTTTGGAATGGTGAGTAGTACATTATTTTCCTAGAGGATAAGCATCTATGATGGTTTGTTATGAGACCCAAGAACTTCAAGAATTCCCATCACACAAAACATCAAAATATTGTAAAACTTTTCTCTGAGATCTTGATATAAAAAATGATTAAGCCTCTACACGGATGCTAATCTTTGGTCCAGTTTCAGTAAACATTTCAGCTGTATTTAGGCCAAAATTCTCATTCATTAATTCTTTTTTTTCTTTCTTTCTTTTTTTTTAAAATATATTTTATTGATTTTTTACAGAGAGGAAGGGAGAGAGATAGAGAGTTAGAAACATCGATGAGAGAGAAACATCGATCAGCTGCCTCCTGCACATCCCCCCCTGGGGATATGCCCGCAACCCAGGTACATGCCCTTGACCGGAATCGAACCTGGGACCTTTCAGTCCGCAGGCCGACGCTCTATCCACTGAGCCAAACCGGTTTCGGCATCATTCATTAATTCTTATAATAAATTAGCCCCAGGACACTGACAAAATAGTACTTTTTAGTTAATGAATATAACTGGCATAGTAAGCTGCTCCAAATCCTTATGCAAAAAAATAATCACAATTATATATTATGCTAAATTTTCTGTTATTTTATTCTCCTTTAATCATCTCTGTGGGTTTTCCTGTCATATCACAGTTTGACCCTAAATAAAGCCCAGAATTCTAGCACTGAATAAAGTAAAACACAAACTATTTTAGCATTTACCTGTTATTTTCCCTCTTTGTTGAGAAGTCTTCTATTTACAAACTTATTTTTTACTGAGTAAATATTTCTAAATGCTGAATTTTACTGCTTCTGAATACTATATTTCATTTTCCGGTACTTGGTAACCAAGTACTTAGTGTGCAATATAAAAACTAAGACATCTTTGTTTAAAAAAAATATTTTTATTGATTTCAGAGAAGATGGGAGAGGGAGAGATAGAAACATCAATGATGAGAGAGAATCTTTGATCGGTTGCCTCCTGAACGCCCCACACTGGGGATCAAGCCCTCAGCACGGGTATATGCCCTGACCGGGAATTGAACCGTGTCCTCCTGGTTCAGAGGTAGATGCTCAACCACTGAACCACACCAGCTGGTCCAAACTAAGACACCATAAAAAAAAAAAATCCTATACCCCAGATTATGAGAAATCTCTTATAGACCACCAATAACTTGGTTTCCAATCTTTTGGGAAAAAAGGAGTTTTTTAAAAGTGCAAAAATTTTGGGGTGGGGTAGGAGAAATCAATGGAGGGGATCAAAAGGTAGAAACTTCCAGTTATAAAGTAAGTAAGTCATGGGGATACAACATACAGCATGGTGACTACAGTTAATACTGTACTGCATACCTGAAAGTTGCTGAGCGTAGATCTCAAAAGTTTATATCACAAGAAAAATAATACTTTTGGTAACCATGTAAGGTAAAGGATGTTAACTAGACTGTTGTGATCATTTCGCAATGCATTTGGACTGAATCATTATGTTGTACACCCGCAACCAGTACGTTAATTAACCTACTTCAATTGAAAAAAATTTTTTTTAACGAGGCCACTGAGTGGGCCCTAATCCAATATGGTCAGTATCCTTATATGAAAAGGGAATTTGGAGAGATGAAGAGACACTAAGTGCCGGGAGCCGGTCCATCTTTGCTGTTTCAAGGGACCTGGCATATATGGCATACTGTTCTTAAAATGTTTGCTCACCTTCTTGGCACTATGTGTTTTAACCACGGTCTCCTCTCTGAGAAAGGTTGTTTCCCCAGGTAGGGATTTTTCCCTGAAGTCAGGGAGGGGATAAAACTCCTTAACTAAGTGCCAGGCGGATAGTTAATCACTTTAACTATAAACAATCACGCTTAAGCTACATAATCTTTACTCCCTGGAATGGAGATAAGAAACGCCTTAACCTTTGTAATAGAGATTGATAGGATTGAATCAACTGGTATAAATACAGATGTAATAAGACAGCAAGACACAGAACTAAGAAGACAGAACCAGGAGGCACAGAACCTACACAGAACATTCTCTAGAGACAGAAGAACTTCACTGGAGAGAACATGGCAAAAGATCCTGGACAGAAACTGGCCTCAGAACCTAGAGACAGAACCTAGCGAGAGAACATGGCAAAAGATCCTGGACTGAACCTGACTACAGAAATTGGCAAGAGAACCTGACTAGAACCTGGTGACTGAACCTGGCTGGAGAACCTGGACAGAACCTGGCTGGAGAAACTAGCGAGGGAACATGGCTACAGAACCTGGCTGGAGAACCTGGAGAACCTAGCAAGAGAACATGGACACAGAACCTGGATGAAGATCCTAAGCAGAACCTCTCTGGAGATCCAGACCAGAACTTGGCTGGAGATCCTGGCTGGAGATCCTGGCTAGGCTGCTGATCAACTGAACACTGTCTCCGTGTCCTTCCTTCTTTGCCGACTCCGTCCACGCCTTTGGGGACCCCTGGACCTGCTGGGGTTGGACCCCGGCAACTAAGAATGCATGCACACAGAGAAAGGATAATGTGAAGAGGCAGCAAGAGGGCAGGTCACCTGCAAACCAAGGAGAGAGGCCTCAGGAGAAACCAATCCTGCCAATATCTTAATCTTGTACTCCGAAAAGTGCAAAATTTTTTATTTGTTGATTAGGAAAATACAGTAAAACAATATTAGATCCTTTGCAACTGGGACTCCTGGCCCACAAAGTACTAGCATCCATGAATAATTAGACAATTGACAATACTTCTGTACCATATCCTTTCATCTTATATCCTTAAGAATCATTTTTTATTTAGCCATTACAGGACTACATGATAATTTATACACAGATAAATACATCAAATGATACTTGGGTAACAAAAAAAAAAAAAAGAAACAAACAAACAAAAAGAAGACTTCTACTTAATAAGAAGGTATCCCCTTTGACCTAATGGGCCAAAGGACCAGAAAGCCCCTGTTAAAGCAATGTGGTCTTCATGATCATCTCTGAATTCTAAAAAAATATTGCATGGCCCATAGCTCTTCAATGAGTTTAGGATTTCTTAAGAATCCACTAAGAGTCAATATTGTTTCACACTGAAATTCCAATTCTTTCCCCATTTGTTTATTAAAGCAAGAAGGAAACCCACTAGGCTTCCATTTACTCTAGTATCAATATTCAAAAATTGATTCTTAGTATGAGCATAACTACCTTGTTACTGTTTTTCTAGCTGATTTCAAACTTTGAACACACATACTTACAGGAATTCCTACCAACCCTTCTTTGGTGAACTGCTCAAAGGAGACAGTATTTGCCTAATCTCTTCTTTGAGGAGATCTATAATAAATGTTTATTTGGCTATCAGTTTATAACAACATAGAAATACTTATTTACAAGCCAATGTTTGGGAGCTGCTTGTTACCATCCCTTATGCTACCAAAACACAGATTCCTTTAGGAATTCTTATCTGGCTTCTAGACCTGTTATTAATACCTTCCTTTAAAAAGAAAGCATTTTCTTTTGGAAAAAAATTGAGTTTACCAAGCACAGCTTAGAGTGCATCTATGTCAAGTTAATACAAATAAAACTAAGTAGGCTACAATTTTTAGTAGCAAAATTATTTGAATTTTCAAAACTAAAAATGAGTGGGAGGCAACCAATCGATGTGTCTCTTTTACATAGATGTTTCTCTCTTTGTCTCTCCCCCTCCCTTCCACTCTTTCTAAAAAAGTCAAGGAAAAAATATCCTCTGGTGAGAATTAACAAAAAATAAATAAAAACTGAAATCACTGATCATCTATAATAATAAAAGCATAATATGCTAATTAGATCGGACAGCTGAATGACCTTCTGGATGAAGCAGGGGCTGCGAGGCCCAAGGCAAGCGCCACAGCTGTGAGGGCCAAGCCCCATACCTGAATTTCGTGCATTGGGCCTCTAGTTTCTTTATAAGAAAACAAGTATGCTCACAGTGGGCATTGTGGTGGTACTCAATTTGGCCCAATAGATCAAAGGGACACACCTTTTTAGGCCCAAGAAGAATGGAGTCTAATATCTTCTTGGTTGCTTAGCAACCAAATCCTAGGGCACCTATATTTCTTAACCTTTTCGAAGAGTGATCACAGACTTCTATTAGACTCTGATAAAGACCATGAATATTTTCCTCAGAAAAACACCGATAAACCTTGTAAAAATTCTAGGGATTCATAGGCCTTTGTTCTATTACCCTTCCTGAACTGCAGCCAGACTCGATATAGGGAGCCTGCAACTGACTGAAATATAAAGGAAGGTATGGGTGACTGGAAGAGGCTCATTAACTTTTTTTTTTTTAAATACCAAAGATAATGAATAATCACTCTAGTAGGGGATGAAGCCCAATAAAAAAAACATATATTTTTCCTTTCTTTACCCAGATCCAGGAGCCCCATCCAATTTCAGGCAAAGAATCCTAAAGTAAAAACTGCCAAAACTTCAGGTCGGTAGCAGTACCCAAAGTCAGGAGGAGAAAAAAGGGCAAGATTATATTGGTGAAGGTGGAAGGCTTTTTAAATAAAATAGGGAATATGGTATAATGAAAAGATTCTGGAATCATAAGGAGTTGACTCACCCTATTACTAGCTATGTGACCACTCTTGTTCAGTTTGTTCATTTGTAAACCATCCCACTGCACTATTTTGAGAATTAAGTGACATAACATTCATAAGAGAACCTAGCAAGATATTTGACACATTGCAAGCACCCAACTTTTGTATGCTGGGTTACATTAAAGAAGTAGAGAAAATAAGAAATGTAAATAGGAACCACTTTCCTACTTCTAAGCCAATAGTATGAAGTACAGGAGAGGAATTTACAGTTTGAGTCCTGTTAGTAATTCGCCAAATCCGCTAAAACTAAGATTTGCCAACAGTTACAGAATAACCTGCACCCTAAATAGCCTATTAATTTTTTTTAGAGAAATCTTGACTGGCACTGATTTGGTATTTATAAGATACCTTTTCAGATATTCAACTATTTTATAAAATGAAATCTATTGTATACTAAACATACTATTAATTTCCCATTTGCTTCTTCAATCTTCCTGTCAGGAATACCTTCCAGAATCTGTGTAGACCTCTTTAAAATATTAACATTTCCTCTTAGTATAAAGTCATTATATACCTACGTAGCCACTCTATTTTCCTTTTGATTGGAAATACGTGATAGCTGTAAGAGAAATTGGGTTCAGAGGGCAAGTCGCACTGATGGGGAGAGACTGAAAAATCTGATTATGTTTACTTGCCTGTTGTAACAAGTTTAAAGTTTTAAACTTTAAAACATTTTATTGTGAAAAATTTTAAATAAGTATAAAGTAAAATTTTATAAAGAACTTCATTTACTTACTATTTCAACAGTTATCAACTCATATTCAATCTTGTTTATCTGTTAACTCTCCTCCACTCTAAGGCAAACACCAAACAACAAATTTCAACATTTAGCACATATCTCTAAAAAAGTGTACATTTTAATTCCTGTTTTGTTTTGTGGGGAGGGGAAAGATAACATTAGCCCACCATTTGTTCTTTCCTGGAACTCCCCATATCTAAAATAATAAGTTAGGACCCTGGCCAGGTAGCTCAGTTGGTTAGAGCGTCATTCTAATACGCCAAAGTTGCGGGTTTGAGCCACAGTCAGGGCACATACAAGAAGCAACCAACGAATGCATAAATAAGGGGAACAACAAATAGATGTTTCTCTCACTGTCTTCCTCTCTCAAATAAACAAACTAAATTTAAAAAAAGATAGGTAATATAAGTTATAATTAAAAGATTCTGATTGGAATCCTAAGGACTTGTCATCCAATCTGAATTCATTTTGGCATTCCTCAATCTCACTGTAATCCTATCATATTGAAAACAAATAAAACTGCCCTGGCCGATGTGGTTCAGTTGGTTGGAAAGTCCTTCCATACACCAAAAGGCTCTGGGTTTGATTCCAGGTCAGGGCACATACCTAGGTGTCAGGTTCGATCTCATCAGGGCAGGTCGGCCAGTTAATGTTTCTCTCACACATAGATATTTTTCTCTCCCCCTCTCTCAAATCAATAAACATATCCTCGGGTGAGGATTAAAAAAAGAAAGAAAGGAAGGAAGGAAGGGAGGAAGGGAGGAAGGAAGGAAGGAAGGAAGGGAGGGAGGAAGGGAGGGAGGGAGGGAGGGAAGAGGAGAGGGAGAGAGGAACCTTCTAAAACATTATAGAGGGAACACTTCCAAACTCATTTTATGAGGCTAGCATTACTCTGATACTAAAGCCAGACAAAAATACTATAAAAAAATGGAAACTATAGGCCAATATTCCTGATGAACATAAGATACAAAAGTCTTCAACAAGATATTAGCAAAATGAATTCAACAGTACATACAGTAAAAGGATCACACATCATGATCAAGTGAGATTTATTCCGGGGATGCAAAAATGATTCAATTAGCCTTAGCTGGTTTGGCTCAATGGATAGAGCATTGGCCATTGGACTAAAGGGTCCTGGATTTGATTCCAGTCAAGGGCACTTACCTAGGTTGCAGGCTTGAACCCCAGCCCTAGTAAGGGCGCACACGGGAGGCAACCAATCGAAGTGTCACTGATGTTTCTCTGTCTCTCCCCCTCCCTTCCACTCTCTCTAAAATTCAATGAAAAAATATTCTCAGGTGAGGATTAACAACAAAAAAGGCTCAACTCTCCAAATCAATAAATGTGATGTACCACATTAACAAAATGAATAAAAAACAAATAGATGAAGAAAATCTATGACAAAATTCAACATTTTTTTTCATAAAAACTCTCAACAAATTGGATATAGATAGAATGTATCTCAACATAATAGAACAAACACACAGCTAACATCATACTCAATGGTGAATAGCTGAAAGCTTTCGTTTTAAGACCAGGAACAAGAATATGATGCACACTCTTGCCATTTTTATTCAAATAGGACTGAAAGTCCAGAGCAATTAGCAACAAAAGACCTCCAAATCAGAAAGAATAAAATTCTCTGTTTGCAGATGACATCTAGAAAACTCTGAAGACTCCACCAAAAAACAGACTAAACAAATTCTGTAAAGTTGCCGGATAGAAAATCAATAAACAAAAATCAGTTGCATTTTATACACTAACAGAGAACTACAGGAAAGAATAATAAAGAAAACAATCTCACTTACAATAGCACCAAAAAGAATAAAATACTTTAGGAATATATTTAACCAAGGAAATGAAAGATCTGCACAGTGAAACAATAAAAACACTGATGAAAGGAACTGAAGACACAAATGAATGGAAAAATATTCTGAGTTATCACCAAAAAGAGATAATAAATGCTAGATAGGATGTGGATACAAGGGAACCCTTGTACACTGTTGGTGGGAATGGAACTGGTACAGTCACTATGAAAAACAGTATGGAGGGTTCTCAAGAAATTAAAAATAGAACTACCATATAATCTAGCAATTCCACTTTGGGGAATATATCCAAAAGGGGGAAAATCACCATCTGGAAGAGATAACACCTGGACTCCCATGCTCACTGCAGCACTATTCACAATAGCCGGGGTATGGAAACAACTTAAGTATCTGTCAAAAGATGAATGGACTAAGAAAATGTTATATCTAGCTATTTACCTACAACAAAATATTATTCAACCATAAAAACAAGAAAATTCCGCCATGAGACAACATGGATGAACCCCGAGGGCATTATGCTAAGTAAAGTAAGCCAGACAGAGAAAGACAAATACTGCATGGTATTACTTATATGTGGAATCGTTAAAAAAAAATAAAAATTAAATTTACTACTATAGAAACAGAGAGTAGAATCGTGTTTGCAAGGGGCTGAAGGAGAAATGAGGAAAGGTTAGTAAAAGGGTACAAACTTTCAGTTATAAAAACTAATAAGGTCTGGGATCTAATGTATAACATGGTGACTCTAGTTGAGGGGTTGGGGAACGTCAGGCCCTCAGGTTGTATAAGGCCTGCAGTATCATTGGGCCTGGAGCTGCCAAGGCATTAGGGGTGAGTTAATTATGTTTGACAAAATATGACAGACTAATTTTTAAGCTGATTAATTTTGTATGGCCCACGAGTGATGTTATAAATATCAAAATGGCCCTTGTCAGAAAAAAGTTTCCCCACCCCTGCTCTGGTTGATAATACTGTATATACTAGTACTGTATGACTGAAATTTGCCAAGAGATTAGAATTTAAAGATTCTCACCCCTACAACCAAGAAAGGGAACAAATGTAAGGGATTAATGTGCTAATTAACTTACTTGCTGGACTCCTTTCACAATGTATATGTATATCAAATCATCATGTTGAACACTGTAAATATATTATAATTTTATCTCAATAAAGCTAAGAAAAGCAAACAAACCAAAACAGCTTAACTAACGAGCAACCTGATGGTAAGAAAAATGTTTCCTTAAAGCTCCCTTACCTATTAAGTCTTTTCTTTTCTATAAAGTCTTTTTTAAAAAAATATATTTTATTGATTTTTTACAGAGAGGAAGGGAGAGGGATAGAGAGTTAGAAACATCGATCAGCTGCCTCACGCATGCCCCCAACTGGGGATGTGCTCACAACCAAGGTACATGCCCTTGACAGGAATAGAACCAAGGACCCTCCAGTCCGCAGGCCGACGCTCTATCCACTGAGCCAAACCAGTTTGGGCTCTATTAAGTCTTTTTAATGTGAATATATTTATATGGTAAGCACTGGCACATTGTGAAGCCAGAAGCCTCAAATTTTAGTTAGACCCTGATTATTCCTTTGTTAATAGTTGGTTCTTTTCATATAACTAATGGAGTCATGAAAATGAGGTGCTATATTTACAGCATGTAATAAGCACTACTTATCCTAAGTAAGGTGCATATAGAGTTTAAAGAATTGATCAAAATTTCATAACAATAACAATTTTCAAATAAAAGCTAACATTTATTGGATGCTTATTTTTGTAGCAACCACTGTTCCCTCAATCACTTTACATCCATTAGTTCATGTGATGCCCACATCATCTTTATGAGGAAGATAATATTCCTACTTAGCCAAAGAATTAAATTTGCCAAAGAATTACTCACCAAAGCTAAGAAACTTGCCAAGGCCAGAATAAGAAAACTGCAAACTAAAATCTGAACCCAATTGCTTCACCATATGAATAGCCTGATTTAATAGTTTTTAGCCTATAATATAAATATATCATATTAGAATGTGACATATATTGCTGAACTATGATACTGCAGCTTCTTTCAGCTATTAGAATAAAAGAGACATTATTAAACAGGTTTCAGATTTAATTTAAAACTTATACAATCAAGCACTCTGAACTTCAAATGACTAAGTTAAAAAATAGATTACATTCTTTCTAAGATAATATCTAAATTTCAAATCTAAATTTCTTGAATTTTATTCATTCAAGAAATGTTAAATGACAGCGTTCTATTATAAGTAGAACCAGTGTCCCAAGTGTTAGTCAGATTTAAGTGTCTGAAATCATGAGAGATAAATGGAAAATATCTAGCATTTCAAGAGAGATTAGGAAGTTTCCTACCTTGACTGCTTATATTAAGGCAAGAAATGTGGTCACCAGAAAAAACCCAGAAAAGTCAGTGTTCCTCTTCCATGGCCTAAAAATACTTATTAGTTACTGAAAAATCTAGAAGCAGATACTTTTAGTAAATGAACTTAAATGCTTCTGTTATAATAAAAGTACCAGGATAAAAAAAGAAATACTGTAATCATGAATAATCTGTTAAGTCTTACATATAGGGACAGAAAGGGGACAGGGTGGAAAAGACTAGAAGTCAGATTTCTCTGTATACAGATATAAATTTCACTTAGTAACCACATTTTATGTAATTACAAAACAAAAAGCAGTCCCTGAAAAATCTGAAATGACTAAAAGAATTTACCTCTGTGTATCAAGTTGGTGGCATAAAGAACTATTCCAAGTGATTTAAAACACTGTAATCTGACCGTATTTTTTAGAGGGACATAGCCTAAGGTCAAAAACAAACAACTCCACTTTCCAGTATCATACTGTTCTGACATTCTAAAACTGTTTTGTATGTATTGTGGGATACATTACACAATGTTTTACAAAGTATCATACTTTAAAAAGATATTAGCTTGTAAGAACATGTAATAAATAACTTCAAAATGCAATGGATATTTAATTTTAAGGCATGCCTTTAACATTTATGTAAAATGGTTTTGTACTCGTTCAATAGAAATTTATTGGGTGCCAGCCAGGCCCAGGGACCCTACCCATGCACGAATTTTGTGCACTGGGGCTCTAGTAATGGAAATAATCTGGGCCTGTTGTTCTTAAACTGTGTTTTTGGAACTCCTGAAGTTCCCCAGATTCTTTCAGGAAATACGGGCGATCTTTCCCTTTTCAGCTACTTATCTGTGTGAGAACAAATTTTCTTCATATTCTTCAACCAAAACAAACACAAATTAAATGCAGAAGGATCTATGAGAAAACTGTTGTCTTTCATTAAGCCAGATAGATAGATACTAAGGAGATTTGCAAAAATGGAAAATAATGCCATTTAAAAAAATTAGGCATTTCCACAAAAATGTTACTTAGGTAAGCAGGATTTGTTACTGTTATTTTAAAATCAATTGATAATTAAGATTTTTTCCCCCTCAGTTTTAAATCTGGTAAATCTTGATATAACCCACACAAACAAAAGGTTTTTGGGGCCTTTAATTTTTTAGAGTGTACAGCTTAAGAATGGCTGATCCAGCCGAAACCGGTTTGGCTCAGTGGATAGAGCGTCGGCCTGTGGACTGAAAGGTCCCAGGTTTGATTCTGGTCAAGGGCATCTACCTGGGTTGCGGGCACATCCCCAGTAGGAGATGTGCAGGAGGCAGCTAATCGATGCTTCTCTCTCATCGATGTTTCTAACTCTCTATCTCTCTCCCTTCCTCTCTGTAAAAAATCAAAAAAAAAAAAAAAAAAAAGAATGGCTGATCTAGGCAATAAATATCAACAGCTGCTTAACATCACATAGACAAGTAGGTATTAGGTAACTCTCAAGGAAGTACATAGTATTCTTATAAAAGTGTACTTGCAATTGATCTAATCACTATTTACATGAAATACGGACGTGTGTGGGTTGTCATCTTATAGAATACTAGGGGACAGTGCATGAATTCATGCACCTTGAAAGGAACTGTGGGCTGCGAGGTTGCAGTGGGCACGGGGCAGTTCTCAGCTCCTCCTCCATGCCCCCATCCAGCCTCTCCTGCCATGGCCCCGGTCCCATTTGCCAGCAACCCCGATCCCGCCCCTCCCATGCGCCGAGGGAGCCAGCCCTGCTTGCACCTGCTGACGGCAGGGAGCGACTGGGGCCAGCGCCAGCAGCGGATGCGAGTGGGGCTAGCGTCATCAGCAGGTGCGAGCAGCTGCTGCTAACCCAATCACCCCTCAGGAGCAGGGGGAGTTGGAGAAGCCCTCAGGGGCGATTGGGGCCAGCAGTGGGTTCAAGCAGCAGCTTCAGTGCCGGGTGCAAGTGGGACCGGCACCAACAGTAGGTGTGAGCGCCAGGCAGGATCAAGGCGCACGGGAGCAAAGAATTTTCAGTAACCACCAGAAGCTTGCCCCGATGACAGGAACCGGAGCCCCGCCTTGGTCTGGTACCCCTGTTCACCTGCTCCACCATCCCGCCGTGGCCGACACCCGCCATGTTGCGTGCTCTACTGCCTGCTGCCGATGCCCGCAATGGTCCACATGCGCCCCCTGGTAGTCAGCACAAGTCATAGCAACCAGTTGTTCCGCGTTCAGTCTAATTGCATATTAGGGTTTTGTATAGATAGATGTTAAGTGACACCATGTACATGCAACCTCCAACATCCAAAGGGTAGGAACTTTACAAGATGATAAATTCCTTTAATAAGTGTATTACATTATATGAAAATGAGAGTGAGAGAACCTATAAATTAGAAAGACTCAAATTTATCAACCAAATGCAATGTATGGACCTTATCTTGGTTTAAATAAAATCCAAAAGGAGTCCCTTTTTCTATTCTCTCTATTTTGTTGTATTAGGACTTTTTCATAATAAAAAAATTTAATCAAATATATATCTATCCCCTCCCTTACCAACTATAAGGAAAAGAAAAAGGCATCCTAAAAATCACTCATGTAAAAAAGGGGGTTCAGAGAGGACAAAAGATAAATCCTTGCAGCGAGAATCAGAACTATATAAAAGACAAATAAATGGATTGCTATGTAGTGACAATAAGACCCATGATCTTTTGTAATTAGGACAAGCACATAATTTATGGTCCAAATTGGGACATTTTTGAGAAAGAAGTGCCATTACTAATTATTCAGTAGTCATAAACCAGGCCTGTCCCAGGGAAACCAAGACATATGGTGACTCTATCTGTAAAATATTCAAATTTAAAATCATTTTCACAAAAGATATTCAACACAATCCTTTGGGTAACTACTTTCCACAGGAACATATTCCTAATATTAAGTTTTCAGAAAAACTAAGGTATTCTACACAAAAAAAACTTTTCATCTCTTGCCTGGCACATAGCTATTTCGTAAAGATGTCTACTTCTCTTCTTATTGCTCAGTGTACTCTGCAAACTTCCAGCAATTCCTTTTCATGATAAACTATAAGTGGAAAGTTACACTAACCCAGAACCTTGCTTCTCTAAAAATACATGTCTTCCCATGGGTCTTCACACAGGCCCAGTCGGATTCCTATTCAATTTATGAACGGATACTTTATTCCTAGCAACACTTCAAATCTTAATAGCCTAGGGATTAACTAAGGAAGAGTGAGGTAAAAACATCTGGGTCAGACCAACCAGCCTAGGCTCTGAAGTAAGAAGAGCCTTGGAGCTGGCATTATTACCTATTTGGTCTAAGTGGAATGGCTATAGTAACTTCAGAACTCCATATATGATATGTCAGCATAATTTTCATTTTTTTTGGATTTTCAGTAAATATTTTAAATTAGTGTTTATATAATGTGCCCTCAATAAGGTAACTACCTGTTCAATCTGTGAGTACTTTATGCCACTTCATAAGTTTAAAAACTTTTGCCCTGGCCAGCGTTGCCCAGTCAAGGGCATGTACCTAGGTTGTGGGTTCAATCCCAGGCACCCAGATGGAGGTGGGGGTGGGGGTGGAAGGCACCCCGCCCCTCCTGCTCCCCTCTCTCTAAAACTCAATGGAAAAAATATCCTTGGGCAAGGATTAACAAAAAGTTAAACTTTTAAAATAAAAGTAGCCTAAATATGCAACAATTTGGTACAATTTTAGCCTCATCCTACAATGTGCATTGGCATCATGACATTCTACCCTTATTTTGTTCTATTACTAATCTATGACATTAAAGTTCTAATTGCCATAAATAAAACTAAAATTATCTAGCAATAACAAAAATAAAAGGGGACTTCAAAAATTTGGATTAATGCCCTGGCCAGGTGGCTCAGTTGGAGTGTCCCCCTGTACACCAAAAGGTTGCAGGTTCTATCCCCAGTCAGGGTGTGTACTAGAGACTTCTCTCACATCGAGGCTCCCGCCCTGTCCCCCTCTCCCTGTCTCTGAACATATTCTCAGGTGAGGATTAAAAAAAAAAAAAATTGGACTAGCTTCTACATTTTCCTCAGATCTGTCGTTTTAAAAAATCATTCCACCTAATATTTTTCAGGTTGTGGGTAAAAAACATTTATTTAACTTGCATGGCTATAGTAGTTTGCGCCATAGAAACTGAGAAAATAAAATTTATGCATCCAGGCAATAATCTAATGCTACATTGAGCATGCAATCAATCATACTGCAGCAATAATCCTTCTTTGTTCTATTTTAAGAGTTTAAACTCTTTTGTCTTTAGAACTAAAATAAAGTTTTAAAAAATGTGCCTAAGTTTCTATCCCAAATGTTATAATAACCATTTATTTTTTAATAATCAGTTCTAACTGTGGCTCTTCCCTTTCTGTCTGGTTTCCCTTATTAAAACAAGTTAACTCTCAACGGCCTACGTTAATAAAGAAAAAGGTACCATAAATGCAGAGGTAGTGTAACTGCCAACAGGTCCTTCCAGGTTCTTCTTCATAAATAAAACCGTCCTTGGATACCAAACAGTTGATTATTAACTACAGATCATCCTCCTTCACAAAGCCATGAGAGCAAAAACTGTATGTGTTGTGGCATGCAGAAGTTAGTGGGAGGAGATAGAATTTTTCAACACAGGCCAAAGATCACAACAGGACAAAAATACAAAACCATGGCCCTGCTCGGTTTGGCTCAGTGAATAGAGCGTCAGCCTGCGGACTGAAGGGTCCCGGGTTCGATTCCAGTCAAGTGCATGTACCTTGGTTGCAGGCACATCCCCAGTGGGGGGTGTGCAGGAGGCAGCTGATCGATGTTTCTCTCTCATCGATATTTCTAACTCTCTATCTCTCTCCCTTCCTCTCTGTAAAAAAATCAATAAAATATATTTTAAAAAAATTACAAAACCATGAACATGGGGGGGGGGCGGGGAGGGGCAACGCAGAAAAGAAACAACCTCATATAAAAACGACAAACAATGGGTGTAAATCTAAAACAATGAGATATATCTTGGACCTATGTTAAAATTAACATGCCAACATTATTAAATATGCTAACATGATACTGAAACAGCCTATTCAGATAGTAATTTCTAAGAATTATGAAATAATCTTCTTACTATACTCAGCAATGAACACATTATTAGATTCCTGGATTTTATGAGTCTTCACATTTCAGGAGTGGGAAGGAGAAAATCTCAGCGGCCAAAGGCAACAATAGAAATGATAAAAATGAAATTTCTTGGTGTTTTTTTTTTGGGGGGGGAGTGGTGGTATGGGAAAAAGAAGATCGGAATAACATTAATTATGCAGCTTGAAGAAAGAACTCTGAAGAATGAAAAATTTATACTCTAACAATTTCGCCTCCACTACAATAGAGGTAAGCATAAATGAAGGTTTAATTTTTAACATTATTTTAGTTATAAATCTGAATTACACAAATTAGTAATTCTCAATACAAACTGCAAATATTATCTACAGAAGAGAGCATCTCCCTTCAAGCCAATAATAATAATGCAGTGGCATTTGGCAGTAATAACAACTGTGTGAACAGCCAATGAAAATTAACTATATGTAAAAATATTTTTTTCTATAAAGCTAAGAATCTGAAATGGTTTATCAAGAAAGTAGAAGACACTGAAGTTACAAAGTCTCTTTAACTACTGACTTTTAGGAATAAGACAAATGAACTTCATATTTAAGTACATATAAAAAATCCATAATCGCCGAAACCGGTTTGGCTCAATGGATAGAGCGTCGGCCTGCGGACTGAAGGGTCCCAGGTTCGATTCCGGTCAAGGGCATGTGCCTTGGTTGCGGGCACATCACCAGTGGGAGATGTGCAGGAGGCAGCTGATCGATGTTTCTCTCTCATCGATGTTTCTGGCTCTCTGTCTCTCTCCCTTCCTCTCTGTAAAAAAAATCAATAAAATATAAAAAAAAATCCATAATCATAATAAAAATCCTATTAAACCATCCAATTTTTCCCTTTTGTCCTAGTTTCTTTTTTGCTGGGGAGAAGCGTTGTGGGATAATAATAGCAGGAAATCAGGTGGAGCAGCTGCAATAGCAAGATGAGATACAGTGCTACATTTTACCTCCATTATAGCCTATTGCTGGCTGGGTTTTATTGAAAATGAGACTAGCTGTTTGGGGAGACAAAGCAGTTATCAATACCTTTGGGATCAAAATGTGCCCCCCTCCCCACCATACTTTTGCCAGGAACTTTTTAGGTCCTCTGGCAAGATTCAGGTAAGAGGAGCAGTAGAAGCCACAATGAAAAAATTTCTAATTATCTGGGAAGTGGGGTATGTGTATGTGCGCAGAGTTAACGATGTGGGTCTTAGTACATGTAGAGAAAACTGGAATAGAGGTCAGGTTTGAACTAGATGGCTTCTATTTTAGTCCCACAAATCTATGGAAATAATCCAGGTGAATGAATTATAAAGGGAAGGAACAACTAACTACCTTAAATTTCTATAGTGATAGAAAATATAGCCTACTAAATTTCATGGTAACATTGTTGCTATTTTACTGATAAAAAAGTTCTAAACGACAATCATAATTAGGTCACTCAAATATCCCTTTTCAGACAAAATATTATGTCATTGCTGCCAAGACCAATATACACAGAAATTTAAAGTTAAGTAGGTAACACATGTATCTTTCTTTTGCAGAGAGAAAAGGCACAAAGTTTGGTCAGGCTTGCTTAATATTACAATGTGAATTAAAGGCAGTTTTTAGTTATTCTACTAAGTTAAAACACACACCTCTTCTTCGCTTACAGTCACAATCTCTGGATCCATAAGTAAAAATTAGCATTGCAGTGTCCTTACAGTTAGTCTCCTGCAGTCTGGATAGAAGGGAAAACTTTAAGGCTAGTTTAATAACATTGCAATACAAGTGGCATCTTAATTTCAGCAACAGATGTACTCTTGGAAAACTGAGTTCTAACCGATTATTTCTAAACATCAAATTCTCTTAAAATATATTGAGCATTTAAAAGAAACTCAGCATATACTCCTTTATTAAGAAGGAATCCTTTTGCAATCCAAATAATTGCTATCTAATTTTTCTATGAATGCAATTCTTTAATATTTTGGTAAGAAAAATCCCACAACTAACACACATGTACTAGTATCAACATTTATTTTAAAAGTAACTAAAAATACTGTTCAGAACACTGAGCCTTTTAACATATTAATGAAAACTTCCATTGGGCCCAAACTTTGAATATTTCATTATAATTTTGCTGTAAGTGCCAGGTAACCCACAGATCTCTTCCAACTCTAAGATTCATATTAATTCTAGTAACATGGATGCAACCACCACACTTTTAGTTGGGAATTAAGCAAGATGTATCAAACAAGGCAGTGCCAACACCATAAAAGTGGGGGAAGGAAAAATCTCTGGGGAATATCAGGTTCTTCAGGAAGCAGGGCAAGACTGAAACAGTAAGTAGCCTTTTTTCAGTTAGCATTGTACATGATGGCAAGCCAACATGTAAATGCTGGAGGGTGTTCTCTACATTATAAAACTGGAATTAACGATATGCAACTATTTTACAAAGGGAAACAAATTATTTTTTACCTATTTTGGTCTAATTCCAACTCAAATAAAGACAATGTGTATGTTGAAATTTAAGTTTTATTCAGCTATAATATCCTTTTCCATTTCTTTTTTTTTAAAAAAAATATATTTTATTGATTTTTTACAGAGAGGAAGGGAGAGAGAGAGAGAGAGTTAGAAACATCAATGAGGGCGGAGGGTGGGGCGGGAACTGGGAGGAGGGGAGTTATGGGGGGAAAAAGGAGGAACAAATGTAATAATCTGAACAATAAAGATTTAATTAAAAAAAAAAAAAGAAACATTGATGAGAGAGAAACATCCATCAGCTGCCTCCTGCACATCTCCTACTGGGGATATGTCCGCAACCCAGGTACATGCCCTTGACCGGAATCGAACCTGGGACCTTTCAGTCCGCAGGCCGACGCTCTATCCACTGAGCCAAACCGGTTTCGGCTCCTTTTCCATTTCTTAAATGAGAATTCTGCTCTAGAGGCTCCAGAACTGCTCTACTCAGGAGGTGACTTGTATTTAGGAGAGTAGAGTGCATGGAATTTATTTTCTTTTCATCTACACAAAGCTTTAATTTTTTATTTTTCCTTGGAGGAGAGGATGGGTCCCTACCATATATTCAGGGATATACTAAATTTCAGGTTAACAGTATAAGGTTGGCACAAATTCAATGCTTCAGTAGGAAATACAAATGATTTCTTTAATTGTATGCCAAAGTGAATAATCTCCCAGGGAAAAGAACCTCCTCCTCCTGTCTTTCCTACCTCCCACCCCTCCCCCACCAACACTGCCTCCCTGCTGTGCAAAGAGCCCTTTGTCCTGCCCCACACTTATCTAGCTGTTTGGCCATATTGACAAGCCAACTAAAGGCATAATAAGGGAGTCAGTATGACATAAGCAGCTGGCAATTTGAAACAAAAATCTTCCTTTCTACTCAAACCAAATCCTGATGCAGAGGTCTCAGGCTCCTCCCATGTTTCCATCTTTTTTAAAACAGAGCAGCTAGGAATTTGGCATTTTCCCTCAATTAGGTAGCACAACAAAAACTTGATTTCCCAGATAGAAACAAATTCTGTATAAATTCCTATGTCCTTTGCTTTTTGTGTGTGATTCATAACATAGGTCAAGGAGTATTCCCAGCTCTGGGTGTATATACATAACTAACATGACTAAGAAAATGATTCTTATTACTTTAGTTTGCCACCAAAACTCTGAGAATTCTTATGCTATGAAGAAAGGAAGAGCACAGAAGAGAAAGCAGTCAGACCAAACCAACAGTCGAATGCATGAGGCAAACCTGGCCAAATAACCTTAGTTTTTTAAAAAATACTAAGATCTCATTCCAATAAGCAGAAAATTCCTTTCCCCTGTCTTTATATCAAAGATAGTTAATGTGATCCCTGAGGTATTCAGCAAACAAAATCAATATGGTGCAAAAACTGAGAGGCAGGATGGGATTACAAATTCCTTGCTCAGTGAGGGTTAGTATAAAGTAGACTGAGATTTAGCTTCATTGTTCCTTTGTTATATTTCAAATTTGCTTCATAAAGTGTTAAAGAGTCAGAATATATTTAGTCAGAATAAAAGAATTCTCTAAAGTGATGTTTTCTAACAGCTTCTCCCTCCCCCAAGCTACTGGGTATCTTTTACTCGATTTAGACAAATACAAAACAGGATACTTTTCATAAGACTCTGGTTTAACAAAATATGTATTGATAAGTGAAAGAAATTATATTCTCTCATCTTTCATGAACTTCCCCAAATCTTTACAAGGTAAATCAATCACTGAATCAAATGAAAGGTTAAAAATGCCATTTTACCACGTATTTTTGAAATTTTAGCTGTAAAAAAATGGTACCAATTACTGTCTATCA
This sequence comes from Myotis myotis, assembly GCF_014108235.1. Lineage (NCBI taxonomy): Eukaryota > Metazoa > Chordata > Mammalia > Chiroptera > Vespertilionidae > Myotis > Myotis myotis. The sequence continues at coordinate 21,849,193 of NW_023416317.1, read as the reverse complement.
TACTTTTTAAGCCCATAAAAGGATGTTTTAAATCAAGTTACAAATAGCAATCACTTGTATTAAAATACACATTATCTCACACATTTTGCAGTTAGAATAAGTTTTGTCTTAAAATATTCCTATCAAGCTTTAGTTTCCAATACCTGGAAAATTTTTTATAAACAAAATTCACTGCGAGGCCTTTTAGTTTCAAATTAAACTGACAAATCATCAGAGTGGAATTAGAAGTTATAAGAAAATTATATTCTATTTATGATCCAATTTCTCATTGATATGTACCTAATAACCACGGACTATCCTTAACTATGGCCTAATGTTTCATAAGTTATTTCAATACGAAGAGGACAAAATAAAAGTGGTTGTCTGCACATCTGCATTTTGCCCTATGTTATTTTCCTATCCAAAGGCAAAAGTAAATAACCAGTCACCCCCAGAAAGGCCAGAATAACTTCAGAAAGCATGTAAGTTCCTGGACACAAAACAGTATCAGAAGATACAAAAATTTTCAAGCATATTGATTAAATACATCCTATGAAAAAGGCCTCTATGATCTTTCAGAAAATAATCACATCAAGATCACGATGGATTCCAAACAACAAGTGAAAAAAGTGATTATTTTATAAGGTAATATCAACATATAACTTAAGCTAAAAAACATACCTAAAATGTTAAATAACCACTATGAGTGAAACCATACTTATCTGATATGGCATCTTTTATATATGATAGTGATAACATTAAAACCACCTAAAAATATTATCCATGAAAAGTTCCGTTTCATTAGTCAGTGTATATCACTGAGACAACACAAGCCACATTTGTGAATGACACAACTCATTTCCGTTCTTTTAGTTCCCTGCCACAAATGCCACAGTCATGTTATACATTATAGATTTAAGTACATTTACACAAAGCTAAACATACAAAATTCTGAGGGGAAAAAATATAGCATGCAAGCACCTTGTGGGGTGGGAAAGAGACAACCCATCTGTTAAGAAGTGTATAAAAATGGTGGTATATTTGAATGGTGCCTCTCCAAGTACTTCCATACTCAATAAACTATTCTGTTTAATCAAAGATTTTCCTAATGTGCAGGAGCTGTGGGGGAGGGGAAACCACATAAGAGGCCATCTTCTCAAGTATCCTGTACACTATTTATTCGATTTCTGAATATTCCTTCTGGTCTGTCCTATGTCTCAGATGGATCATGGCCAAACATACATCTTTGTGGTCTTAGAAGACTACCTCCAATACGCATGTAATGAATTCATTTTATAGGTCAAACTCCAAAGAAATAATTCAATTTGCAGAAGTCTATTACTGATACAGAAATTAAGAAAATACTTCAAAGATTTATATTTACAAGTCATTTTGAAAAGGGCGCTTCTTTTTAGAGTTTAAGATTACAAATTTAGTAAAATGTTTATCAAAACATCTATTCAATAAGGTAAATATGGCCTAACAAATGAAAGAAAGGAGACACACAAAATATGAAATCGATTGAAATGTTAAAACTAATGAAACTTTCAGTCCTATTCAAGCACAAATCTACAGATAAAAACCAAAAATCTGCCAAAAACCCCCAAGAAACAAACAAAAAAGAAAAACTCTAACTATGATCCAGTTTCGAGATGTTGCTAATATCCATAAATGGGTAGAAGGTTATGAATTCTCATCTCCCCACCAATAAAATGCAAACCAGCTCAGCAATGAAAATTCCCAGGAAAGCAAGGTTTCTTCTTAGTCCTGAAGCAGCTATTGCCTAAGTGGAGCTCCCTGCAGCCAACAGCATTAATGGAGGCTGCACTGCTGTCCTTCCCTGGAGACGGCAGCCAGCACTACTCAAGCTTCTCACGTAGCAACCAGAGTTCCAGAGCCAGCAGCTGCTGCTGCCTTGTATACTCAGTCCTGTGATCCAACCCAAAGAACAACCTTTTTCTTACCCCACCCCCATCCCTTACACACTTTATTTTGGACCAATGTTCCATGCCAGAAGAGCTGGAATTATGCTTTGAGAAAGAAACACCCTAAATCCTTTTAGTTTTAAACTAAGGGCCTTTTATTAGAAAAACCACTATTTACCAAATTCCAGATATCCATTTTAATTAAGCCAGCAATTTAGGAGTGAAGATTAAGCTTTAGTCTTTAAAAGGCCAATTTTCCAAGGACTCTCTTTACAGTCAAATTTAAATTTGCAGCTAGAGATAGAGACTTGTGTCATGCCCCACCAAAGGACATAATTCATTTCTGAATCTTCATGACAGTCTGAGTAAACCTTAAAAACTCTAATCCCATAACTGACCAGAATTTTTGGCTATAGAAGAAAACAGATGATCCTCCTGAGAAAACTGGAAGAAATCCAATAAAAAAAATTTCCTGTGTTCTTCAAGAGGCCCAGAATATGTGAATATTCTTTGCCTTAGTCCTAGCTCAGATTCCACACATCTAAAATTACAACTTATAACTTTTTTTTCCCTGAGTGATCTAAAAGCATTAGTGATATAAAATTAACCACCAAGAAATTTTCCCAAATAGGGGGTACACAAACATTCTCCCGAAAAGCTCATAAATGCTCAACTCAACTGGATCCTCCCCAACCAAAAGTTTTTTGTTGGATCTGCCCAACAACAACAAAAAAAATCTAAGTATGGTCTTGGTTACAAGTCATTTATAAGCAACTCCTTTAGTCAAATGATGAAAAGACATTAGCAGAGAACCTGGGGATTCTTTCAGTACTATGAGCAAGGGAGGAAAAGGGAGAAATGAACTAAAATAGAGACAAAGCTCAATGGAACCCGGAGATCTGGGCACGAAACGAGTTACTGGTGAACACATTGCACAAGTAACATGAGAAAGCAGAAAATGCAGGTCATACATGCACCCCTGACCCAGACCAGCAGGGCTGGCTGCAGCATCCGTATCCAAGGGAAAGACCAGTTATTCCTAACAAGTGAGACGCAAAAGAGCTCCATAGAATACATTAGCACGGAGGGGGCTTTCCCAACAGCTAAACTTTCCCTCTCACGCGATTCACCTACTTAAAAATCAGGGCTTTTTTTCCCCTCACCGTCATTCCCTTCGCATCCCTTAGCTCCCACGCAGGGGGAATGGGGATTCATCAAGGGTACATTTTTCTGCCTTTAAAGACCTTCTCAAAGGATCGCTCTCCACGCCCAAGGCTGGGAGAACGACACAGCCTGGCTCAACTCCAAGCTCAAACCCGACCGATTCAAGAATAGGACTCTCTCGGAGATACTGGGGCAGAAGCCACCGAGAACCCCAAAATGTGAGGTGGGGCTGGCGAAGGCAATGCCGTTGGTGTGGGAAAGGAAGCAATCATCTGGGATGGGGACCCGAGGACGAGGGGAAAGGCGTCCAGGAACGTGATGAAGAGACACAGGCCCCCAGAACCATCAGAGTTGTCACCAGGCCGCGCGAACCGGGGTGGTTGGGGCGGGGGTTTGGGGAGGGGGGAAAAGTATGCCTGTGTATGTTAAGAGGACAGCGAGAGGCCTAGCCTCAAGTCAAAGGTAAACGTGGACTAGGCAGTTCCCAGGAAAAGGGGTGAAGAGACGTGGGGGGAGGGGAAGCGTCCTGACCCAGGAAAGACATGAAAAGGGTAGTGGGGTCGACTGGATGACGAAGGGGACCTCTCTCCCCGGGGAAGAGGAATGCGATGGTGTCCAGGGGGGTGGCGAGGGGGGTGAGAAGGGGCAGCATCCTCCTGCTAAGAGCCTGGGAGGGCCAGGCCCAAGTCCCGAAAGCGAGCGCGGGGAGACGGAGGAGGTGACCCTTCCCTCCCCCCGGGGCCCGGTGTGAGGGAGGGTAGGTCCCTCTTTTCTGTCGGACCCTTACCTTGTCCCAGGCGCTGCCGGGGCCTGGGCCCGGGCTGCGGCGCTCGGCACTCCCGGGAGGCAGGAGGACTCGAGTTAGGCCCAACGCGGCGCCACGGCGTTTCCTGGCCGGGAATGGCCCTTGCCCGTGAGGTGGGGGTGGGGGCAGAAAGGCGGAGCGAGCAAAGGCGGGTGGGGGAAGGGCCAAAGGAAGGGGGGGCGGCACTACAATGTTGGCGGACTGGCGGGACTGGGGCTGCGTGAGTCTCTGAGCGCAAGCGGGCGGCGGCCGCCCCTCCCCCGGCGGCTGCGGCGGCGGCGGCGGCGGCGGCAGCAGCAGCTCACTCAGCCGCTGCCCGAGCGGAAACGCCACTGACCGCACGGGGATTACCAGCGCCGGCGCCAGGGGCACTTGGGACACGCCCCCTCCCGCCGCGCCATTGGCCTCTCCGCCCACCGCCCCACACCCATTGGCCAACTTGTTGCCAATCAGCGGAAGCCGCCGGGGCAGCCTAGAGAAGAGGCTGTGCTCTGGGGCTCCGGCTCCTCAGAGAGCCTCGGCTAGGTAGGGGAGCGGGACTCTGGCGGGAGGGAGGCTGGTGGACACGGTGGGGGAAACGGGTGGCTACGTGGGTCTGACTGGTACTTGGGGGTTGCCTTTTCCCGCGGGAACTCGGGCGTATAATGTTTGTTACGCTGGAAGGAAAAGAGGTGAGAGGCTGGCAGGAATGCGGCCCGCCCGGCGGCCACTGGAGGGGGAGGGAGAAGTGGAAAAGGCTCAAATCCGGACGGAGCCATTGCTACTGCAAAGGGAGGAGCGCTCTCGGCTCAGCTCTTGTCACTGATTGGTCGCCGCGTCTCCCGCCGCGTGTGAAAACAAATGGCGTGTTCTGGTTGGAGTAAAGGGTCTGTCAGTTACAGGCTCGGGAGTGCGCAGCCGCCTAGGGAGTCTCGCATTGCTCTCTGGGTTGGGTGGGTGGGTAGGTAGGTGGGGAGAGTTGGACCTACCGGCGCGGTCGGCCTCCCGTGGGGTGTGTGCAGGGGGCGGGGAGGAGGGTCAGTGAAAGTGGCTCCTGCGCGGGCGTCCCGCCACCCTCCCCTTCGGGGGAGTCGGTTTACCCGCCGCCTGCCTGGTCTCCACATCTGATTGGTTGCTGCATCCGGAGAATGGCCCCTTACTATTGGCTCAGGTCCCAACTGAGCGAAACCACTGCGCGGGTTCGGTGGGGGTGGCGGTCGTTGGTACGTTCCTCGCGCGGCCCAGCGCCGCAGTGTCTGGCTCCGCGCCCCTGCGCAACGTGGCAGGAAGCGCGCGCTGGAGGAGGGGGCGGGTTGCCCGGCGGAGGCTTCTGGGTGGCGGCTGCCTCGGCTCCGCCCCGGGTACCCGCCGCCTAAAACGCTCTACGAGCCCGATCTGCCCCCGGACTGTGGGAGTGAGGAAAGGAGCGGGAGTCGGTCCTGCTGGTTTGTGGATGGGAGGGGCATGTTCTCCCAAAATCGGCACGAGGTGCTACCCTGAAGGAGCGGCAGTGGAGGCGGAGAGAAGGCCGCGCCCTTCCAGACAGGGGAGGGGAGTGCCGCACTACCTTTATGGGAGTTCTCTGTTGTCTCCGGTTTAAGGACCGCCCTGGGCCTGGAAGAATCGCTCCCTCCCCCACGATCTCGTCATCGCCTCCATGTCGAGGCTCCTAGAATCTAGATTATGGGCGGAATTCCTTTGCCCAGGTTTAACCTGGTGCCGGGGCGTTGTCCTGCAGGGCTTTGAGCAGGTGTCAGATTTTGAGGGTGAGCGAATTTCTGTCTTCCCCCAGAAGGGGGGGCGGCACAAAGTAATTTGTGTCACAAAGTAATTATGGAAGACGTGTAGGAGGGAAATGGAGTCCAGGCATTCACCTGGGACTGGTTTTTACAGCAAGACTGCGTGTTATTACTACTTAAAATCCTTTTTGTAGCTTTTTCCTGGGGATAAAGTGAGAGACCAAAGGCAGACTTAGTTTTATAGTCACCCCATTAGAAACCCTTACTAAACCTTAAAATTTTATCTCAAAATTTTAGACCCCCTTCCTTGAATCTCCAGGATCAGGCACCTTAGCAGCTCTCACTCATATTTTGAGCCCATTTTCTGTTTGTTGTACTTGCTCATCCAGTCTCCAGACATACCATTGGCTTTCTCCTCTCCTGTTTTGGTATGGGTGAGTCATGAAACCAGACAGATTGGTTCCAACACCAATTAAGGCCACCCAACCTGAGCAGAGGCCTCACTCTTTCCTCAGCTGGGATTCTCCCCCTACCCTCTCAGTACAGGTGACCTTGACTACTGCTTCACTGAGAATTAGACATGAGTTTCAGCAACATACCCTTTTTTATCTCCTTTGAATAACTTTTCAGTCCATCCCATGATTTCTGTTCTCATCGGTTTGTTACTGAGTTCATTTGCTATAAACCAGTTGGCTCTGCCTCCTGTTACCTCTTCTGATCCATCTTACATGTTGCCAGGACAATTGTTCTAACATAGCAGGAGCCTCCAAATGACTGATACAACTCCTTCACTGGCTCCTAACTACTTACAGGATGAATTCCATCATCACTGATCTACAAGGTCCCTCAATGGGCTAATTTCTGTTCTTAACAGCCTTTTCATTTGCTGCAATTTTTCACATCACACCAACAGTACCTCTCTGTTCAAGTCACACTGAATTGATTACTGTTTACCCAAATCATAGTTACATAGTCATACCATTTTGTAGGGTCCTGTCTGCCTGAATGCTAACTTTGATGGTCTTTACCCTTCAAGACTTAAGACTCAGGTATCATCATCTCCCCTGTGATCTTGCCTTCTCTGATCTATCGTTCTAATAGCCAGACTCCCTATAAAAAAAATAGCAGTGCTTTCTCCTGATCCCATAACAAGCATGTTGAATCATAGCACTTCTCAGGTTGTTGTCATTGCTTGTTTGAATTCTCTTAACTATTCTGAGCACAGGCTCTTGTTGAGTCTTGTAGTAACACTAAGCTTCTAGTATATTCCTTGATGTGTAGCCAATCCTAAGTAAAATAGAATGACATGTAGATGTCTTTGTACAGTTTGATAGATTATTGTGGTCTCTTAAACAGTTCTTTGTGTGCTTGCTAGTGTTCTAGATTAACACTATCCAGTAGAACCTTCTGCAATTATGGAAATGTTCTCTATCTGAGCTGACCAATGTGGTAACCACTAACCATATATTAATACTGAGCACTGAAAATGTGGCTAATGTGACTAAAGAACTGAATTTTTAATTTTATGTAATTTAAATTGTATGGGCAGTGTAGTTATAGCCACAAACTTGTGGATTGCAAGATACTTAATATGGATGTTGATAACTTTCTCTTCATGCTGAGCAGTAAGGAAATAAAGTTGGACTTCTGTGGCTTATTTAGGAGTTTTCCCCCGGCTTGTTTTATTTTACCTGTTTCTGTTCTTCAGCTGAACCTAGCTGTGAGCTAAATCCAACAAGCCCTTACTAAAAATAAGTCTTCCTTGGACAACAGTGTGTTGAGAAAACAAGTAGTGACTAGTTTGTATTTCAAACGAGAATGCATAATGAATTTTAGGAAAGTGGGATTTCATGAAACCATAATGGTAATAAGACTTTGTATGATGTTAATGAACACCAGCCTTAAAGTTCAGTCCTCCAAGTTTTCATTTTTGGAAAAACTTCCATCAGATGAGGCCCTAAGTATCATTTTTTTTTTCTTTAATATATTTTTTTATTGATTAAGATATTACATATGTGTCCTTATCCCCACGTTCCCCCCTACCCCCCACCTCATGCCTTCACACCCCCCCGCCCCCCCGTTGTCCGTGTCCATTGGTTAGGCCTATATGCTTGCATATAAGTCCTTTGGTTGATCTTTCCCCCTTACCTCCACCTTCCCTTACCTTCCCTCCAAGGCCCGACAGTCCAATCAATGCCTCTCCGTCTCTGGATCAGTCCTTGTTCATCAGTTTATGTTGTTCATTATATTCCACAAATGAGTGAGATCATGTGGTATTTATCCTTCTCCGACTGGCTTATTTCACTTAGCATAATGCTCTCCAGTTCCATCCATGCTGTGGCAAATGGTAAGAGTTCCTTTTTCTTCTTCCTCTTCTTAAAGAATACCTTTCAGCATGTCATATAATGCTGGTTTGGTGGTGATGAACTCCTTTAGCTTTTTCTTATCTGTGAAGCTCTTTATCTGACCTTCAATTCTGAATGATAGCTTTGCTGGATAAAGTAATCTTGGTTGTAGGTTCTTGCTATTCATCACTTTGAATATTTCTTACCACTCTCTTCTGGCCTGCATGGTTTCTGTTGAGAAATCAGCTGACAGTCGTATGGGTACTCCCTTGTAGGTAACTGACTGTCTTTCTCTTGCTGCTTTTAAGATTCTCTCTTTGTCTTTTGCTCTTGGCATTTTAATTATGATGTGTCTTGGTGTGGTCCTCTTTGGATTACTTTTGTTTTGGGTTCTCTGCGCTTCCTGGACTTGTAAGTCTATTTCTTTCACCAGGTAGGGGAAGTTTTCTGTCATCATTTCTTCAAATAGGTTTTCAATATCTTGGCCCTCTCTCTTCTGGCACCCCTATAATTCTGATATTGGTGCCCTTGAAGTTGTCCCAGAGGCTCCTTACACTATCTTCATATCTTTGGTTTCTTTTTTCTTTTTCGGTTGGGTCTTTTTTGTTTCTTCGTATTTCAAATCTTTGACTTGATTCTTGGGATCCTCTTGTCTGCTGTTGGATCTCTGTATATTATTCTTTATTTCAGTCAGTGTATGCTTAATTTCTAGTTGGTCTTTTTTCATATCCTCCAGGGTCTCACTAAATTTATCAGCGGTTTCCATAAAATTCTTGAAAAACCTTATAAACGTGGTTTTGAACTCTATATCCAGTCGTTTGCTTTCCTCCATTTCTGTCATTTGTGACCTGTTTCTTTGTCTCCACATTTTTTATGCTTCCCTGTGTTGGTAGAGTGGTTTTGTGTGCTAGGTGTCCTATAGGGCCCAGTGGCTCAGCCTCCCCAGTTACCTGAGGTAGACACACTTGGTGCACCCCCTTGTGGGCTTTGTGCACAGTCTTGTTGTAGTTATGCCTTGATTGTTGTTGGTATCACTAGGAGGAATTGACTTCCAGGCCAATTGGCTGTGAGAATCAGCTCTGTTTGCAGTGGGAGAACTTCTGTGTTGGAGACACCCCTCCGGGGCAAGACTTGCTTCAGTGGGGCTTTGGTGTTCACTGAGTCTGCCCCCTGAGTGCGTCCCTTATGGATCTGAGGAGTTGTAATCTGGATGGTCTCACTCTGACCACTGGGTACACTGGCTCTTGGATCTAAGGAGGTGCTAATTTAGCCTCTTCCTTAGGTTACCCAGCAGGAGCTATGAAGAGATCTGCAGATTCCCCTTCCTTTTTTGGAGTTTGGAGGTGCCCAGATGGGGCCCAGCTGTGAAGCAATGTAAGCTGCTGTGGGGCCTTGGGACTTCTCTTGGAAGTTCTGGGTCTGTCTGGCCAGGCTGCAATTTGTTAGGTAATTTTCAGGTTGCAGAGGGCCAGGGCATTCATATGCAAAAGCCTCTGCTGCAGCTTGGGTGGGGCGGGGTCTCAAGGAATCAACAGGGCGGAGCAAGCAGCTATGGCGGATCCTCAGCCCTGCCCTAAGGGGCCGTGTCTCAGTGTCCCGATAATTGCTGCAAGCACCTCTGAGGGAAAGCTGCCCTCAGGTTCCGAGTTCTGCCTGCTGCCAGACAGTCCAGTTTCTCCCCGTATGAGTCCTGGGTCCCCAGAGACTTCCCGGAACCGGAGTTCAGAGCAGTCGGGAGCTTGTGACTTCCTCCCGATTCAAAAAGACAGCCACATCCTCAGGTGCCAGCCCCTTTCTGCGCGTGCGTTCGAGCCTCTGTACCTCTGCACTTTACTTCCGCAGCTCCTCTGATTCTCAGTGTGCTTTTCTCTTTCCTTCTAGTTGTAGAATTTCCACTCAGCCAGCCTTCCTGTAGTTCTGGATCATGTCCTTTTTGTCTTTTCGTTGTATTTTTGAAGTTGTGGGAGGCAGCAATTTCCGGTGTTTACCTATGCTGCCATCTTGGTTTTTCCCTCTTAAGTTTCTTATTTGCTTCTGATGTTGGCAGCTCCTACACCACACTGCAAAAACAACCTCAGGCTACGGTATGCCTATTTATCTGACAACAATGACTACAACTTGAGAAACACCTTTCTGAACCAATATGTCTCTAATTTTTTCCTCAACTGTTTTTTGGAGAATTTTTCCCTTCCAAAAAACTGAACGGGAAAACATTTTGAAAAGCAGGAAGGTAGTGATAGGTAATCGTTTTGGAAACTTTCAGGTCAGATTTTTTTCTTTTAAACGGGATGTTAAATTATTTCAAATACTGGTTTTTGCACATGAAAGTTACATTTTTTTATTTAACCACTAAGTGCATTCAAGGATACAGATTTATTGATTCCCAGTACCTGTACTCAATAAATGTTGGTTTTATTGATTTATTTGTGAAATTATTTTCCAATAATATTTGAAGTCCACAGAACACTCAAACAAGGCTCCTTTTATGGAGAAACTTTAGGTCATACTTAACCTAAGTCTTTTAATATTCTATTCATAAAGGAAACTGATGCTGAAAGGGCAGAGCAGGACTAACTCCATTTTGTACTGCGTCCTCCATCTTGTTAATTAGGTCTCTAACATGACCCCTTTTCTGAAAAAAACCACAGAATGTGTCAGTTACCCAGCCCACCGTTAAATCAGCCAATGGGAATCCAAGGGGAAATAACCTAAGGCCAAAAGTATGCTAACCGCATCCTGTCTTTGTGTAACTGGACCCTAGCCTCACCCAACCAATCGGAATCAGCCAACTCAGTGGCCCGAGCATCACCCCAAGTCCTATAAAATTGCTGGACTTCTGAAACTCGGGGCTCTCTGCATCCTGGCTCTCCTTCAGTAGAGGCAGAGAGACCGAGCTCGAGCTTGAATAAAGGCTCTTTGCTTTTGCATCGGACTCGGCTCCCAGGTGGTCTTTGGGGATCTTGAAATCTGGGCATAACATTGCCTCATGGTCTCTGAATACAATCTATTCATCTGTTCACTGTTCAACCCTTCCTTAGGTTTCCTGTTTGAACCAATGTACTTATCCTCTTCCTGTGCTTTATTTCCTTAGGCTTTATAATTTTTTAATAAACCAGCAACCTATCTCCTTTTGAAGTAGAACCATACTACTTTTTCTAGGACAAAAACTAAGTATGCACTTAAACTTGCATGGGAGAATTGAGGATGTTGTACAGGCTTTTAATTTTTTTAAATTTGCAAAATTTGAACTATATAATGTTGCTCCCATATATTTTTTATGCATGGAGGAGGTTTTGTACAATAATGGTTTGCAACTGTTATTCCAGAATATGATAGGGATCAGCATCACAAGGTTAAGACTGGTTTGTTTTATGCCAGTCTTAGTTGTAGGGCATTTTGTTAGGTCACATCCAGGAGTCTGGCACTGTACTTTGCAGGTTGGAAATTCTTGGCTTTGTTACATTATGTTTGATTTTGTTACATCCTGTTTTATATTGGAGGACATACTTCTACAGAACCTTTATTTTATTTTTTCTTATTTAAGACTCCCCATTCTTGATGGGGTGAGAAACTGAATTGTTACAGAATTGTGTTAGCATTGAATCAAATATTTACGTTTATTTTATTTAGGCCAGGCTTAAATCTGATGAATTATACCTGGTTTTATGTATACCTTCATAGTGACTAGATAGACTATTTCTGCCTCTTAGATTATATCTCAAAGTCATGGTTACCTGAAATAATCCAACTTTACAGCTTTTTCCCTAGAATTTACAATCATCACTGACTTTTAGTTTGTCCTGATACTTAGTCACCTTTGTTTGGTAATTGTTTTTTAACATGTTTAAGATTGACTCTTCCTACTAACAACAGTAATACATTTTCAGATCATGTTTTATAGAATTGGTTATTTTACCAGCTAACTAAACCACCCTAATATATGAATTCTTGTCAACTCAGTCAACATTCCTTACAGCCTTTCCTCTTTTTACTGACCGTGGCTTAAAAATCTCATCCCGCACTTTTTATTATAATAAATAATGGCAACATATTCTAGTGCACACTATAGGCAAAACCTAATGAAAACATAGTTTAGGTGAAGAAATTAATATTTATTGATTACCAATTGTGGCCTCTTTGTCATTATGGTGTGGTGCTGATATATAAACCGGAGTTAGAGTAGGAAACTAAAGGTTAAACAACTTTGTTTTAGACACCAACAAATTAAGGACCAGGAATTATGGTTTGAATTGCATAAGTCAGTATTCTTTCTCTGATGATAGCAGTTTTAAGAAATTTAATCTGTTGCTGGATACAGGATGGATTATAAGAAGGGAGAAATTTGAAGGCAGAGATACTACTTAGGAGTTTCTTTCCCAGTAGTACAGACACCAAATGATGAGGTCTGGTATAGTGATGGCAATCAAAATGGGAAATAAGTTGACTCAGTAACTGACCAAATGTCAGTCACTGAGAGGGAGGGAGGACAGTCTCAATATATCACTTCTTCAGGGAACCTTGATGTCTTCAATTATGCTACTTTGGATCCCCAACTTGAATGTCGTCATAGCAGCTCTCACAATTGTAATTAGTAGTTGAGTGAGTGGTGGGTTTTTGTTTTACTTTTTTAAGGCTATTTTCCTAGTTGCCTAAGCATGGGGAGGTCTTCTAGGTCAAACAATATTCATAATACTGAGCTGTTATTTTCTTCTCACAAGTGTGTAAAGGCTACATGATGTGTGATGTAAGAGATCATTACTGATGTTAATTGAACAGAGGATATTCTTAAATTTTCTAGAATTTCCTAAGGTGGTAGGGTTAGGGTATGAATATTTGTTTTTAGGAATTAACTTACTTTTTAGGTTATACTTTCTATAATCCCAGGACCCTCAGTATTACATAATTATTAATATAAAATCCTGCCATTTTCTTTGTGCCTAAGTATAAACCGAAGTACATCCTGTTGTCTTGTTATGCAATAGTGCTGTAAATATTTGCTCAAAACTTTCAAAATTTTAAATTTACAATTTATTTTAGAATTTAGCAACACAAAATAAACCAATTTATATTGTTCTTATTTAAGAATGGGTCATTGACTTAAAAAAAAAGATTAGAAGATTGCTTCTTCAACCCACACCTTATGTCTAAAAATGCTAAAAAAGGTGAATTTAAGATATTGCAGAACTCTTACAGGAAGAATCAAGTTCAAAGAAACTATAAGGAAAAGCTACTGAAATAAGTTACTGTAGGACATTGGCTGGAGAAACACAATAGCTGAGAAACAAAAAGCCATATACATTTGACACTAGTGGATGAAAAGTAAAAAATAGTAGCTCTACTTTTTAATAATAGAGTAACTTGTATAGGAAAGATTTGTGTGCAGACATGAAATCTGTGTTATCTTTGTAGAAGAGTATTTAAGCCTTAGAAATGGATGAATCTACAAACATGACTGGGCTTGTTATTTTGCTTGTACAGGGTGGGGCAAAAGTAGGTTGGTAGTTCATATGGAAAATAATCCTATCTAATAAAAGAGAAAGATGGTAATTGGCGTATGACCGCTACCCTTCTCATTGGCTAATCAGCGAGATATGCAAATTAACTGCCAGCCAAGATGGCGTCCGGCAGCCAGGCAGCTTGAAACTAACATGAGGCTTGCTTGCTTCAGTGATGGAGGAAACCAACGTTCCCCGCCTGCCTTGCCGGCCTCAGAGCCTGCAGTTTAAAAAACATTGTAACAAATATAGAAGCTAAACAAAACCCCAGAAACCTGCTTTCAGCCAGCCGGGATCTCAGAGCTGGAATTGATACAGAGTTTCGATTGTAGAACTGAAACAAACCAGATACCTGCTTTCAGCAGCGGATGCCTAAGAGCTGGAGCCTCAGAGCTAAAGCTGGCCCAGAATAAAAAGAAAAAAAGGAGCAGTTGGGAGCTTCAGTCCCAGCCTGAAAACAGTCCTCAGCCCCTCACCCAGACTGGCCAGGCACCCCAGTGGGGACCCCCACCCTGAAGGGTGTGTGACCAGCTGCAAACAGCCATCATCCCCTCACCCAGGCTGGCCAGGCACCCCAGTGGGGACCCCCACCCTGATCCAGGACACCCTTCAAGGCAAACCAGCCAGCCCCCACCCGTGCACCAGGCCTCTATCCTTTATAGTAAAAGGGTAATATGCCTCCCAGCACCGGGATCAGCGGAGCTGCGAGGCCTCCCGGCACTGGGATCAGCGCGACAGGGGGCAGCACCAAACCCCCTGATCGCCCTGTGGCTCTGTGTGACAGGGTGGGGCCACAACCTCCCTATCTGCCCTGCTCTGTTCCTGACAAAGGAAGGCGTCCCAACCCCCTGATCAGCCCTGCTCTGTGCCTGATAGGGGGGAGCTTCCCAACCCTCTGATCGCCCTGCGGCTCTGCGTGTGACAGGTGTGGCGCCCCAACCCCCCCACCCCACGGGCCCTGCTCTGTGTGTGACAGGGTAGAGCCATAACCTCCCTATCGGCCCTGCCCTGAGTGCGACAGTGGCGGCTCCCCAACCCTCTGATCAGCCCTGCTCTGTGGGTGATAGAGGGCGGCGCCCCAACCCCCTGATCCACCCTGCTCTGTGTGTGACAAGGGGCGGTGCCCCAACTCCCCTATCGGCCCTACTCTGTGACAGGTGGGAGCTCCTCAACCCCCTGATGGGCCCTGCTCTGTGCATGACAGGGGGGCGCTCCCCAAACCCCTGATGGGCCCTGCTCTGTGGGTGATGGGGCAGCGCCCCAACCCCCTGATTGGCCCTGCTCTGTGGGTGATGGGGCAGCGCCCCAACCCCCTGATTGGCCCTGCTCTGTGCGTGACGGGGTGGCGCCGCAACCTGCCCATTGACCCTGCCTTGAGTGTGACAGGGGGCGTTGCCCCAATCCCCCAATTGGCCCTACCCTGAGCATGACTGAGGGTGGCATCACAACCTCCCAATCCACCCTGCTCTGTGCATGACAGGGGGCAGCGCCCCAACTCCCCAATCGGCCCTGCTCTGAGCCCGACTAGGGGCTGCACCTAGGGATTAGACCTGCCCTCTGCCACCCGGGAGCAGGCCTAAGCCAGCAGGTCGTTATCTCCCGAGGGGTCCCAGACTGCGAGAGGGCACAGGCCAGGCTGAGGGACACCCCCCCCCCCCCAGTGCACAAATTTTTGTGCACCGGGCCTCTAGTACAATAATAAATAATACAAGAATAAACTTTGTGTACTCACAACTGTAAACCTATTTTTGCCCCACCCTGTATTTGTCCAGCATCAGCATCAACTAGTCAGAGACTTTTAAGTGAAAGCTTGGCAACAAACAAAATATGTCCTGAAATAGTTAAAATGTTGAATAAAGTCTCAGGGTTTATCAGGATATTTTCACATGGTGAAAAGGCAAAGGTGGGTGAAACTGTCAGCATTTTGGCATAAATCAAGGCAGTCACAACCAGACTGTAGTTGTTCTTCCCTGCCATGCATTTGCAGAATAAACCCAGGGGTAAGAATGTAGCAGTTTCACTTCATGTCCTTATGAAAACAGTAAATTTTATTATATCTGGACCCTGAGTACGTAACATTAAATGTGAGTGATGAAATGGGAAAATTGCATATAGTACTTCTGCTACATACTAAAGGACAGTGGTTTCAAGAAAAAGCACTCCTGCGGTTTGGAAAGAATAACTATCAAATTTTGGTTGTCAGAGTTGGCTGTTTGGCAGACATTTTGGAATATAAAGGAAGTGAGACTTTAAAGGAAAACAATTGACTGCTGTTTTCAATGATAAAATTCAAATTTAAAGTGAAAATTAGAATTTTGGGAAAACTTGTATCCACTACCAGGGAGTTTGACATCTTTCTAGTATAGTTTTTTTGTGAGATATAGTGATAGTAATATGATTTTTAGATATTATATAATGAACTGGGTCAACATTTGGGAGATTTATATTATTAAGTGAACTAATATTTTCCAAATGACCAATACATGAAATTACCAAAAAAATGCAAATAAGTAACATATCTCAACCAATTGAATGTGGAAAGAAGAAAATTAAGGCAGACATTTTAGAGAACTGATTTGCAAAAAATGTAAAATAAATCCACTCTGAAAATAGTTACTTCCATGAAATGCTAATGTAACAATATATTTATTACTAACTTAAATTTTTTTTTAATTCATAATATGGAAAAATAATGGTAATCAAAGTTATTTGGGCCCCTCAGTTTTTAAAAAGGGGTCCTGGGGCCAAAAAGTTTGAAAAACAGCTGCTCTAGCACAATGTACTAGTTAACCCTCAAATGCCTATTGAATAACTAGATGGAGTTGAAAAAAAAAAATGACTCCCAGTGTTAAGGCTGGATGACTGGGTGAACAAGTATGCCTTGTAGGACCCAGAGCAGATTTTAGTGGAGAAAGGTATGTTCATGTTGAGTTTTAGATGGAACACATAAGGATAACTATAACGGGCAGTTGGAAGTTTAGAATTTGATCTTGAGAAAACCTAAAATACCATTTTCCTTTCCAGTGAAAGTTGCTTTTGTCATGAATATATATAATCAAATAGCTACAACTTCACAACTGATTAGCAAATATTGTAGCTTTGGTGCAAAATATAAGGGTGACAGTGTAGGTCTCTTTAAACAGGGATAGTTTTTTTTTTTCACATTGTGCACTTTTAAAATTTGGTATAGGAGACCTATTCCTTTTTTTAAAAATGTTTTAATTGACTTCAGGGAGAGATAGAAACATCAATGAGAGAAAATCATCTATCAGCTGCCTCCTGCGTGCCCCCTACTGGGGACCTAGCCCACAACCCAGGTGTGTGCCCTGACTTGGGAATTGAACTTCAACCTCCTGGTTCATGGGTTGAAGATACTCAACCACTGAGTCACACTGGCTGTGCTGATTCTTTTTTTTTTTTTTTAATGTACCAAGGTACAATTAAATGTGATTTTTTTTCTCATGGAATTTTCAAACTTTTACCATATCTCCACTGAAATGTCCACATCTCACCTGAAATTTTTAGAAAAGGCTATGCTGAGAATTAAGAATGTATTACTTTTTCTATGCCTATTTACTGTTATATTTTACTTTAGGAACTCTACAGGCCTTTTAAAATACCTCCGTTTTTCATTCTTCAACTTATTGTTTGGTTCTTGCAGTGAAAGACCTGAGCTATATCTGACACTGAATATACCAGAATCTAGTTTTGGCAGTTTCTGGAAAGTTACCATTTTAAAAGAAGTGTTTAACAAATGTTTCCTTTTTTCACCACTGTCAGTCTCTGGGAGAGAACCATCTTCCTTTCATTTAATTAAAAAAAAAAAAATCTGTCTCAGTGTTTATGTTGCTATTTTTCCCTCTAAAATATACTGACTCCCAGTAACGAATGTCTAGAATCTAGATTATAACTCGTTCATTTTGTGTTCAGATTAAGATTACCATCCCATCTTTTCACATTTCCATGGTGTTAGGAGGCCCACTTCAAGGTTAAAAACCAAAGCCACAGAATGAGTTAGGTGACAGTGTCATATATAACTCAAACCCAGCTCTTCTGACTCCTGATAGCTATTTCCTATTCCTGCCATCAGATTATAAAACATAATACTAGGGTGGAAAGACTTCAAACTATTGCAGACAATGCTCTACATATCTGCATAATCTTAAATCAATTTGGTCACGTTTTTATGGTGGTACTTAAGACTACAGCTATGAAGGAACAGGCTCAAATTTGATATAAAAACTAAGCCAATGTTCAAAAATATTCATTTGTTCATCAAATATTAAATGTTCACTCTGGAAGTTACTGTACCAAGCATTTGGTAAACAGTGGTGTACATGGATGTGATCCTTATACTTTCCAGTTCTGTGGGCTATACTGACCCAGAGAGGTTTAAATGGTTTCTTTTATCAGAGGTGAAAAGTTGTTTTATGTTGATCCCATAATGCAACAACATTATGATGATGGCACTCATTCTCAAGTGTGAGGTAGTATATCAGAGAAAACCAGACTAGGAATGTTGGCTGTGCTACTAATTTGAACTTTGTTCTTTCAAGTACTATCCTTTTATTCTAAATGTAAGACATCAAAAGTATTATCAGTACTATTATATTACTAATATGACATTGGAAATCTAACTACAAAGTAAACTCTGAATACTGTAAAGATTCCACATAAAGTCTCAAGTACTCTGACCCAGGGAAGCACTGTTTCCACAAGGACTTAATAGTGTTGAGGTAATTTCACTTTCTACTCTTTTTGCAGCTGGAAAAGCATCTAAATATGAATAGTGATCCAAGAGAAAACAACAAGGAACTCAGGTGAAGTTTTTAATTCAAAGATAAATCAGTCCTTTTAAGAAACCAAAAATATTTTGACAGGTTTATGTCTGACATTCAAAAGCAATACCACGTTTGTGTACTGAAAAATAAAATCTTTAAATTTGACTTGTTGGTCCCATTCTTCATCTACTAATGTATTTGCTACTATTTACAAATAAAAATGTATCTTTGTAATTCCTTTGCTAAATCCTAGTCCTCTATGTATTAACCTGAATAACATGCATATTTTAATTTTTAAGGCAGATGGTAAACTTTTCAATAGGTCTTGTTAGATTTTATCTCACCATGGGGCAAACACTTTCACAAAGTGTAATAATTCCTTTTTTAAGGTTGATGTAAAGAGAACTTGAGCAACTAAATAGCAAAAGTACATAGGTAGTATCTATGTTGCCTAAGATGCTATGATTATGTTCTCTGCTTTTCCATTTGGCCAGGGTGGCTACAGTGGACAACAGGAACTGGTACAAAGCCTGAAAATAAAATGTACACCCAAATCTCAAGTGCATTTTAGGAAAAGTACCAATTGCCCAGCTACCTCTTCACAGCAGCTGCAAATGAAGAAATGTTCTTCTCTCATAAGACGTTACATTCACACCTGCTAACCTGGGTGAAGAGCTTTAGACCAACTTAAACAGCAAACTACTTTTGTTAATACTAAATACTATTTTTCTCTTAAAGCAAGGAAATTCTGGCATTTCCAGTGTCAGGAAGCACAAATACTATTAATCATTCTTTGCACTTAGAAGTTCCTCTTTATCTTGTCCTGAAGGATGAACAAAAGCTTGAGGTGTACGGTTCAGAAGGTAAACTGCAGCATGAAGACCACCTATGTTCACCCAGACAGTGTGCACTTTCCGCCATACATGTTCCATTCCAGATAATGCCTGTGTACACACAAAAGGCATGAAAGTAATTAGCTTCAATGACTTGCCTGCTTCTAGACAAGGGGTGGGGAACCTTTTTTTTTTTTTTTTGCCAAGGGCATTTGGGTATTTCTATCATTTGCAGTCCATACAAAATTATCGACTTTTTAAAATTAGCCTGCTATATTTGGTCAAACACTTAACTCACTACCACATGATTTTGTGGGCCTGTTCTAGACCAACCAGGAATTTTAGGTGCCAATAAGAAACATTAGGGAAAGGGAACACAAATCCTGCTCAAACTAATACAGTGGTGCCTTGACTTATGAGTGTCCCAACTAACAATACGAGCCATCTCTCAGCCGATTTTTTGCTTTGAGTTGCGAGCTAAAATTCGGGTTACGAGCCAGCTTCAGCTACCCCACCAATAGTTGGCGCAGCGAATGTCACAGTGAACGCCACATCAGCTCAGCATCACGTGTCTCACTCGTTCACTTTAAGCGATTAGCTCTTAGTTGAAGCATCAGTGTTGTGCTCGCATTTGTGCTTGCAGTTATTTTGCAAAACTTAGTTTTTTCAACCATGGATCTGAAGAAAGTAAGTGCGAAGGGCAGTGCTGAGAAGAAACGGATGATGTACATTGAATTAAAGAAAGAAATTATCAAAAAACATGACCAAGGTGTGCGTGTAATCGACTTGGCGAAGCAGTACGAGCGTAGCACTTCTACGATCTGCACCATACTGAAGCAGAAGGAGTCAATACAGGCTACAACTCCAGCCATGGGCATTAAAATAATTTCTAAACAGCGGACATCTATAAATGAAAATATGGAGAAGCTGCTAATGGTGTGGTTAATGGAGAAGCAGCTCGCAGGAGATACTGTGACAAAGGCTATAATCTGCGAGAAGGCACGAGCTATTTACGCTGATTTGCTGCAGCAGACTCCAGGCACTTCAATGGACGAGGCATCGGGCGAGCCGTTTAAAGCCAGTCGGGGCTGGTTCGAAAATTTTAAAAAGAGAACCGGCATTCATTCCGTTGTCAGACATGGTGAGGCAGCGAGCACGGATATAACGGCAGGCGAGGATTACCTCAAAACGTTTGCTGAAATTATAGCAGCAGAAGGATACATCCCCCAGCAAGTCTTCAACTGTGACGAGACAGGACTCTACTGGAAGAAGATGCCAAGGAGAACTTATATAACGGCAGAAGAGAAGAGGATGCCAGGCCACAAACCCATGAAGGATAGGCTAACCCTCGCACTATGTGCCAATGCAAGCGGTGACTGCAAGATTAAGCCGCTGCTCGTTTATCATTCGGAAAACCCCAGAGCCTTTAAGTCACATAAGATTCTGAAAGAAAAACTGCAGGTTATGTGGAGGGCAAACCTGAGGGCGTGGGTCACCAGGCAGATCTTTGTGGAGTGGGTGAATTTGGTCTTTGGTCCTGACGTTAAGAAATATCTCCAGGAAAATAACCTACCCCTGCAAGCTCTTCTTGTCCTGGACAATACACCTGCTCACTCACCTAACCTTGAAGATGACATCCTCGAAGAGTTCAAGTTTATAAAGGTTCTTTACCTTCCACCTAACACCGCCCCTATCCTGCAGCCAATGGACCAGCAGGTGATTTCTAATTTCAAGAAGCTCTTCACCAAGCACCTATTTCGCCACTGCTTTGAGGTGACGGAGAGCACAAACCTCACCCTTCGAGAGTTCTGGAAGGACCATTATAACATCGTGATATGCCTCAGAATTATCGATATGGCCTGGCAGGGTGTTACAAAGAGGACCTTGACTTCTGCATGGAAGAACCTGTGGCCTGAGGTAGTGTCTGAAACAGACTTTGAAAGACTCGAACCCGAAGTGGCAGTGGTGGAGGAGATTGTATCCCTCGGCAAGTCCATGGGCCTGGACATGGATGAAGGTGACATAAACGAGCTAATTGAGGAGCACTCCAAGGAACTGACAACGCAGGAGCTAAAGGAGCTACAGACACAGCAGCACACGGAGGTTATGCAGGAAATAGATGACACGGAGGAGGAGGTTATCTCTATAAGTGAGATAGAGGAAATGTTGGGAATGTGGGAGAAACTTTCAGACTTTATTCAAAAGAAACACCCAGAAAAAATTGCAACTGGGCGTGCGATGGAGCTATTTAATGACACTTGCCTAACTCATTTCAGAAATATTCTGAAAGGGAGGATGAAACAGACCTCATTGGACAGGTTTTTATCAAAAACTCCTGTAGATGAAAGAGATGAAAGCATGGCGAAAAGGGCAAAAATCAGCAAATAAGATTCAGTTATTCAGTTCAGCCTTTTTCCTCCAACTCCATCATCATCTTTAAGTTGTTTGATCTCCAAGGTAAATGCTGTACATTAAACTTAATAAAACAAGTGTACTGTACTACATTCTATTGTTCAGTATTGTGTTTTTATACAATATTCGTTAGTTTTAAACACATTTTTCTTATTTAAAAACATTTAACAAAACAATTGCAGTGTTTTTTGGGTGTCCGGAACGGATTAATGGCATTTCAATTCATTGTAATGGTGAAAATTGATTTGACATACGAGTAATTTGAGTTACGAGCTCCGTCATGGAATGAATTAAACTCGTAAGTCAAGGCACCACTGTATTCCTGGGTCTTCAAGCTGAGTCTTTGAGTTACTGCACTGTACCTTTGTAAAGCATTTCTTGTCCTGAGTAAGTAGTGCAGCTCGGCCTGTCCCTGGTTTACAGATACGGCTCATCTCCCATAGGCAAGCTGGGTAAAGGTTCCAGTTTCTTTTCTTGGAGCCCATCCTATAACAGAAGATCCAGTGTGTCAAACATGCAAAAAATAACTAGGACTGAGAAGTTATTAAAAACTCATTGCATCCCTAGCATGTTTGGCTCAGTGGGTAGAGCGTCAGCCTGCAGACTGAAGAGTACTGGGTTCGATTCCAGTCAAAGGCATGTACTGGTTGCAGCTTGATCTCTGGCCCTGGTCAGGGAGCATGTGGGAGGAACCAACCAATGTGTCTCTCTAATCCAATGGTTCTCAACCTTCCTAATGCCGCGACCCTTTAATACAGTTCCTCATGGTGTGGTGACCCCCAATTTCATAGTTACAAATTGAACATAATTAAAGCATAGTGATTAATCACAAAAACAATATGTAATTATATATGTGTTTTCTGATGGTCTTAGGTGACCCCTGTGAAAGGATCGTTCGACCCTCAAATGGGTCGCGACCCACAGGTTGAGAATCGCTGGTTTAATCCCTGTTTCTGTCCCCCTCCTTTTCACTCAAAAAATCAATGGAAAAATATCCTTGGGTGAGAATTAACAGAAAAACTCATTGCAGTAAGATCCTGAGGTATGAAAAACAGTTGCCATTTAGAAGCTAGAGCATTATATGTCAATGAAATGAGCAATCAGCCCTAAAGTTGCATAGAATTTTGAATCAGATAAATCAGTTTACAGAAAAGAACTTTGAGAACTGTAAGTATATAAACTGTCCTCAATGAGCATGAGCAGTCAAATTGTAGGAACCAAATCAGTGATTAAAAATAATTTATGCCGAAACCAGTTTGGCTCAGTGGATAGAGCGTGGGCCTGCGGACTGAAAGATCCCAGGTTCGATTCCGGTCAAGGGCATGTACCTGGGTTGCGGGCATATCCCCAGTGGGAGATGTGCGGGAGGCAGCTGATGGGTGTTTCTCTCTCATCATGTTTGTAACTCTCTATCTCTCTCCCTTCCTCTCTGTAAAAAATCAATAAAATATATTTAAAAAAAAATAATTTATATTGAGAAATAGAACCAAGTTTTCCTCAACCTTTTTGAATTATGTAATTCAACAATGGTCTAAAAAGAGGATGAACTTTCTGTGATGGTCAGGATTAAAATATAATACATTCCTCAGTTTTCAGAAGAAAAAACGGGTGAATCCAATAAACTATATAATAAAAAGCTAATATGCAAATTATGCTGGCCAACTAACTGTAGCCCCAATCGCCCCCACCCCACCCCAATCGCCCCTGGCCTCACCCCACTCTCCCACCCCTATCGCAATTGGGCGGGCGGTCTGGACCCCACCTGTGCTTGAATAGTCTTGTTATAATCCTTAAGTGAAAATTGCTTTGCTGATAGTCTGCTAAAAGGAATGAAAGATTTTTACATAAACTCAGAAACAGGTTTAGAAGACACATGGGTACTAGTATAACAAGTGAAGGTAAAACTCATATTTTAAAAAACTAAGTCCCAGAGAAATCAAGATGGCGGCATAGGTAAACACCGGAGATTGCTGCCTCGCACAACCACTTCAAAAATACAACTAAAAGACGGAACGGACATCACCCAGAACCACAGGAAGGCTGGCTGAGTGGGAATTCTACAACTATAAGGAAAGAGAAAAGCATACTGAGACTCAGAGGAGGTGCGGTGCGGAAGTAAAATACAAAGGTGCGGAGGTGCACGTGGAGCGGGCTGGCGGCTGAGGGCGCAGTTGTCTTTTTCAAACGGGAGGGAGACTCAGGCTCTGAGCTCCAGTTGCGGGCCAGTCTCTGGGGACCCAGACTAAAACGGGAGAAGCAGGACTATCTGGCATCGGTCTGAACTTCAGGGCAGCTTTCTCTCCGAGGTACTTGCAGCAATTGCTGGGACACTGAGAAGCAGAGCCCCTGAGGACAGGGCTGAGAGCAGCCGTAACTGCTCACTTTGCCCGCCCTGTTGATCCCCAGGGTCCCGCCCCACCCAAGCCCTGCACAGAGGCATTTGCTGGATAGCCTCTGGCAGAGGCTAGATTAGCACCTCCCTAGAGATCAGGACGGAAGTTCTCCCACTGCAGACACAGCTGATTCTCACAGCCAGTTGGCCTGGAGGTCAAATCCCCCTCAGTGTTACCTACAACAATCAAGGCTTAACTACAACAAGACTGTGCACAAAGACCACTAGGGGGTGTACCAAGAAAGCATAAAAAATGCGGAGACAAAGAAACAGGACACAAATGACAGAAACAGAGGAAAGCAAACTGCTGAATATAGAGTTCAAAACCACACTTTTAAGGTGTTTCAAGAACTGTCTAGAAGCCGCCGATAAATTTAGTAAGACCCTCGAAAAGACTGGTGAGACCGCCGATAAGTGTAGTGAGATCCTCAAGAAATCTAATGAGACCCTCGATGTTGTGATAAAGGACCAACTAGAAATTAAGTATATAGTGACTGAAATAAAGAAATTGTACAGACTCCCAACAGCAGACCAGAGGAGCGCAAGAATCAAGTCAAAGATTTGAAACGCGAAGAAGCAAAAAACACCCAACCGGAAAAGCAAAATGAAAAAGAATCCAAAAATACGAAGATAGTGTAAGGAACCTCTGGGACAGCTTCAAGCGTACCACATCAGAATTATAGGGGTGCCAGAAGAAGAGAGAGAGCAAGATACTGAAAACCTCTTTGAAAAAATAATGACAGAAAACGTTCCCTACCTGATGAAAGAAATAGACTTCCAAGTCCAGGAAGCACAGATAACCCCAAACAAAAGGAATCCAAAGAGGACCACACCAAGACACATCATAATTAAAATGCCAAGAGCAAAAGACAAAGAGAGAATCTTAAAAGCAGCAAGAGAAAGAAAGTCAGTTACCTACAAGGAAATACCCATACGACTGTCAGCTGATTTCTCAACAAAACTTTGCAGGCCAGAAGGGAATGGCAAGAAATATTCAAAGTGATGAATACCAAGAACCTACAACCAAGATTACTTTATCCAGCAAAGCTATCATTCAGAACTGAAGGTCAGATAAAGAGCTTCACAGATAAGGAAAAGCTAAAGGAGTTCATCACCACCAAACCAGTATTATATGAAATGCTGAAAGGTATCCTTTAAGAAGAGGAAGAAGAAGAAAAAGGTAAAGATAAAAATTATGAACAACAAACATGCATCTATCAACAAGTGAATCTAAAAATAAAGTGAATAAATAATCTGATGAACAGAATGAACTGGTGATTATAATAGAATCAGGGACATAGAAAGGGAATGGACTGACTATTCTTGGGGGGAAAGGGGTGTGAGGGATGTGGGAGGAGACTGGACAAAAATCGTGCACCTATGGATGAGGACAGTGGGTGGGGAGTGAGGGCGGAGGATGGGGTGGGAACTGGGAGGAGGGGAGCTATGGGGGGAAAAAAGAGGAACAAATGTAATAATCTGAACAATAAAGATTTAATAAAAACAAAAACAAACCTAAGTCCCACCTTTTTCCAAATGGCATGTCTGTTACAATAATGTCCACAGAACCAGTTCTTAATGGCAGATTGCAGATATCCCACTGAATAGCATCTATGGGCAAGCCCCAGGACAATTTGCTGTGGGGACAAAGGAAAGGTGCTTCAACATATTCTGAAAAGACTGCTATAAAGTACAAAATACTAAAATATCAATTGATATTGACAATATCAAAAATTTTAAAGTAGAATGTAGAAAGTATATGTTCATAAGATAAAACCAAATTTATAAAAATGAGCAAGTGATTTAGAATCGTTAGGTTAGTGTGCAAAAGATTACATCTGCTTCACTTACGATTTAAGAGAAAGGATTAAGGGGAAAAACAAGATTGCAACACAACTGTAATAGACAACTGAAAACTTGCAACAGTAAATTTTGTAACTGATGATGTAAAACATTGATAAAATAGACACTGGATCAATGCTAAAGAGGAAAAAAAAGTGAGGTGACATATCTGAAGGATAAAGTTTGATAAATCTACATAGTAATAACAGGAGACCTAAAAGCAGATATGTAAAATTAGTGAATATAGAGGTACTTTAAGATTAAGAAACAAGTATTTGTATCATATTATTAAATAAGAAGCAAAGAAAGGTAAGATAAAAAAAAGAGGACAGGGCCTGGCCGGGTAGTTGAATTGGTACAGGGGTGGGGAAACTTTCTGCCAAGGGCCATTTGAATATTTATAACATCATTAGCTTAATATAATTCACTTAATATAAATTTACATTGCTACGAAAAAAGTTCCCAGGTTTATTGAATTTCGAGTCCTATCTTCGGTTGCCTCGGCAGGGCCGGACCAAATATTTTTCAAGCCACTGGCTGGATTTTCCCCGCCCCTGGGTGAGAGCATCATCCCAATATGCCAAGGTTGTGGGTTTTTTGATCCCCATTCAGGGCACATATGACAGTCAACCAATGAATGCATAAATAAGTGGGACAACAAATTGATGTTTCTCTCTATCCCCCTCCCTCTTTGTCATGTATTAATATAGATGACAAAAGGTAATAAATAATAGCATGATTTAAATCCCATTAAAGCAAAGCTACTGGTTTAAGAAATAAAATACAACAGGAAAACAAAATATGAGCATAAATGAAGGGTTATACTATTGATATATAATAAAGAATTTAAGAAAAATGATATAATGGGTGGGTGAGAAACACATTGAAAAAAAGTTTTACAATCAAAAGCACCAATAATTGCAACAAAATAAAAAATAAAATATATTAAAAATCTAGGTAAGAAGTCTAGCTGGTGTGGTTCAGAGGAAATAAGAGGTTGCTGGTTTGATTCCTGGTCAGATCACATGCCCAGGTTGATGGCTCAATCCCCAGTAGGGGGTGTGCAGGAGGCAGCCAATCAATGATGTTCCTCTCATTATCAATGTTTCAATCTCTATCCCTCTCCCTTCCTGTAATAATCAATAAAAACATTTTTTAAAAATCCAGGCAAGAAATAGTACAGATGGAACAGACAAAAAGTGAAGGTATAGAGGGTCCAAAAAACAAGAAAATGTTCAGAAAATAGAAAAATAAGAATCAACCAATGAATGCATAAGTGGAACAACAAATTGACATTTCTCTCCCTCTTTAAAATCAACAAACAATTGTTTAAAATTTAAATGGAGTCTCGATATGTTTATTTTGATTAAATCATGCCATAATACGCTGGGGGTATTAATCATATAAAGTCAATACCTAAGTCTAAGAGATGCTATAGAAACTTTAAAAAGTTTACCCTTTTTTGCCCTGGCTGTTGTGACTGAGTTGTTGGGAGCACTGGCCTGTATAGGTTGTGGGTTTGATTCCCAGTCAAGGCACATAACTCGATTGTGAGTTTGATCCCCCTTTGAAGCACGTACAGAAAGCAATCCCTTGATGTTCTCTCGCACATCAATGTTTTTTTCCCCCTCTCCCCCCCCTTCGCCTCTAAAAATCAGTAAGTGTATCCTCAGGTGAGGATTGAAAAAAAATTTACCCTTCTTTAATTTGGCTCTTGGTCAGTAAAGATGAGATGTTATTTGCTGCTCTATTCACAGCCAATGGATTATTATCACCAGCAATATGAAAGCAGTTAGACCATTCAGTAGCCCCCTAAAAGACAAGAGTATATATTGAAACAGAAGTCACAAACTGCAAAAAATGATTAAAGAAAAAAATCATTTCAATTGTTAACAAGACATCCAATCCAATAGTCCAGTGCTTTTCTAAAGTGGCAAAACACTGCATGTTGTCAACTTTGCTATACCCCCTGTTTGAAATGCCCTCATTCTTTCTCTGCTTGCTGAACTAATCTTTCAAGACCTAACTGTGTGCATAAACCCTAACTCTCCAAGCTGCCTCATTTGCTCCTCCCCAGAGCACTTTGTACATGTCTGTCACTGCACTGTGCTATTTTAAATTATTTCTATGCCTGTCTGACTCTCAACAAATCTGAGAACTCAAGTCTAGTATTTTATTCAATCCCTCACGCAGTAGTATTTGGCACACTATAGTAGGCATTACAGACCTTAAATACAAATGTAGTTTGAAAAAACAACCAAATCAAACTAACCTATATCCTTTTGTGATTATAAGATTTTGCATAATCTGATATATTGGAATATTTGAGAATTTCAAAATACAATGTAATCTCCATTGTATATAGGCTTTTGAATAATAACTACCATATCCCTGAAAGGATTTTGCAATTTTAGGGAAAAAACATGTCAGCACAATGTAAATACCTAGCTGCTACATATTTGTGGAATAAGGTGGCATACTCCCCTAGGCCTCAACAATGTTTGTGCAGATTAACAGGTTTCTGACATGAAGGCAGGGAAAGTTCTGCCCTCTGTTTAGGGATGAGTAACAAACACCTCTTTCTTTGTAAATGGTAATATCCCCTCATCCATGAACACAGTGCTTCATAGCTTTTTCTTTTGCCCAGACACTTGAGGGTGATGTAGAGGGGTAATGTACAGGGGATGTAAAAGAGACCTAGAGTTTGATGAAAGACTTTCAGGTGATTCTGATTTCCCAACATTCATTTTTTTCTTCAATACCTATTTAGATTTCTAGTCTCTAAAAGAGAGGGGTTTTGTAATACTTCCAAGTTTTAAGGGGAGTACTCTAAATCAAGTATTTTATACTTCGGTGAACAAATCTATATATATAACTTGTCAATTCCTTTGTCAATTTCATTCATTTTGATCATATATCAGCTTAGGTTTTTCTACATTTACATTCTCATATCTACCCTTACATGAAAGTGCTTCAAGCTTTTTATATTTTTTTGGAGGAAAAGGGGCCTTTGATTTCATTATGTCTAATATGCTCATTGGTTCTACAACATTCTGAATGTAACTTTTGCTTATTAAAAGCTAAAGAAAAATTATTACCTCTATTGGTATTGCCCCTGTTCCACACATCGGATCAACTATTATATCAGAAGGTTGAGGAGCACAGAGCCTAGAGAAAAGAAAACAACCTATGTGAAGAGACTTCAGCCAACAGCTGAAGCTTCCACAGTGACTATTTCTGAAGCTATAAAATCAAGGACCTATTACATTAGCATGAAGAAACACCAATCAATATTCATTTAAAAAATCAATCTGTAATTACATGTTGACTCTATATCTTAGCGGTTAAAAAAAAAAAAAAAGCATTACATATAACTAAAGTATCCTTTTACTATTATCCAAAATCCCATTTCATTACAGATGAAACTTAGTCTCTAGATCTTTTAATATACATGTATGCCTTTAGAAAACACGTTATTTTGCATATAAACCTGTATTGGTACATTATAAAAAACAATCCCAAACATGTTTCAAATAGAATTGGAAATTAGACATTTAGTATTCCTTTCCTTATAAATTTTAAAGATAATTTTGCTATAAAAATATTTGCTTTACTATGAGTACTTAGTACAGTTAATTCCTCACTTGATGTCATTGATAGGTTCTGCAACTTTAAGTGAAATGACATAAAAAAAACAATTTTATCACAGGCTAATGGATATAAACGAGTTAAGTTCCACCATCTCTGGCATCTCATCAATGCTATAAGAAACAATGTTATTTGAGGACCTGCTATATTTGCTAGGCTTGGATTTAACTCTTTGCATGCATCATCTCATTTAATCCTTTTAGTAACCCTATGAGCTAGGTTGCTATTACTATTCTAATTTTACCGATAAACTGATGCAAAACTTGTCCATAGTCACAAAACTAATAGGTGACAGAGTTAGGATTAGAAACATTACTGTTAGTGGCTTAAATGTTACCCCCTCTCTGAAGCACCCCCTCCTCAGACAGTTCATTAGGTTTCTCCTTTTGTCCTGCTAATTTTTCCACATTCTATTATGGTATTTTTACATGTAAGGTAATTATTTACCTCCCTCTCAAGACTTGAGATTCTTGTGGATAACACTGGATTCTTGTTTTATTTTTGTTTTTTTTAAAATATATTTTATTGATTTTTTACAGAGAGGAAGGGAGAGAGAGAGTTAGAAACATCGATGAGAGAGAAACATCGATCAGCTGCCTTCTGCACATCTCCTACTGGGGGGTGTGCCCACAACCCAGGTACATGCCCTTGACTGGAATCGAACCTGGGACCTTTCAGTCCGCAGTCCGACACTCTATCCACTGAGCTAAACCGGTTTCGGCAGGATTCTTGGTTTTAATACCTTTCTAGCTCTACCTCCCTGTTCCTGCCCCTCTACACATGGCAACAGAATCGTTAGCAACCCTGTTCACAGTAAGCAACCCTGTACTCCCAGCCATTGCTGCCAGTGTCTGGGTGAACACCTGGCCAAGACTATGTCAAACGGATTCTCTCCTCCAAGAATTTAGAATAAAGAACTAGAAGCCCTAGGCCAGCGGTTCTCAACCTGTGGGTCGCGACCTCTTTGGCGGTCGAACAACCCCTTCAAAGGGGTCACCTAAGACCATCCTGCATATCAGATATTTACATTACGATTCATAACAGTAGCAACATTACAGTTATGAAGTAGCAATGAAAATAATTTTATGGTTGGGGGTCACCACAACATGAGGAACTGTATTAAAGAGCCAGAAGGTTGAGAACCACTGCCCTAGGCAATAGGGATTTGGCCATTTGAAAATGGGAATATATAACTGTGGATGACGGGCAGCCATTTACACACATGAGCAGAGAAGAGCACACAAACTCTTGGGAGAGACAAAAGTTACTGACTAGGTAGTTTTTCAAGATCTGGTTCCTACTCTTCTTGAAACATGGCTTTCAGTTTTTCTGTGGATTTCCCAAGACTTCTCAGTATTTTTCCAATAAATCCCCTTCTCACACCAACAACACTTTTTAAAATCTTAAACTAGCTTACTTAGGTTTCCAATCATTGCACCCAAAATAACTATTCATGTCCCTGGCTCCTACACCACCACCATGCCCGGCAGTAGATGTTTGTTAAATAAATAAAGACTTAATCAAATGTCCCCAGTTTTCTATTATTATCATCAAATTAATAGGTTCTAACTGTGTTTGAACTGTGACTCCATGGATGAGCAGGTAAAAGAGGACTGCCAGGATATGCCATTATATAACAGGTATTTTGCATATGTTTCTGCATTTACTCCTCACTGCTAATCCTTGAAGATTCACAGCAAACCTATTTTTCACTCTAAAAAATAGAAACCTAGAGAAGACAACCTGTCTGAGTGGTGGAAAGAAGCACCTATTATAAAAGGGAACAGGGAAAAGAAGCAAGGAAGCTGGGTCTTACATTTGGGAAAGTGGAAAATTCCAGGATGATTCCTAGGTTGCAGTGATTATAAAATTTAAAAATATAAGTAAAAGCTCTCTGTGTTCATTTACACATTAGACATTTTTTAAAAATCTCTGCTTTCATCTGTTTCACTGGCAGAAATGAAACAAAGTAAAATTTTCTCTATTTCCCAACATACAGTATATTCTTTCTAAACAATGTGGCAATGCCAGTCGAGAGGTAGATGAAAACTATCTTCCCATTTTAAAATCAATAAAACTGATATAGTAATTAAGTGATATTTTCAGGATCATAAAGAATCAACACTGGACAGAAGGGAAACAGATCATCAGCTTTTTACCCTATTCTTTATCCACTAAATCCCCACACAGTAACTCACAAGAAATTAAAGTATTTTGAAGGGAAACCTGAAACCAAATTGCCACTTTAAGCTAGATGGTAACCCATTCTCTTACCGGAGCATTCCATAAGCAAGAGTAGATCTTAGAGTTGTAGGTCCAAAATGTGTGATATTTCTTCGGTGGAGACTCTCTTCTGTCAATGCGATGCCCACAATGACTTCATTATCATGGATATTCAAAAGCACCTAAAATAAAGCAAGATAAAATAAAATAGTTTTAGAATTGTTCAAACTGCACTTATTACTAGGATTTTTAAATTTCAGAATTTATTAAATTTTTTACTTTATTATTGAAGTATACTTTACATAAAGTACACAAATCTTAAGTATGCAACGCAGTGAATTTAACTGCCACTCAGATAAAGATATACAGTATTTCCAGCACACCAGAATGCTCCTTTGCCCTTCCAGTAATTATTAATCTGACTACTTCTACTATAT
This sequence comes from Myotis myotis, assembly GCF_014108235.1. NCBI lineage: Eukaryota > Metazoa > Chordata > Mammalia > Chiroptera > Vespertilionidae > Myotis > Myotis myotis. Next base: position 21,817,194 of record NW_023416317.1, on the reverse strand, counting down.
ATTAGTTTTATCTTGTTTTGAACTTCATATAAATGAAATCATATAATATATATATAACTTTTAAATTTTAACATCTATTTTATTCTTTTCAATTCCTGTATTTGTAAGTTGGTTATAATCATGTCCCCTTCATTTTTATAATATAAACATATTTTGAATGTCTATGGGTTTCTTAATACACATTTAAAAAAATTTTTTTGGATTGGTTTCGGAGAGGAAAGGAGAGGGAGAGAGATAGAAACATGAATGATAAGAGAGAATCATCGATCGGCTGCTTCCTGCACACCCCCTACTGGGGATCAAGCCCACAACCCAGGCATGTGCCCTGACTGGGAATCAAACCGTGACCTCCTGGTTCATAGGGTGATGCTCAACCACTGAGTCACACAGGTCGAGCCTTAATATACATTTTTAAAATTTTAACTTTTTTTAAAATATATTTTATTGATTTTTTACAGAGAGGAAGGGAGAGGGATAGAGAGTTAGAAACATCAATGAGAGAGAAACATCGATCAGCTGCCTCCTGCACACCCCCCACTGGGGATATGCCCGCAACCAAGGTACATACCCTTGACCAGAATCGAACCTGGGACCCTATAGTCCACAGGCCGACGCTCTATCCACAGAGCCAAACCAGTTAGGGCTAAAATTTTAACTTCTAAATAATTGTTAATACATCTGCTTTATCAACTATTATTTTCTAAATGTTTTTTAAAATTTGACTCAATGTCTGTGAAAAGTTTTCTGTCCTATAGTTTTTCTAATATAATTAAATATAAACTATTAAAACAAAAATAAAATGTCTCATCATGATCTTAGCAGCAGCAGCTGTCACTTATCTAGCCATATGCAAGCCAGTGTTCTACACACTTTATATTTATTATCTCATTTCATATTCACACACTGAGCTAGATACTATATTCTACTTTTTTTAGATGAGAAAACTGAGGCACAAAGATGTCAGCTTATTTGCCCAAAGTCATACCGCTTGTAAATTAGGATCTGAACCCAGGTAGTATGGCTCTAGTATCTGTCCTCTGAGACTTCTTGCTAACTTTTGGACATTAGTATTCTAGTTAGCCTCTTTATTCTTATGAGGAAAAAAAGGAATGGGGAGTTATTGTTCTGATTTGATATGTAATATAATAAAAGTTACAGAGAGAATAAGTAGCTTGCCCCAGATTCAAGTGTCCCAAAAGCAACAGAAAATGACTTTTTGGTAAAAACATCAGCTGCTAGGGACCTTTTAAGCTGTTAGAGATTTAAAAACAATTTAGTATGGTTCACATGTGAATCACCCATGTAACAGATTGAAACTAAGGAGGGTAAGCATATTAAAATGAGGTATCTGGGTTTGAGAATCTAGCAGAATTTAAGCAAGAGGAGAGCTGGCTCTAGGATGAGTATTAACAATGATATCCTGATTTTAGGAGATCCAGGGTTTGTTTTAAAAATGTACTCCAGCTGGGCCATTGTCCCATGCACCAAGAGGTCGCTGGTTCAGATTGAGGGCACAATCCTCAGTAGGGGGCGTGCAGGAGGCAGCCAATCAATGTTTCTCTATCCTCAATGTTTCTCTTTCCCTCTCCCCTACTCTCTCTCTAAAAAAAATAATCAATTGATCCCCAGAATATGTTGTCAGTTTGGCTGAAATAAACTCTTATAAAAATTCTCTAGCCCTGGCCAGTGTGGCTCAGTTGGTGGAGCATCGTCCTGTACACCAAAAGGTGGCAGGTTCGATTCCTGGAAGGGCACATACCCAAGTTGTGGGTTTGATCCCTGGTAGGGGCTTGTGCAGCAGCAACTGCTTGATGTTTCTTTGTCCTTCTTTCCCTTTCTCTCCCTTCCTCTCTCTAGAATCAATAAAGAAAAAATATATTAAAATTTTTTTCCCTCTAAAACAAAGGTACTCTAGTTGAATTTTATAATCTGAAAGTCCATGTAATGTTGTACAAAGTACTAGATTAGAAATTAGAAAACTCAAGTCTTAAAAGTTCTCATCTATTAAGCACATAGTATATATCAGGTATTACACCAAACACTTAAAATGTATTATCTCATTTAACCTTCAGGACACACTTAGAAGTATATACTACTACTGGCTCTATTTGAAAACAGGCTCAGAGAGAATATTTTTTCCAGTTATACAGTACAAAATTTAAATTTGGATTATATCAGTCTCCATAGCCCATGCTCTTATTAGCCACACACTATTAGCTCTGTGGCCTGTTTAATTATCCATAGATTAAGTTAGCCTGAAAATTCTACAAATCTATAATGGCATTCTTGAATCATCACAATCAGAGCCTGTACCTACCTCCACATCAAAGTTGGTCATGTCAGCCTTCCACTTAAAATAATCTTGAACAGCACCCCCAAAATCTCTTGCAGCCTCATTTGAGGAAAAGCAATGTTTCTCTCCAGCCCTATTGCATGTGACTCTAAACTTTAGCACTTCGGGTTCAGTGTCTTCTTTTGAGCTCTCATCATTCTCATTTTTGCAAGATGCCAAAATATCACCTACTAATGTTGATATCTCTTCTTTGATGGCTGGCTTTTCATAGTAGTCTAAAATATGTGAATCTAAGGCATTATTAGACAACTCTTTTTTAACATCTCTCTCATCTCCTTTGTCTCCTCCATTATCAATCTTCTCTTTACTTAAATTCTGATTTAACTTTTTGCGCTTTGTTTTTTTTTTCTTGAAACTGGTGTTAATTTTCCATACTTTTAAAGGGTCTGACCATGGAAGCTTCCCAGCCAATTCTTCAAAATCCTTTAGGACTTTTTCCTAGAAGGGACAGAGAATAAAATCCATTCATTTTTCACCACTTTAATTAGACAAATAAACTCCTACTTTGCCTGCAGATGACATTAATCATTATGTTAAGGGTGGTAGGAGTGCAAAACAACAGTCAATAAAATAATGGTTGTAATTGAGGAAATAAAAATCTCATTGAAAATTACGATATATACAAATTAAATCACTAAAGAAGAATACAAGACAGAACAATAGATCAAAGATGAGCTTCAAGATTAAAATGTAAGCAATAAGAAACTATTAACAGTGGTTACCTCCAGAGATGGGAAGTGGGTGGATGAAAGAAAAGGAGGGCAACTTACCTCATTCTCACTGATTACCTTTTAAATTTTGTGCTGTGTATACATACTAACTTTTTTTTGTTAATCCTCACCTGAGGATATTTTTTCCATTGATTTTTAGAGAGTGGAAGGAAGGAGGGAGTGAGGGAGAGAGGGAGAGAGAAACATTGATGTGAGAGAGACACATCCATTGGCTGCCTCCCACACTCGCCCCTGACCAAGGCTGGGGATCAAACCTGTAACCCAAGTACATGCCCTTGACCGGGAATTGAACTTGAGACCCTTCCATGGGAGGGCTGATGCTCCAACCACCAAGACACACCAGCCAGGACCATACTAACTATTTTTCAAAAGAAAAAAATTTTGAGCAGTTAAAATTTTATCTATCCAATTTCTAAATAGTATCTAAACTCATCCTTTAAAAAAGGACATCTAGTGGCCTTGTTTCGGCAAGGCTTAAATGAAAAAAAAAAAAAGGGAAATCTGATTGTGCCCCTCCCTTGTTTAGAGTCTGTCAATAGCTTCCCAATGCACATTAAAAAAATCGAAATTCTTTAAGAAGCCCAACATAATCTCACTCCTGCCTACTTCTCATACATCACTTCAGGCTCATTCTCTCCCTCACTTCCTCTGCTTGGAAATTATTTGGTTCACATCGTCTCTGCACTGCTGGCTTTCTTCTCATTATCTAATAGCAATTTAAAAGGCATTTCCTCTAAGAGACCTGCTCTACTAATATTAGTCCTCTCAAGTCTTCTCTTTCATTTTATTTTCTTTACAGGGCTTAGCATTATCTGAAGTTACTAGGTTTATATATTGTTCACTGTGAGAGTGAACCAGCGATCTTTTCCGTTAAAGAAAGGAGCTCGCTACCATTTTGATATGACCGTCATATTCTCAGGGGGCTGCCACCTTATGCTCCGCCTTACCCCTCCCCTTCCTCTGAATTAGCCAATCGCACAATAATGGGAACCTGAGCTCTGACCCCTGACCAATCAAGTCAGAGTTCAGAGTGAAAGGCAGGACAGACCCGTGTCAGGAAATAAAACCCCGAAGGGACTTCCCATTCGTGTGCTTTTGCCCAGGATTTCCAGCTGGGAACAGCACCCTTCTGCAGGAGCAAATCTGCCTTGCCCATCCAGTTTCGAGTATTTGACTCATTCCTGCCACATCGTTGAGAGCATTTCTAACATTTACCAACAAAGTTCCTCCCAGAATTAAGTGCAGGGTGGGAAGGACTTTACCTGTCTTGACCATTGCTATAAGCCACACTTGTAGAAAAGTGCTTGATATACAAAAGGTATTCAATCAATCAATAGCTGTTGGATAACGTGATTAAATGTTAAAATGGGTGGTACAGAGCTGTCCAATTCAGCAGCCATCAGTCACATGTAGCCAATATTTAAATGATTTAAAAAATTTAAAATTCAGTCACATTGGCCACATTTCACACACTGGTGGCCAGTGGCTATCATGCTGGACAGCATAGACACAGAACATTGCCATTACAAAGCTACTGCAGAGTGCTGGTAGACAGTACATGTCATTGAAGATCAAAGCAGAACGAAATTAATCCTGGCTGATGGAACTAAAACTTGAAATGGAAGTGAGTGAAGGCTTTGATACTACTAGAAACCTGATAAAATAATGGTAAATTTCAGGTTTGGCAGATCTAATTTCATTTACAAATAATTTTCCTATAAAGGGCATCTAGGTTTAACATGGTGGAGTAACACTGGTACAGGCCCTTTCTTTCTTCAGAAATCATTATAAAAGAAAAAACAACAGAAATACCAACTCTATCTTAATAGAATCTGCATGATATTCATAACCTTGAACCATAACATGGGAATTCTAACATAAGAATTCCCAAGTGCAGTGAAGGTCAAACAGGTGCAGGAAGACACAGAGCAGTGGTTCTCAACCTTCTGGCTCTTTAAATACAGTTCCTCATGTTGTGACCCAACCATAAAATTACTTTCGTTGCTACTTCATAACTGTAATGTTGCTACTGTTATGAATCGTAACGTAAATATCTGATATGCAGGATGGTCTTAGGCGAACCCTATGAAAGGGTCGTTCGACTGCCAAAGGGGTCGCGACCCACAGGTTGAGAACCACTGACATAGAGGAAGAATGCCTATAGATCTCAGATAAAGGGTAGACCAGTCTGCATAGTTGCAGCAAATAAACTCTTCTTGGGAACAGCAGGGAAGAAGTATGTGCACTGGACTCTGTTTGTACCAAGAAGCAAGGGAAAGAAATGGAGACTGAACAAGGAACCTCACAGACAAGTTCTATTTGCTGAAAGCAGTCCATTGGTAAGGAAGAATTGGGAACAGTACTCTATATAGTAAATAACCCCGAAGGTGCTGATCTCTTTAAGCTAGGAAGAAGTAATAGTTAAAAGAACTAATTTAGCCCTAACTGGTTTGGCTCAGTGGATAGAGCTTCGGCCTGCGGACCAAAAGGTCCCAGGTTCGATTCCAGTCAAGGGCATGTACCTTGGTTGTGGACACATCCCCAGTAGGAGGTGTGCAGGAAACAGCTGATCGATGTTTCTCTCTCATTGATGTTTGTAACTCTCTGTCCCTCTCCCTTCCTCTCTGTAAAAAACCAATAAAATATATTACAAAAAAGAACTAATTTAATGGTGTGGAAATTATATCTCACCAGGCCAATGCGGCTCAGTGGTTGGGCATCGACCTATGAACCAGGAGGTCACAATTCGATTCCTGGTCAGGGCACATGCCTGGGCTGTAGGCTCAGTTTCCAGCAGGCAGTGTGCAGGAGGCAGCCGATCAATTATTCTCTCTCATCATTGATGTTCCTATCTCTCACTCCCTCTCCCTTGCTCTCTGAAATATATGTATATATTTTTTAAAAATTATCTCAGTAAAGCTATTTTTTTAAAAAAGAAGAGAACTCATTCACCCACAGCCCTTTGTCAGAAGGAACTTCAAAGCAAACCAGAGGGATTTCTTGCTGACCTGGTGTTAAAAGTTTCTGGCTTCTCCCAGGAGAACCTCCTCTAAATAGCAGGTCCAAGAGAAACTCCCTCATTCAAAGATGAGCAATTATCAATGCTATCAGCACAAGATTTACAGGGACATAAAAGGAAAAAGGAGAAAAGGAACAGAAAAACAAATAGAGTAAAACAAAAAACAACTGACCAGAAAGACAATGCCAAAGAGCAGTTGAAAGCGATAACCAAACATATGGACATGGCATCAAAAAATGTAATGAGGCTATACCTTTGAAAAAATAAGAGCTCAAGGCAGAGACAGACAAGCAGAACGAGGGGGTGAGCCACCAGAAGAAGAAACAGGAGCTTGTAGAGTTCAAAGAAAAATAATTCACAGATGCTAGCCTTTAAAAAAAAAAAAGATTCATGACATCATCTGAATACTTAAAAATACCAATTAAAATGCTTAAACTAACAGGCTTTTTATAAGACAAGGAAAGTATAATGCTACAAAGAATAAAATTGATGGTCAACAGAATAAAAGCTGGAAGCAAATGTTTAAAAGCAACGTTTTACTGGGGCATGTTGCAACTAAAGTCTACAAAGTGAAGGGCTTAACAGTTTTTCATGGTCACACACAACAGAAGTTGCCCATGCACAGATCTGAAAATCTACTTTAATACTTCATCTTCTTTTGGGACTTCACCAGCAACCTCTTTTGTAGTTACTTACAAAACAACCCCGAAAAGCTGGCTCACGTAGAACCATTACATGATATCAGATTTACCACCAATTAGAGATCAAAAACACCAAAATAATACAAACTCCAAGATGGAAAAAAACACAGGAATTAAGAGAATACAGTCAAACCCCGTTTCTCGAACCTCTCTCATCTCTAACAATTCGGCTCTCGACTAAGTTGTTCTCAGAAAAAAATGTCTCCACTGTCGACCAAAACTTCAGTTTTCGACCTAACAACCCTTTCATGTGGATACCTCAGCATGACAAGAAGTCTTGCAAGCAATCCTTTTGTTGCTGGCGATTAGCACAATTTTAAAACATAAAGAGGCCATCAAGAGTGCTAATGTTGCTAAGGGTGTGAAAGTGCTCACAAAACAGCAATCGCAGGCAATTGAATAGGTAGAAAAACTGTTGTTGATTAGATAAAGGAAAGGCAGTTAGCCAGTGATAGCATTTTGGAGGCAATGATATATGAAAAATTCCTTTAAGGCTAGTAGGAGGTGGTTTGATAAATTTAAGAAGTGTTTATGTATAAGATTAAACAGTACATTAGGCCTGTACTGAATATAAGAAAGGTTGAAACAGAGAATCATTTTGGGGTCTGGAACAGATTAATTCAATTTACATTATTTCTAATGGGAAAAAATGATTCCGTTTTCATACAAATTGCTTCTCGAACAGCCTTCTGGAATTAATTAAGTTCGAGAAACGAGGTTCCACTGTCTTAATAGTACCCACCAAGTTAGAAACAAGAATTAAAATTTTTAAAACTTCCAGTTTTTTAAATGCCTGCTAACATTTATTTGTGGCTATTAACATTTTGAAATACTCCGTGGCAAAAATGTTTAGTAGCCTGCCTATCATTTACTAGTTTCACAGATAACGATTCAGTTGGCAATGACTATCAGAAGTCTGAAGTGATATAATACTAGTGTTGAAAGTACATTTTTGGTTATTACAACTTTTATCTATTTTCACTCTGAATTCTTTTAGGTCTGGTTTTAATTTTTTCTAGGCTGTGGGTTCATACCACTTTATTTTTGTATGTGTTTTTTTTTTTGTTTTTTTTTTTTAATTCTCACCCCAGGATATGTTTTTTATTGATTTTTAGAGAGAGAGAGAAAGGGAGAGAGAGAGAAAGAGAGAAACATCAATGTGAGAGAAACGTTCTATCAGTTGCCTCCCACCCTGACCAGGACTCAAACCTGCTCTCTTTTGGTGTATGGGATGATGCTCAAATTAACTGAGCCACCAGGCCAGGGCTGACTGGTTTTTGAATGATATTTTGGAAATCAACCTGTTGCCAATAAATAAAAATTAGAGAATTAAGCACGATATGATAGTTTTTAAAAACAGGTTATTTCTCATATAGGCAATAAAACTAATAGAAAAAAGTTTTCAAGCATTTGGTTCTGGAAACCTGACCAAAAAGCAATGTGGAAAAATACTAAAGCCTTACCGAGATCTATTTTCAACCTTCAGCTTAGGCAGGCTCTCAATATTTACAAATCAGATGCTAAATACAAGTTGGAGACAAAGCTGTTGTCCTAACAACTGAAGGATTATTGGGATAGTACTTTGGCTTTATTTCAAAAACTAAACTTAGAGAAAAAAAAGCCAGGCAAAAGCCCAATGGTGAGGGAAAGTGTTATTTGTAGATGATACAAACTGTCACTTGCTCTTTGGCTCACAAGTGGGAAGCAATTCTATTTGAAATCATATATATTAGCAAAGCTAATCTTTTGTAACAAAGTAAAAAAAAGAAAAAGAAAGTGAAACAATTCATTTCTTTTAAATTTTGATGTTTCCAATATTAATTTTTTTAAAATATATTTTATTGATTTTTCACAGAGAGGAAGGGAGAGAGATAGAGAGTTAGAAACATTAATGAGAGAGAAACATCGATCAGCTGCCTCCTGCACACCTCCTACTAGGGATGTGCCCACAACTAAGGTACATGCCCTTGACCGGAATCGAACCTGGGACCTTTGAATCCTCAGGCCGACGCTCTATCCACTGAGCCAAACCGGTTTCAACTCCAATATTAATTTTTATATTTTCTTATTCTTTCATCTTTTTAAAAAATAAGGTATAATTGACACATACATTTTAGTTTCAGGTGTACAATATTTGTAGATATTGAGAAATGATCATCATAGTAAGTCTAGTTAACATCTGCCACCATACATAGTTATAAAAAATTTTTTCCTGTGATGAGAACTTTTAAGATCTACTCTCTTAGCAACTTGGAAATATACTATATAACAGTATTAACTATAGTTGCCATGTTTTTAACTGCATCCCAATTACTTACTTTATTCCTAGAATTTTGTACCTTTTGACCTCCTCCACTCATTTTGCCCACTCTCCACCTCCTCCAATACTGATTTTTAGAAACAACTTTTGGGCCCTGGCCAAACAGCTAAGTTGGTTAGAATGCCATCCCAATTCGCCTAGATTGAGGGTTTGATCCCCAGTCAGGGTAAATACAAGAATAAACCAATGATTCTTCCTCAAATCAATAAACAACTTTTGGGATGGACTGTCAACAAATCTCTGAATTTTCTTGTAAAAACTTTCCCAGTATTCTATATGATAAAAACAGCAGTAATGCTAAAGGATAGAACATGAAACGTAGAAATAATCTTTTGGGGGATGATGGCTGAAAAATCAGCTACCATGTTTGGTTGGGATAGCTCACCTTTGTTTCTTTGAACTGGAAATCTTTAAGCTCCTGAACAACCACAAATAAATTATCAACTGATCTCAGACGATGAACCTGGTGAGGAAAATAATATTAGAAACAAATTTCTGAGAAAGCATTTGAATCACACAAACTATTGACATTTAAATATAAAAATTATGTACAAAGACTTTAAAGCACCTAATAGAGCAATCCCTTCTCATCTGTGGTTTCAGTTATCTGTGGTCAACCACTGTCCGAAAATATTACATGGAAAATTCTAGAAATAAAGGATTGAGTTTTAAATTGCACACTGTTCTGAGTAGCTTGATGAAATCTCATGCTGTCCCACCTAAAAAATGAATCATCCCCTTTGTCCAGTGTATCCAGAGTGTATACGCTAACCACCCATTAGTCACTTAGTGCCATGTCATGGTATCATAGTGCTTGTGTTCAAGTATCCATTATTTTACTTAAGAATGGCCCAAAAGTGTTAGAGTAGTGATGCTAGAAATTTGAATATGCCCAAGAGAAGCAGTAAAGTGTTTCCTTTAAGTGAAAAGGTGAAAGTTCCTGACTGAATAAGGAAAGAAAAAAACTGTATGCTGAGGTTGCTAAGATATATGGCAAAAATCAATCTTATATCCATGAAATCACCTAATTCATAAATTAAACTTTGTCATAAGTATGAATATATAGGAAACAACATAGTATATATATAGGATTCTGGGGGTTTTGAAAAGTCTCTCCATGGATTGGGGGGAGGGGGGGGGTGTCTACTGTGCCTATAATTTGTATTTAAATTTTTTTCCATTTACCCAGTCTCCCATCTTTTTGGTTATCTAACATTTTCTATTCCTCTAGAGAAAAGGAAGGACAGATGAAAGAATAGAAGCTTAGTGCGTTATGTGAGCAACACAGGTTTGGGGGAGAAGGGAAATACAGACAGTCAAGAGAAGCTTTATCATATTTCCCTCATAGCTCTCTGGGGTACACTGTATATTGGGGTTAAGAGCATAGGGCTTGAGCTCCAGCTCTATGATTACTAGCTGAGCAACCCTGGGCAGATTACGTATTACTAGGCCTAATGACTAATGAAGATAATCATGCCTATCTTCACAAAGCTATTGAGGTTATTAACTAAAATACTGAGTGGAAAATACCTGCTTACCAATTCATCCCACACATTTGGGGGTGTGGGATTTCTACTATATGCTAGACCAGGGGTGGGCAAACTTTTTGACTCGAGGGCCACAATGGGTTCTTAAACTGGACCGGAGGGCCGGAACAAAAGCATGGATGGAGTGTTTGTGTGAACTAATATAAATTCAAAGTAAACATCATTACATAAAAGGGTACAGTCTTTTTTTTAGTTTTATTCATTTCAAACAGGCCGGATTCGGCCCGCGGGCCATAGTTTGCCCACGGCTGTGCTAGACACTAACAGCTTGGGAGACTTAAAAAATAAAAATAAAAAAGGCAATCCCTGTCCTCATGTTGCTTAAGTGGTAATGAGATATAGCTTAGCTGTTTTATTCTAGTGGGATGGCAGTTTGCTGACCTTCACTTTTCACCTGCAGTGATTCCTAATTACTTTTGAACAAGTATTTTTTAATACAGATTTAAAAAAAAAATCTCTCCTTTTATGCTTCACCCCCAAAATCTAAACCTCAGCTAGATGCTAAAGTAAATTCAAAGATGTATAACAGATATCCAGAATTTCTTCAGGTACATGAAATTCTCCTGGTGAATTCATCCTCAGGAAATACTAGTATCACTTCTAAAAGTGTAACAAACCTACCAGTCAATCTTACAAATCAGTACCCAATACAAAATACAATAGGAAATACCCATAAAATGATTTATTTAGAAAACTATTTTAAATATTGCTTCATTCAAACCTGAGCCAGACTTTCCACTGAAATGTCAAAATATATCTTGCCCCGATCTTTGCTGATTTTGCATGATGATCTCAATTTCTCTCTCACTTCATCTGCAGCTACTTGCTCAAAACCAGTAGGTACAGTGGCTCCAATAGTGACTCGAAGATGCTCGGACTCACTTCTGGGGACACTTTCTGTCACGTGTATATATCTCTGGTTCTCATGAAGGTTCACATGCAAAAGTTGGTTAGTGGCTTCTTGAACATCAGACATGTTGGCAATGCTTCCAAAATTCTTGATCCAGTCCCTTCAAAAGCAGTACAGAAAAGAAAAAAATAATCTCCAAACATTATCACCTCATATATCAACTATAAATAAAAACATCTATTTTGGAGGGCTAGAAGAACAAGGCAACACAACTGATATAGCCATATTCAGTCAACAATGCCTGAATCAGTATTCACTAAAGATAAAAGGGTTGAATAACATGGGCATAGATGTAAAATATATTATTAAATAAGCAATATAGATACTATGGGGGGAAAAGAAGAAAGACAAATAAAAGAATTTTCACAGCACACAATGTTTGGTTTGGGATCATCTATGTTGATAATAGCCACCTCATAACTATAATAGTTAACACTCCAAAAACAGAGGCTACTAGAGCGCATTTCAATACATTTCTGCATCTTGGCCTTTTTTAGATAGTAGTTAAGAACATGGGAACTGGAATTTCAGACATAGATTTGACTTCTTGTCCTCACCATTCATAGGCTGAATGACATAAAACAACAGTTTATTTTCCTATGCCTCAATTTCCTCATCTGCAAAATGGGAATTAAAGAATATCTTCCTCTAGAGTTGTTGGGAGACTTAATTGAGAATAGCATACTTACAGGCCCATAATTAAAACTTGCTAATAGGATATCTATCTTCCTCCTGTGAAGGAGATAGTGATTCATGCGTTTAAAAATGATAAACTGAACTTCACTGACTACACATATTTTAGTGCCTATTACTGACCAGGCTCCGGAACCCATGACTGGGCATCAAGAGAGAGCTGTGAAATATCTGAAATAGTAAGCCAAATTCCCAGTACCTGAGCATGGGTGGGGTTGGGGTTAGAGAGGTGGGAAGTGGAGATCAATAACTCTCACAAGATTTTTTAAGGTTTTGCAACCTAGAAGTAGGCACCGAGTACCTAGTGTCCTTGTTTCCATAAACAGGGTCAAGCGACAGTGTCTAACACTAATAAAAGTCAATTCCTGCCCTTAATGAGCTCACAATCACTGTGAATAAGACCTCCAGCTTCTAAAGAAGGAGGCTAGCACGGCCAGTGGCGGCTCTGCGGTTGAGCGCCAACCTAAGAACCGGGAGGTCACGACATATGCCCTGGTTGCTCCTCGATCCACGATCCATCATACAGGAGGCAGCTGATCAATGATTCTCTCCCTTTCTCTCTAAAATCAATAAAAAAAAATATTTTTTTAAAAAAGCTGATTGATTAAATAAATAAATAAGGAGACCCAAGTTCATAGAAGGACATATCCTGCCCAAGGTCAGGGGGCCCATCAGTGGCTCGGGCTGGAATGAAAACCGCGTCTCCGGACACCCACCCGCTGGGCCCTGGTTACAGGAATCGCGAGAGGCGGTCAAGGACAGGGAGAGACAGCGAGAAGGGCTCCACAATGACACCAGGCCGAAGTCCGGCGCGGCACCACCCCAAGGATCAAGACCCAGGCCGCCCCTCCCTCGCAAGGGTTAGCGATTTCACACCCAGCCACTCCCACCCGCCGCCCGTTTACCGGCCCGCAGCGCAGACCTTCCCGGCTCCGGCACGCCGCCGACTCAACGTGCTCAGGTCACGCCGCCGGAAGCCGACTCTCGACCACCCCGGAAGCGGAAGTCAGGCGGCGCTGGCACTGCGGCTCCGAGCGAGGGGCAGGCGCCGGCGCAAGGGTGTGGAAAGAGGCACAGGCGCATAAAGGTCTGTGCCCGGTGGCGGCCAACACGGGGTGTTCCGTTCTTGCAATTGGGGACAGCATGGCCTGCCCGCTGAACCTGTAGGACTGCGGGCCGCGTCGCGTCACATAATGGCTAGCATTTCTAGAGGGCTTATCCGTCCCAAGCATTGAGTAAGTGCTCCCAGCCGGCATTTCATTTGTTCCAACAACTACCTGACGTGGCCGTTCCCGTTTTCAAGCGGGAGACACTTAGTCTCAGAGAGGTTATTAAATATCTTGACTAAAATGTCAGGCACAGCACTTTCCAGGCAGAGCTGGGGTTTGAATTTAGAGGATGTGACCAGAATTATTGCTCTGAATATCTGAGTTGGTGTTGCTCAAGTAAGTCCCTGAGTTGTATGCAGTAGTCTCCCTCCGCCCGCCCCTCCTACACCCACACACTTACTCGTGGTTTTGTTTTCCACTCTTTTAGTTATCCTGGGCCACCGCTGGCCTGACAACATTATATGGAAAATTCCAGAAATAAACAATAATAAATTTTAAGTTGCACCCTTTTCTGAGTAGCAACTTGTACTCTCCTGCCCCGACTTGCCCAGGATATGAATCATTCCTTTGTCGAAGGTATCCACACACTACATACCATCATGAGACATTTTGAGAGAGACCACATTCGATAACTTTTATTACAGTATATTGTTATGTGTTTTTTAAAATACGTTTTTATTGATTTCAGAGAGAGAAAGGGAGAGAGAGAGATACATTGATCTTTTGTCTCCTGCACCCTCCCGGAGCCACTGGGGAACGAGCCTGCAACCCTGGTATGTGCCCTGACTGGGTATGTGCCCTGACCTGGAATGGAACCGATGGCCTCTTGGTGCATGGGAGGACGCACCGGTGCACACCAGCCAGGGCATATTGTTATATTTTATTGTTTATTGCTAATCTCTTACTATGCCTAATTAAAAAATTAAACTTTATCATAGGTATATATGCATAGGAAAATATATAGTATATGTAGGATTTGGTGCTCTCTGTGGTTTCAGGCAAATACTGGGGTCTTGGGACATATCCTCCGCAGAAAAGGGGTACTACTATATCACCTTCACTATCTTTGCCCAGTTGTGCTATTATTTAATATACTTTTAAAAATATATTTTTAACTTAAGTTATTTTAAAAGGAACCCTTAAAACTCAATAACAGAAAGATAACCCAATTTAAAAATGAATGAAGGCTTAAATATTTCTCCAAAGAATATACACATAATCACATGAAATAATCACATGAAAAGATAGTCAACATCACTAGCCATTAGAAAAATGCAAATTAAAACCACAATGAAATACCTGTTTGAGTGGCTAAATTTTTTGAAAAACGTGCATTTCCAAGTTCCAGTGAGGATGTGGAGTGATGGAACATTTATGCATTGCTGGTGGGGATGCTTTTAAAAATTGTAAAGCCACTTTGGAAAACAGATTGGCCTTTCTCAAAAAGTTAAACATGGATTGCCATATGAACCAGCATTTCTACTCAGGTGTGTATAACCAAGAGAATTGAAAATAGATGTTCAAACAAATACTTGCACAGGAACGTGTCTAACAGTATTTTTATAATAGCCCCAAAGTGGAAACAACTTAAATATCCATAAGCAAATGTGATCTATCCATGCCATGGAATGTTATCTATATATATAAAAGCCAAGTGACCAGAACAACCGGTGGCTATGATGCACATTGCAGCAGACAACCGGCCAGATCAGAGCCCCGATCAGCCACGCCCAACCTACCGCAGCCCCTCCCCACAGCTGGCCCTGCCCCCAATTGGTATCCCCCCATCCTGATTGGGGGTGGGGTCGGCCAGCCAAGTTCCTGTGTCCCCTTCCCCCTGCTGGCCCTGCCCCGATAGGCCCCCATCAGGGTGGGCCAGCCGGACCCCTCCTGTGCACCAGGCCTCTAGTGTGTATATATATATATACACACACACCTAAGCAACTGGCCAACTGACCGGTAGCTATGACATGCACTGACCACCAGGGGGCAGACGCTCAACGCACAGGCATGGAAATGTGGTGTGGTGAGAATTGTTAAATTCTGGTATATTTTGCAAGATGACCTGCCATTGATGGTTGGTTGGATGTAGATTTGAAAAGCAGGTAAAGAACAGGGAGCTTGAGGGGCAGACCCAGCAGATTTGCTGATCTGGCAGCAGTTGTCAACCTTTCGGACCTCACAGACCACCAGTGGTCCATGGACCACCGGTCGGCGACCGCTCATCTAGAGTGCTCTATCCTGCTGGGTGGTGTACACTCAAGAACCCGGACTAAAGTATTACAAAGCAAGTAAAAATGGACACATTTGCTCTTTAGAGCTCTGGTTTGTTGCAGGGTAATGGTACTTTAGCTTATACCAGAAAACCCCTGATGATATGCTGTGAAAATATTGACTAAAGTGGATCCTTGCTTGAAAATGCCAGTTTTGGATAAGTAACATATACATGTAGAAATTGAAGCCTCTAATTTCTATTTAATTTTTAAAAAATCCTCACCAGAGGATATTTTTTTGATTGTTTCTTTTTTAGACAGAGTGGAAAGGAGGGAGGGAAGGAGAGGGAGAGAGAAATGTCAGTGTGAGAGAGACACATTAATTGGTTGCTTCCCACAGGTGCCCTTACCACTGGGGTCAGAGATGGAACATGCAACCCAGGTATATGCTCTTGACCAGGAATTGAACCTGTCACCCTTCCGTGCCCAGGCTGATACTCTAACTACTAAGAAACACTGGCCAGGGCTAATTTTTAAAAAATTTTATTTATTGATTGAGAGAGAGAGAGAGAGAGAGAGAGAGAGAGAGAGAGAGAGAGAGGTATTGGGATGACACTGTAACGAACTGAGCTATCCAGCCAGGGCATAACTTATTGATTAATTTATTTTTAATATATATTTTAATTGATTTCAGAGAGGAAGGGAGAGGGAAAGAGAAATAGAAACATCAATGAGGAGAGAGAGTCATTGATCGGCTGCCCCCTGCACGCCCCACACTGGAGATTGAGCCCACAACCCAGGCATATGCCCTGACAGGTAATTGAATCTCAACCTCCTGGTTCACAGGTCAATGCTCAATCACTGAGCCACACCAGCCAGGCCCTAATTTGTTTTTAATTGGCAGTAGTGTTATATAAACAAGCAAAGAATTGAATTTGATAATTCCTGTCAGCTACAGTGATACAAATGAGGAACTACTCAGTGGTAGTTGTTCCCATGAACTCAGATAATCTATTTTACCCTAACCATTTTTTATTCTTGCCTATTCTTAAGGGTAAAACAAAGTCATGGTTAGAAAGTCCAACAGTACAGCCATTCCCCAGCCCGCCCTCTTCCTGTGCTCTTCTATAGAGGTAAGGATTATTAACCACTTCTGCCTTTGGTTCACGTGGGGATTTCCTCCCTGTCTCTAAATAACATGCTTGTAGTGCTATTTCTTGCTCTTTTAATTTTAGGGATTATTTAAATACTCTCTATGGTACTTGAGATTTAGCCTATAACATCCCCATCATCCTATTTCTCCTTCCCTTCTCCCATTAAAGTTATAACCCAGTATAATTTATTCCTCCCGATAAAATAAAATATATTAAACATTTTCTAGTTCTGTCAACTCTGGACAGCATCTCTTGACCACCCCCCCCCCCCACACACACACACAATTTAAGATGAGGGTTTTATCAGCACTCCTGGCCATTCTTTTACCTTTCCTCCCGTCTTCGTACCTCCCAATCTATATTGTTAAAAGAGCATTCCACTTGGCAGGTTGGATTTCTGTGGGGATGTAATTGAAACAAGGGATGCTTCTACATCTTCTCACTCAAGAAGCTACTGAAATTCCATCCCTTCCAAGAAAACCATTTGGGACCTCACTGGGGAAATGAGAGATGTGTCTACAGTCCTATTAAAGAAATGATAGCCTAAGTGTCCATGAACTCTTAACTCAATCAACCTTTGGCCTATTGGGAGTTAACAACTAGAAGGGAGAACAATCAGCTTTGGCCATGCCCTGAACAAGCTGAGGTTTATTTACTTTTCCCATGCCCTTTCAAGCCAAAGGTTATAAAACTGCTTAGTAATATAACTCCTGTGAGAGCTCTCCCATGGAATTGGTGACATCACAACAAATTTTCAAGAGGATGTACATGAAACTTATTGTCCACCTTGAAATTTATTGTCCACCTTGAACTTCATGTGGATAGTTGATTTAAAAGCAACTTACTCATTTTGAAAGGAACTGTTATCTTGAATGTAACTGAGATTACCAGGGCGGGGAGAAGGAAGTGAGCTGAGGAGTGAAACATCCCTGCCACCTAGTGGTTACTCATTCTGAAACACTGTAGTTCTTCCAAAGCACAGACAACCAAAAATGAATTGAGTAGTACAGGAAACATCTAGACAACGTCCTGAAACCGGGAAACATTCATTCCCTCCTCCCATGTTAGAAAGGGATGTTAGTGAACCTTTTGTAAACAGACAAAACAAGGTGTTCATGGGATTAGTCTCTCAGAGTTGCTCTCCCTTTGTGTAATCAGAAGAATTAACAGAGCACTGACAAAGGGAGAATGTTGTAGGTGAACATGGACAGCCACCAGATCTCTAGCAACAAGTAGCAGAAGGAAGCAGGGAGGGCAACAAATGAGCAAAGAGAGACGACTGTGAGGCAGGACCCTCAGTAGTGGTCAGTGCAGCAGTAGCATGGGTCCAGAAGCAAGGCCAGCAGGGACAGTGATGATTAAGTCACATAGACTCAGGACTGTTGGTTAGCAACAGCCCTGGAAACCATGGTCTTGGGACTGCAGTACTGCTTGATTGAAGGATACATAATTAACATTTATGGAGCACATACTCTATCCACGCAGTGCTTTACCTGCATTATTTCCTAAGTCCTGTGGCGTAAATACTATGAGCCCTGTTCTACAGATGATGAACTTGAAGCTAACTAGCCCAAAGTCACAGAGCTAATAAGATTTGAGCCAAGATTGGAACAAGGTGGTTTGACCCCAGGCTCTGAGCTCTTAACTGTAGTACTATGCTTTCCTGTTTCCCTCAGGAAGAGGGAATAGGAGGTTCAACCACTTTTAACTCTACGGACCTTCTTATTGAGGATGGTTGTGAATGGGACCTTGAAGGTGATTAAGATCTGGTCCTACTTGCAGGAGGTTATTTAACATTTTAGGAATGACATTTCCTTCATTGTAAAACAGGGATAAAATGGAGACTATTAAGTTGCTGTGAAGATTCATTGAGATAATGTATAGTGTCTGGCAAATGAGATGTGCCAGGTGCTTGCCAACAGTTTTTCTCATCCTTTTTAAGTACAAGAGGTGGAATCTCTTTCCCCTAGAATCTGGGCTGGGCTTATGGCTTCCTTTGACAATTCAGTAATGTGGCAAATGTGTCGTTGGCCAGTGCCAAGCCTAGGTCTAAAGTGGCCTGGCAACTTCCATTTTTGGTCTCTTGGACCACTAGTGCCAGTATAAAGAAGCCCAGCCAAGACTAGTGATGGCAAGCCTTTTGAGCTCGGCGTGTCAGCATTTTGAAAAACCCTAACTTAACTCTGGTGCCGTGTCACATATAGAAATTTTTTGATATTTGCAACCATAGTAAAACAAAGACTTATATTTTTGATATTTATTTTATATATTTAAGTGCCATTTAACAAAGAAAAATCAACCAAAAAATGAGTTCGCGTGTCACCTCTGACACGCGTGTCATAGGTTCGCCATCACCGGCCTAGACTCTTACATGGTAAGAGACCACATGGAGAAAGAGGCATCAGGGAGCCAGTGATCTAGCTGAAATCATCATCTGAATGCAGCTGCAGGAGGGAGCCTGGCAAGACCAGAACCCACAGAATCACACACAAAAAAAAGAATTACTGTTAAAATACCAAGTTTTGAGATAGTTTGTTATGCAGCAAATAGAAAGCCCTCAATAAATGGTATTATAATTGGTGCTGGTGAGGGATTCAGCTAAATACATGGATCATCTTTTCTTAGGTCATTGATATCTCCCCCTTTTCACTGGAATAGGCTGGGAGAAATGAGGCTTATATGAGCAAATGTTACAAATGTGTCTTGTCTTTTTATTAAAAGAGAATATTGCTGGATATCAACTCAAAAAGATTTTGTTAACATTTCAAATTGCCATATACATTTGAAATGATATAGAAGCATATTTCTTCAAACATTTACAATTCAGACTTTTCGGTAACTTGGTTATGGTGGGACTTCCAAAGCCTTTATATTGGAGGATCTGAGGCCTCAACAAACACTTATCCTTTTAACCTAGCATGCCAAAGCCCAGAGAATGACACTTTAATTTTCACTTCCTTTATGTTCTCTTTCCTAAATCCTCTTCTTTTCTGTCCATATATATGTATATCCTTTCCCTTCTCACCATACCTTTCCTATCTCTTCTCCTTATTGTGATGATTAAATAAGATCTTTCCTACTGAAATGTAAGCACCCGGAAGGAAGAGATGTCTCATCTATTCTCTAAAGAACATTCTTTGCTTAGAACAGTGCCTGGCACACAGAAGATATGCAATGAATGTGTGTTGAATGAATTAAATAATGCATGCAAAAGCACTTAGAACATGTCTGGCATAAAGTAGATGGCGCTCAATAAATGTAATCTATGACAGTGCAACACTGTACTAAATGAGATCATATTTATCTTTTTAAAAATATATTTTTATTGATTTCAGAGAGGAAGGGAGAGGAAAGGAGAATAGAAACATCAACGATGAGAGAGAATCATTGATCGGCTGCCTCCTACCCACCCCCCCTCCCCCCCCGCACCCCGCTGGGGATCTAGCCCCCAACCTGCACATGTGCCCTTGACCCGAATCGAACCCAGGACCCTTCAGTCCATAGGCCAATGCTCTATCCACTGAGCCAAACCAGCTAGGGCATTCATATTTATCTTTTAAGTATTTTATTACATTTAGTCTTTCTCCCTTTCTTTTCCAGTCATTGTCCCTTTCTCCTTCCTCTCTCTCTCCTACTCTTCCTCCTCCTCTTCCTCCTCATTCTTCTTTTCTTTATTTCTTTTTGTCATTGCATTTTCTCTGCTACCTTTACTTGTGGCCTTCCAGGGACACTCTTAGGTGTTGTTTTGTCTTACCTCAGTGGATGTGCAGGAAAAGATTTTGGAACTGGATGAAATTTAACTGTGATTTGTAGCTGACTTAGGTGTTCGCATAAAATTCTGTCATTGAGGTGAGTCCAATTCTGGCACTACTGAATATTTTAACTAGGGCCGAGGTTATGGAAAATAGCAAGCTTATTGAGTGATAACCAAATGCCTGAGTGTTCATGTTTCGGAGCATGTGGGTGTTTCTAGTTCCTGTTGGTGAGTAGCCATGCTGTTCTTGGCAGTAGAAATGTGAGCAGAGTAAGTAGAACTGATTTAGCCAATTTTCTCTTCCCCTTTTTCTCTGTAAGGGGATGGAAATGTACTATGACACAGTGGACCGGTTCATTCTCAAGCTGGTAACATTATGAAATTCCTGTTGAAAAGCAAGCTGGACTGGTGGAAACCAGATTCCCATATTCTCTCCTAAGCTGTTTTTCAAGGTAAATCCCTTACGTTTAAAATCGTGACTTCCCAGGGCTAGATGGGAAAATAAGGAGCTTTGGCCCTATCACCAGAAACAATTATCCAGATGTCTCAGTTTCCTTGGGTAGTCACTCATGTAGGAAGATCTGTCTTCTCTTTTTGGCTAGCCTTTCAGATTCAAATCAGAAGTATTTCATGAATCTGCAGGCCAAAGGCTGGGTAGCTTGGGCTGAGCATAAATCAGTATTGATGCTGTTCTTAACACAGCCTTTTTTTTAAAAAAAATGTTTTTATTGATTTTTAGGAAGATAGGAAGGGAGAGGGACAGAGAAATGGAACATCCAATGATGAGAGAGAATCATTGATATCATTGATTGGCTACCTCTTGCACACCACCCCCACTGGGGACCAAGCCCACAACCGGGGCATGTCCCTTGACTGAGAATCAAACCAATGACTTCCTGGTTCATGGCTTGATGCTCAACCACAGAGCCACACTGGCCAGGCAACACAGCCTTTAAAAAAATTTTTTTGCAAGGCAAGTATCTTCACTTTTGCAGAAGGTTGTGCAGCCAACACAGGGTCTCTTAACCACACACACTGAGCAGGCAGTCCCCTTGGGGTTTTATTGCTGTCCCATAGCTGCCTCTGGCATGCTCCCTACTGGGGACCGAGCCCGCAACCCAGGCATGTGCCCTTGACTGGAATTGAATCTGGGACCCTTCAGTTCATAGGCCGACGCTCTATCCACTGAACCAAACCAGTTAGGGTTGCCTTTCTATGATTCAACTAGAGGCTTGGTGCAGGGTCCCTCAGCCTGGCCTGCGTCCTCTTGCAATCTGGGACCCCTCAGGGGATGTCAGACTGCCGGTTTCGGCCTGAACCCCTGGCAGTTGGACATCCCCTGAGGTGTGGCCTGTGGGGATTGTGCTGAAACTGTCAATCTGACATCCCCTGAGGGATGTAGTAGTGTACGAAGTGGCAGGCGGCCGGGGAGATGCCTGAGCCTGGGTGCCTGAGCTGCGGTGCCTCGCTGCACCTGCTGCCACCATTGCTTGGGTAGCAGGTATGCTGCTGGGGAGGAGGGAGAGGCTCAGGCTGCCGCAGCTGTGCTTGCCAGCTGTGAGCCTGGTGTCTGGTGCCTGTAGGGCAGCTGAGTGGCACTCCCACTGTGGGAGCAAATTGACCGTCGGGGCAGCTCCTGCATTGAGCATCTGCCCCCTGGTGGTTAGTGCGCATCATAGCAACCAATCAGTCGTTCGGTCATTCAGTTACTTAGGCTTTTATATAGATAGATAGATTAGGCCAGTGGTCAGCAAACTGTGTCTCGCGAGCCACATGCGGCTCTTTGGCCCCTTGAGGATGGCTCTTCCACAAAATACCGACTTCTGCTCATGGGCCACGAAGTTTCAATTGCACTATACATGCACGCCTGCATGTGGTATTTTGTGGAAGAGCCACCCTCAAGGGGCCAAAGAGCCGCATGTGGCTTGTGAGCCTCAGTTTGCCGACCACTGGATTAGGCTAATAGGTAGCTCAGACCTCTTAGCCCTGCTAATGTTCAACCAAGTCCTGTTATTTAGTCATATAACATATATCCCTGCTTATATTCTTCTGTCACATAAGACCAATGTTTTAAAACCTGAGTGTTGGGAGGAGAAAGGGTGAGTTTGTGAGTCTCCTGTCACCTTTTTTCAAAATTGCTTATAGCCACTCTATTTTTCCCCCCTTCCTCCAAACATCTGATTATTGTATAGGTAATAATTTACCAGGCCTCTTTACTAGTTAACCAACCTTGTAAAGCAACCTAGACTCAGGATAGGGAGATTTTGAAGGATTCAGACCATTGATTCTCAGACATATTAACTTAATTGGCATAAAGGACTCCGCAATACACCAGATATACCCCCATACATTCCACTTCTGGTAAGAAAAGAATTTGATAACAGAGAATTAGGAGCAAAATAGTAATCTAAAATGGCAGCAACATAATGCTTATGCATGAACAAAGTAATCAAAAACAAAAATAACACATACCAGAAGGGCTATATTTGAAACTCAAGAAACTCTGTAAGTCCTTAAAAAAAAAAAGCATCCTTTTTGAAAATTATGGAAATTCCAGCAAGCTATGTTGTCACATGTGCAGCAGGAAATTTGCATCATTGCCAAACTTTCTGTGGCAGTCAAAGTTTTCAATAATTGCCAGTTCTGTACTTTTTTTTGTCGGGCGGGGGGGGAGAATATAAATTTTAATCTTAATAATTAATGAAGGAAGCTTTTAAATACTTAAGTCATATATAAAAACTAGTGCCCTGGTTCACTGATTTGTGCACATTGAGGGGAAATTAATTAGAAGGTGGCCGGCAGGGCAGGACTGGGCAAGACAGGCCAGACACACCCTGGAGCCAACCTCCCATTGTCCCTCCCTGACCGGCTGCACCTGGGGCGTTGCAGACTGAAGGATGTCTGCGGAGTGAGCTGGGATCCTTCTGGCAGGTGGGGTCCCTCGGCCTGGCCTGCGGAGATAGGGCCGAAACTGCCTCTCTGACATCCCCTGAGGGGTCCTGGATTGCAAGCGGGTGGTTCTCGGGTGATGCACCTCAGAATCGGGTTCCCTCCTCTCTGGTTCTGGGGTGCGTCACCCGAGAACCACTGCTGCCAAGTCACTGCAGCTCAGCAGCTGCTGTGTTGAGTGTCTGCCCCCTGGTGGTCAGTGCACGTCATAGCTATTGGTCTGATGGTCGGATGGTCACTTAGCCTTTTATATATATAGATGAAGGTCCCTGGTCTTGCATGGCATTTTCTCTAAGAGTTGAAGAAAGAACTCGCATATTTGGATCTTTCCATGGTTTGTTAGGAAGACTAGTGGGCCAGAACTGTACTTGGAAACATGCTGGCCTAAATGACTATGACATCCTTATGAGCTTTCTCTGGTCTTGTGTTCTTCAACTTACAACTTTTCTCCAAGTTGTTGAGTAACAATTTGATTTCTACATTAAAATGATCATTTTACTAACACAAGTATAATAAATAGCTGAAACTTTCCAGGGACTATTTGGCAACAGGTTCAAAATTTAAAAATATGTATCTCTGTTGACCCAGGAATTCCACTCATAAAGAAATAATTATATTATGAACAAAGATGCATGTACAAAGATATTTATTACAGCATATTTTAATATATTTGGTGTATATTAGGCCCTAACTGGTTTGGCTCAGTGGATAGAGTGTCAGCCTGCAGACTGAAGGGTCCCAGGTTCAATTCTGGTCAAGAGCATGTACCTCGGTTATGGGCACATTCCCAGTGGTGGGTGTGAGGGGGCAGCTGATTGATGTTTTTCTCTCATCAATATTTCTAATTCTCTATCCCTCTTCCTTCCTCTCTGTAAAAAATCAACAAAATGTATTAAAAAGAAAAGAAAATAGCTGGAAGTTTATATTATACCACCTTAATAGAGATTATCTTTTTATAGTATTACTAGTGGCCCAGTGCATGGATTCATGCACATTGAAAGGAAATTAATTAGAAGGTGGCCAGAAGGGTGGGACTGGGTGAGACGGGTTGGACATGCCCTGGAGCCACCCTCCCATGGCCCCTACCCAGCCGGCCACACCTGGGGTGGCACTGGGGTTCAAAGGGTGTCTACAGTCACTGTAGCTTGGCAGTATACCAGATTCGGGGCCGACAATGCCCCAGCAACAACATAACCCATGACTGAAGGTGGAATTGCACAGCCCCATGAGAAATTGGGCTCCCTCCTCTCTGGTTTGGGGTCTGTCACCCGAGAACCACTGCTGCCAAGTCATTGCAGCCTGGCAGCTCCTGCGTTGAGTGTCTGCCCCCTGGTAGTCAGTGTGCGTCATACCTACCAGCCGGTTGGATGGTCGGACAGTTGGATGGTCGCTTAGCCTTTTATATATACAGGTGGGCTTTTCTCAAATGTCTACAATAAACACATATTACTTCTGGACTAAAAAAAAAAGGTATTTAAATATACTTGAAACAAAAAGATCATTTTTGCAGCAGTGGTTAGAAGAACATGAATGAGGGAGATTGGATGAGAGGTTTTTGAAGTGGTTCAGGCAAAAGCACAATGCAAGTGGGAACCAAGGATTGGCAGTTTGGATAGAGAAGGGAAAAATGATTGAAAACAAATTCAGTAGTCCTATGAGAACTATAAACACATACCATACCTTCAAGTCAATAATAAAATTGATTTTTTAAAAGAGCCAACATGATTCATTTATATCCCTACAGTACCTTTAAATATACATTTAAAGAAACTCAGAGCCAACTCTGATGATAGAATTTTGGTTTTCTGGGGCTTGTTCAGTGAAGTGAATGTAGGTCCAGTTGATCAAGAAAGAGAAAGTAAGAGGACTGGATTGTGTTGGGAGAGAATCAATTCAGTTTGGACATGTGGAGTTTGAGGGGTATGTACTGAGCTGTGGTACATGAGTCTGAAGTTCAGGTGTGGTCACCAGATATAGAATTAGAGATCATCAGTATATGAGCAATTGTTAAAATTGGGTGGTTTTTAAAGATTGTGTAGAGAGTGAACAGTGAGAAAAAGACCGAGCAGGGACCCCTGTTGAACCACAACAGTTCAGAGCAGGACAAGGAAGAGGAGGTCACTGAGAAGATTGAGGAGTAGTGAGCTAGGCCAGCCTGTGATATACTAATCCAGGTTCAAAGCCTGGCAAGAATGACCGGTTGGACAACTTCAAGGTTGTTTTCATTTTAGCTTACTTCCAACTCTGCAGGCAAGCACTGCAGCAGGCACAGGGAATGAGAATGCAAGTGAGTGATAGACTCTGGAATTTCTTCTGCTCCTTATGGGCGTGTGACCAAAATTCAGTGCTTAGCACAGTCCCTCTCAAGTCTGATCTGCCACTCACTGCTCTTCGGGTTGGGGAAGGGTTTGTTGCTACCACTTATGGCAATTTCTTGCTGTTCCATAGGCACATCTCTGTATGTTCTCTTCTTGCTGCCTTTCTACTGCACCAGGCTCAGCCATGACATACCAACAGTGGCCAGAGGGATTTGGAGGAAAAGGATGTTAAGGGGGGACAGAATTTCAAGGAAGGAATTGTCAACCATATCAGATGCCAGATACTATATGTGCTGGAAAGTTCCCACTGCATTCGGCAATTTAGAGGCTATTGCAACCACACATATGGGGTACCACCAAGCTCAGATTCCAAGAAAGTCATTTCCCCCCAAAAAACTCATTTTGTTCTCATGAAATATAATAAAAATATATTTTTTAGCTATGGTATTTTGTTATGGCAGCCTGAGCTGACTAAGTCATCCATCCTACCAAACTCCTTCATTTATGGTGATTTTTTCTTGGCCCTATTGTCTCTTCTACTAGTCCAGCCTTTTTTAAGGAGCTCGCCTGTCTATCATACAGGCTGGTATAATATATCCCAATTGTGGGCTGTATTCAACATCTTCCATAAGGCTCTTGTGTCCCATATGCATCAAGGAATGTGTCTGGGTACCAATTTCACTGTCACCAAACCTTTCCAACAGGTAAGAAAACTGTTGGATGTTGGTCTTTTCAGAGTTGGACTTCTAGATGACTCAGGTCTGTTAGGGTCATTTCTGACTCACAAATGCTCAATTACCCTTAAGTGGAAAAATAAAAGAAAGTAAAGGGGGAAGTGTGGGTGTGTAACACAGAATTATAAATACTGCGTTTTATAAACAAGGTGTATGTCCATCTACAATACTTAGCCTCTTCTGGTAGGGACGAGGCACCTCCAACCTTGTGTCTGTTAGGACAACTTCATTGGGGCCCCAAACTGAAGCAACATACATATCCATATCTTTTTGTACATGTGTCATCGTTTATTATTGGTTTTCCATCTGCCCTGCTCTGAAGCAGGAGGGGGAAGAGAAGACAGAGGAAAATTATGAGTTCTTTGGAGGGATAGTGCCAGATATTAAATCTGTAAACAAAATAGATTGAACCAAAAAGAATGAGTCAGAGAGACAAAGGAAGCATGAAAGCCATAGCCACTGGGAAAATATCACCTGAAAGTGCTGACTGAATGTTCCCTGTGTATTTATGATTGGCCCTTTAAGTCCATCAGCACAATTTGGTTCCTGAACTGCTTGCACCTCACTGCCCTGTTGAGTGCTTTTTCATTGTTTCCTCATATGGAGCCCTTAGATTCATTTATATAATGCAAACTGATGACCCGCAGTGAGATTGTCCCTTCCTCTGGTGATAATGATCCTGTCACGCCAGGTTGCTGTTTCATTGGAGCATGAAGAGAGTTAGGCTGATTGATTTGAGTCTGAGCTGGAGTAAAATACGGATTTTACTGGAGGTCTCTTAGTCTTCCTGCATAATGCCTCGGAGGGTGCTTAAAACTAGCAGCTATCTGAATGCCCTGCCTTCTTGGAGTTGGTCTGTAACAGAAGTTGCGAATGGGCAACCCCTGGGTGGGTTATATTTATTTGCTCTACCCAGGGTTAGGAATTCAGTTGCTAACATTGTTTCTCTTTAAAACTGGAATATCTGGAACATTGGACCTGCATCCCCTCCTGGAAAATATTGGCTGAGCGGATCACATAAAGGCACCCGAGTTTGTCTCATGGTCTGTAGGAGGGAGGTGCAGGGGAGGATACACCGTTTTCCCTCTAGCCTCTTAGTTTCACTGGCTGGGCCCTCGAATCAAACTGATGATAGATTAACAAAAGAAAAAAAGTTTAAATTGCATAGGTACACATGGGAGTTTCACAAAGAAATAAGACTCAAGTAGGTAGCCAGATTCTTGAGGTTTACATACCAACCTGTGCCAGGCAAAGGAAAAAGGGTTTGGGGCTTCTGGGTTGGGGAAGCAAATTATGGGAAGGTATAAGGGGAGGAAATAAATGGTAAATATGGGTTGTCTGGTTATGCAGGTAAGAGCCTCTCAGATGATAAAAGTCATCTCTCTTCCTGATTCAGAGGCACCTTTGTAAATGAAAATTTCCCTTATAAATGTAAACTTCCTTTGCAAATGGGGAAATTTATACTCTCTATTTAGGCAGTCAGGGGTAGGTAAAGAGCTTTTCGTGCCTTTGCTGGTTCTCAGTTGCCTTTAGCTCAAAATGATCCATACGCAAAAGAGACATATCTGGGGGTGACTTATCTGGTATTGTATAGAAGGAAACTAGCATTTATTCTATGCATTCCTTCTTTGCAGGAACCACTATGCCTTATAATTTGTATGTATGATTTCATTTGATTTTCCAAACAACCCAGTAAGATTTGAGCTCCAAAGCTGTAGGGACCATGCTCTAGGTAAACTGGCTTTTCATAATTTGTAAACACCCCTTACAGAATTCACCTCCATCCTTTGTCCACACTGTTTCTTTTGCTTAGAACATAGCTGTCCTTTTTCTTATATGTTCACATTCTACCCAGCTCCCTTCTTCTCATCTCTCCCTCCCTCCTTCTCTACCTTTATAATTCTTTTAAAAATAAGCTTCCCCCCAAAAAAGTCCTGAAGAGCATTGAATTGCGTTGGTCCCTGAGCACTGTGCTCTGTGGTAAGTGATTGGAATGCTAATCTGCTGGAAGGTAAGGAAGACCTGTAGGAAGTGCCCACCGTAAAAGAGAATTTAAGAAAGTGAAACTCTTTCCCAATCTTCTCGTTCCCCAGTGCTTTTCCCTAGAGACATCTACAGTTACCAGTTTCTTTCCTCCTTTGTTTCCAGGCCCAAGTGAAATCCCAGAGCTGCAAGTTAGAGTCACTTGCAAAGCATTTAAAAATCTTGATGGTGAGTTTCTGTACCTGGCCCACTGTCCTTGCTCTGGGAGGGTCTAATATTTTCCATTAAAAATTAGCTAATATTTAAAAGCCAGGGACTTAACGCAATTCTATACACACACATTCACACACACACATGAGCGCGCACACACACGAACAATAGATTGGAAGCAAGGGGCCCACTTTCTTACAGGGCAACATTGAACATTAACAAAAAGTATCTGCCCTACTATCCCACATGAGCCCAGCCTCCAGCCACTCAACAACTTGAAAGCCTTTTGCATATCCATTATCCCCCAAACCTTACAAGGTCAGTTGGTATTAAGTCTTCATTTTGTAGATGAGGAAACTGAAGACTAGCAAGCTAAGGGATATACCTAGCACTACATAGCAACAGAGCAGGATGAAGACCCATCACTTTTCACTTTTACTTCAGTGCTCTCCCCCCCCCCCCCCCCACCTTCTATCTGGGCAATCAGCTGTTAGTCTCTCCAGGCTAATAGACTTGATAGCCACTATATGGGCAAACTCTGTAAGTTAACGGTGTACAATGTTTTCAAGAAGGGGAACCCTCTATCTAGTCTTTACTACTTATTAAGAATATCGTCGCCCTAGCCAGTTTGGCTCAGTGGATAGAGTGTCGGCTTGCGGACTGAAGCATCCCGGGTTAGATTCTGGTCAAGGGCCTGTACCTTGATTGCAGGCTCCTGGCCCTGGTCAGGGGGGCATGTGGGAGGCAACCAATCGATTGGTGTTTCTCTCTGTCTCTCCCTCTTCCTTCCACTCTCTCTAAAAATAAATGGAAAAAATATCCTCGGGTGAGGATTAAAAAAAAAAAAAAAAGAATATTTTCTATAAAGTACCTAACAGTGACGAGTACATAGAAAGGGCTTAATGAGAGGTAGTTATTATTATCTATTCTGTTTCTATAGCATCCTTTGATGCCCTTTTCGGTTTCCCCCTTACTCTCCATAGCCCTGGCTGGATAATTTCATCTCTTTCTCTAAATCCTGGTACATTATCTTTATCTCTATTACAGCACATAATCACCCTATATTATATCTGTATTATATATTTTTACATGTCTCTCTACTCCCTTATACCTTGGGTGCTTTAGTTTCAAGGGATTACAGATTCCTTTTTATTTTCAGTCTCTCTAGCACAGGACCTGGCCCAAGGTAGGTGCTGAATAAATGCTCATTGAATGTAACTGAAATTCAATTGCACAGTTGCAAGATACGTTAAATCATATTCTAATTTGGTGCATAATCATCCTGTGAAACAAGTACTAGTATTATTAACTAGAGGCCTGGTGACGGGATTCATGCACTGGTGGGGGGTGTGGCCTGTGAGGATTGGCCCACTGTGGGAGTGCCACTCATCCTGGTCTGCTGAGCAGCTGTGGACCCGCCCTCTGAGTGGCTGCTCCCTGGTCCAGCATCTTCTGTGGAGCTGAAGCACTTGCCTCTGCAGGGGACCTGATCGGGCCGGGCCCAAGGACAATAGCACTGAGAGGTGATGGAGTAGGCTTCAGTCCTGCAGCGGCCACGAACCTGCTTCCCAGCCTCCGGGGTCAGCTCTGCGAACCCAGCAGTGGTGTTGCTCGGCCTGCAGCCTGCGGGCATCCAGAGGAGGCAGCAGGGAGTGAGGAGGAGGAGCCTGGGGTGAGGAGGCAAGGATTGCAGCCTGGGTTCCTGCCCGTTGGCCTGGGGTTTGCAGTGGGAGCAGCCATTCATCCCAGTCAGCCGAGCAGTGCTCCCACTGTGGTAGCACACTGACCAACAGGGGGCAGCTCCTGCATTGGGCATTTGCCCCTTTGTGGTCAGTGTGCGTCATAGCGACTGGTCGACCGGTCGTTCTGGTTGTTCTGCCATTCGGTTGCTGGGCTTTTACTATATAGGGTATCATTATACCCATATTAAAAATGGGGAAACAGAAGCTTAGTAGTATCTGATAATTTCTTTCTAATTGGTGATACTCAGCTGATATTTACTAGGTTTTCCATCAAACTGTTAGGGGCAGAAATAGAACAGTAGAGACTAGTGATAGTTATAAGAAATATTAATCATACTCTGTTAATTGTGATTGTTTTGTTCTGATTAAAGAAAGCATATTCTGGCTAAGTGAAATAAGCCAGTCAATGAAGGAAAAATACCACATCATCTCACTCATTCATGGATAATAGAGACCATTATAAACTTTTGAACAATAATAGATACAGAGGCAGAGCTGCCTCAAACAGATTGTCAAACTGCAGCGGGAAGGCCGGGGAAGGTTGGGGGGCAGGAGGGAGGGGGGTAAGAGATCAACCAAAGGACTTGTATGCATGCATATAAGCATAACCAATGGACATAAGACACTGGGGGATAGGGGAGGCTAGGGGACTGTCAAGGGCGGGGGGAAAAAAATGGACACATATGTAATACCCTTTGTAATACTTAAGCAATAAAAAAAAAAAATAAAGAAAGCATATTCTGATCTGGCTGGGAATTGTACGCCCCAGTGAGTTAAGAGCTGCCTGTTGTCATGGAAAGATGAATAACCTTGTGATGAAACTGGAGGCTCCTCCACTGCCCTTTGCAAACCCCCAGCCCGCATTGCCTGTAATCTGTAACCACTTACCCATTTTTATTCTTTTTGCCTACTTCTCCTTGTAATTTTGTCCTTTTACCCCATATAAGCAGCTGGCTTATGGGGGTGTGCAGAGCAGATTTTCATGGATGACCTGCTGCTCTCCTACACTGCCAGCATTATAGGAATAAACGCTCATATATGACTCAACGCTGACTCTGCTTAATTGGCTCAAGTAGTGACAGGCAGCCCAGACCCATTGGTTGTCTGATTTCAAAATGGTTGACTCTAACCCTGGCAGGTTTGGCTTCGTGGATGGAGCATTGGCCTGTGTACCTCAGTTGCAGGCTTGACCCCGGGCTGGGGTTGTGCAGGAGGCAACCAATCGATGTGTCTCTCTCACTGTCTCTCTGTTTCTTCCCCTCCCTTCCACTCTCTCTAAAAATCAATGGGAAAATATACCCGGGTGAGGATTAACAACAAAACAAAAACAAAACGGTTGACTGTTTTTCTTTGCTTTTCTTTATAATTTCTGCAAAGTTTTCACCTTCATGGCAGAGTCTAAGCCTTATGTGAATCTCTATGCCCAGCATGAGGTGTGGCAGGCATAGATGCTAATAATTGTTGATTTGAATTTAATGTCCACTTCCATATGTTAAAAGCTACATCTGTTACCACTCTAGGGAAATATTTGAAAGAGCTGCTTAAAAGTTGCTTATGGTTAAGTCTACTTTCACTCTGTCCGAACACCAAATATACTCACTCTGTTATCACGGATGGAATGCCTTGGAAAGACAGAAACAGGGCCAGAGAGACTTGTATCTTTGAGAAAAGAAAGACATGGGAAATAGCAGGGTAACTGGACTCTGTCTGAGAGAGAATTCTCTCTTTGTGCTGACACCAGAGAAATGCAGGGCTGTCATGTGAGGAGCAGTTATATTCTTTGTGTATCAGGTAAGGCAGAAAAGAGAGGACTAAGGTCGAAGGAAAGGAGGAATTAGAAGGGGCCAAGTGATTGAAATCAACAAAGCGAATGGGCCAAGAAATATGAGAAATGGAGAGGAAGGGAAGGCTGAGAGGGTGCTCTGTCGATAGCATTTAAAAGAGAGTAAGGAATGCAACGTGACCTGCTGTGAAGGAGCCACAAGATACCATCTGTATTCTTTTTCCTGTGAGACACTTTCTTCTGAAAAGGATTGTCATCATTGAACCCCACATGCTACTGCAGAATTTTATTGGTGGTATTGCTTTTAAAATGTAGACTATAATTTTACTTTCAGAGTTTAATTTATGATAGCATTTTGTTATTCTGTAAAACTGAAACATGCGAAGTCATCCTGTCAAGAGCGATAATAAGTCAGGAAGCTCGGCTATTTTTTCCCTATCATCATGGTTGCTGATTTCAATAGAGAATACCCCACATGCAAGAAACATTTCCTGGTATTAGCAGTGGGTTTCATATCATGTTTTGAGCTAATATGATTTTCTGGTCAAGAGCCATTTGTGTCTGAATAAAAATGACAGCTATGGTAACAATTTGTCATATTCTCCTTGCAGCAAGTTCCTTTTGCTCATGAGGTCTGTTATTATTGAAGAAGAATTTAGCTGTAGGTAAATGACCCTTGCCTTCTGTCTTTAATTGAAACTCAGCCTGCCACAGTTAATATTTCTCATGACAATACATCTTGGAAGAAAAACCTAATGTGCTGTAAAAGCAAAGGAAAAAATTAATGGGTTCCCGCACACATTTTCCTGTACAAACAATTCCTTGCTTTCACATAAAGAGAGCTATTTTTATTTGTTTTGTTTTTTTCTTACATTTCTTTCCCCTTTTTTCTATTTTTTATTTTTATTTGGAAAGGAGTATGAGATTACTATAATCACTCTCTGGGCATGGAGTGTGGGCTTGATCTATGTATTAGGAAAAGAAGTGAAGAGGAACTCAATGAAAGGGCTTTAACTACATTGTGTTACTTCAGTATTTCTTCGTAGCATGGACCCAGTACAGGCACCTCAATGACTTGAGAGAAATTCAAATTGTATCAGTTAGCTATTGCTGCATAACTAATCACCCCACAACTTGGTGGTAAACAAGAAACTTTCAGGGCAGAAACTTTTTTCTGAAAGAAAAATGCTAGCCAGAAAACAAAACAAAACACACACACGCAAAATTATTTTTATCTGTGTAACACCTAGTAAGAACTCACATAACCAATATTTTCAGAACATACTACAGCATTCTATAGACTTAGTATTCCACAGAAAGCACTTTGGGAACTAAAGCTTTAGGAAGGCCTTGAATGCTGGAACTTAATGCTGTTTTTGAAAGTCAAATCCACCTAAAATTCATCCCACACACCCAGAGTTTACTTAGGTTCAGCCAGGACTCCCACCACACTCCCATTTGTTGAGAACCTTTTGTCAGATATTTGTATAATGACCTCATTTAATTTAACCCTTACACTATTCCTGATTTGGCAGATGAGGAAACCAAGGCCCAGAGAAGTTAAACGACCTGAAGATCCCAGTTCCTACAGCTGGTAAGTAGCTGAGATTTGAATCTTTGTGTCTTATCTCTAAGCCCAGTGCTTTTTCTGCTACCTCCTCTACCTGCCCATTCCCTCTTTGAATGTCCGTCCCCGCCTCCATCTGCAGTCAGTTGCCTTAGACCCGGATTGCCAAATAAAAGACACAAGTGCTGTCATTTCCCACTTCCACACTCATGATAAATGTCACTGATTTAATTTCATCCTCTCTTCCTTGCTCAGCCTGATGTAACTTTCTCCAGACAATTATTGGTTGACTAGAGTTAGCATTTGAACTAACAACCATTACTTTGTTCTTAGACTTTGTATTAGTTATCTATTGCTGGGTAACAAACTACCCCAAAACACAATGGCTTAAAAATGGTAAAAATCACTTATGATCACAATTCATATGGGTCCAGAATTCAGGCAAGGCTCAGCAAAATGCTGTCCCCGCTCTCCCATGCCTTGGAGCATATTCAGTTCAAAGACTTGAGGATGGGCTGAGTCATCTGAAGGCTTGTGTCTAATGGTTGATTCTGGTTGTTGACTGAGGACTTACGGTGGCTATAGTCTGAATATCCTCATGTGTCCTCGCTATGTAACTTGGGCTTCCTAAAAATGTGATGCCTTGATTCCAAAGGCTAGAATCTTGAGAGAGCACATGCCATCACAGTGCATCCCTTCTGCCACATTCTATTTCTCAGACATGAATCAGTAAGTCTTGGCCATTTTTAAGGGGCAGTAAGTTATTCTCCACTTTTTTTTGTAATAGTACAGTGATTTCAGTTTTATGTATTTTTTTTTGTTATTAATGCTCACCCGAGAATATTTTTCCATTGATTTTTTTCTTTTCTATTTTTAGAGAAAGTGGAAAGGAGGGAGAGAGACACAGAGAGAGAAACATCGATGTGACAGAGACACATCAATTGAGTTGCCGCCTGCACACACCCTGACCAGGGCCGAGGATTGAACTTGCAACTGAGGTATATGCCCTTGACTGGAATCGAACCTGGGATCTTTTAGTCACAGGCCGATGCTCTATCCACTGAGCCAAACTGGCTAGGACTATTCTCCACTTTTCAAAGGGAGGAGCATCAAGTAATTTGTGAACATATTTTAAAACCACCAAAAGATTCTAACAAAAAAACAAACAAATAAAACCCTCCAGATTTAAGCACATATTGGACATAGATGGAGTCTGTGCAATATTCTTTGTGTGGGCCTCAAATAGCACTATGAATAATTATGTATTGGCATGAAGTTTTTTGTTGCTAGCATTGGGAGCAATTTTGTTCAGAACCTATACACAGCGCACCCACAGTGAATAGGTGCTGGGTGGGAGAGGATTACCTTGGGATCTTAACCTCTCTGCCCTTCCTTGGGTCTTAAAGAAAATTCCCTTAGTCAATGGGAGGTTTGGCTGGACCCAGAAATAAGACCTCTGACAGAAAAAGCTGAGGGAAGTACATTTAGGGCCTATTCCTTGTGTGTAATCCCATAAAACAGTGTTGTGCCTCCAATGCTTCTGTCCATATTTTCATTATTCACTGCAAGTTTTTATGCACAGTGAATTAGCAAGGACTCTTTTAGAAAGTAACAAATAACAAAAAGGAATTTATTGATTCACTTAATTGGGAAGTTCAAGGGGATGAATTTGTCATGACAGGATCCAGGGCCTCAAAGAATATTTAGAATACAGTTTCTTTTGGTCTGCCTCTGTATTTTAACCCTACTTCCTGCTCTGTTGGCTTTAATCTCAGGTGAGCTGTCCCCAGGAGGCAGCCCAGATAGACAGCACCAGCTCCAAGCCTACATTCTACTGGCTTCTTAAACCCACTAGACCAGTGGTTCTCAGCCTGTGGGTCGCAACCCCTTTGGGGGTCGAACAACCCTTTCACAGGGGTCGCCTAAGACCATTGGAAAACACATATATAATTACATATTGTTTTTGTGATTAATCACTATGCTTTAATTATGTTTAATTTGTAACAATGAAAATACGTCCTGCATATCAGATATTTACATTACGATTCATAACAGTAGCAAAATTACAGTTATGAAGTAGCAATGAAAATAATTTTATGGTTGGGGGTCACCACAACATGAGAAACTGTATTAAAGGGTCGCGGCATTAGGAAGGTTGAGAACCACGGCACTAGACCAAATTGCCTCTCTTCCTATAGTTCCAGAAAGTGCCAAGGTTGACACTTGCCACAGTCTGTTTGGGGTGCTGTAACAAAGGGCAGCTTATAAACAACAGACATTTCTTTCTTACAGTTCTGGTAGCTGGAAGTCCAAGATCATGGTGCTAGCAGATTTGCTGTGGTAGCTGGTAAAGGCCTGCTTCCTGGTTTATGAACAGTGCCTTCTTGCTGTGTCTTCACATGATGGAAGGGGCAAGTGATCACTGTGTGGTCTCTTTTATAAGAATACTAATCGCATTCATGAAGTCATGATTTAAGCACCTCCCAAAAGGCCCCCCCTACTAAAACCATCTATAGAGGTTAGGACTTTAACATAAATTTTGGGGGGATGCAAACATTCAGACCACAGCAATGCTGATTGACCTGCACTGGGTCACAGCTCATCCCTAAGCCCATCACTGTGACATGGAATCCTGGCCTGGCTCATGGGCAGTAGTCCCTCTTGAACCTATGAACTAATATTGGGGTAATTTGTTCCTCAAAAGGATGAGATGGGCTTTATTTGCAGAAGAGGGCATGCTAGGTGAAGGCAACAGATGACATAGCTTTGACCCTGAGGACATGCTCTAATCCAGGGGTGGGCAAACTTTTTGACTCGAGGGCCACAATGGGTTCTTAAACTGGACCGGAGGGCCGGAACGAAAGCATGGATGGAGTGTTTGTGTGAACTAATATAAATTCAAAATAAACATCATTACATAAAAGGGTACGGTCTTTTTTTTTTTTTTTAGTTTTATTCATTTCAAACGGGTCGGATCTGGCCTGCAGGCCGTAGTTTGCCCACGGCTGCTCTAATCTCTGCTCTCCCATTCCCATCCTGGCTTTTCATTCAACTCTCTTGACTCTCACAACCATTCCTCCTCCTCTTGTAGCCTCTGATTTTCCCAGGACAACTTAAGGGCAAATACACCCTTTCATAGTCTTAAGGTCTAACTCTTGACTGCTGACACTGTGGTTTACGTCCATGACTCCCTGCATTCTTGGTCCGCTAAGGATTTGAGGGGCATAGAGCACTTTGATTTTTGTCTTAACTTTCTGGACTCCTAACCTGTCTTTCAGAGGCAGGAAGTGATTACTCCTTGACCTGTGGCCTTGACTTTGGGCCTCTTGATTCCTTAGTCTCTGGTGTTTACAAACCTGTTAACTCCTCACTTCCCTTGCATCCTGTCTCTTGGTTTATTTTAGTACTCTGCCTTTTTACTAATTAAGTCCTGGCTTAATAGTATATCTAGGACCAAGCAATTTCCTAACACACATCCACTGATCAGTGTGATGGGCTATGCTTTCTCCATTGACAGGCCTCCTTCTCCCTTTCTTCTTTTGGAAGACAAGCTGGGGTACAGTGTATTGGATTCAGAACCAGAAGTTCTGAATTCAAAACCTGACATATGTGACTTTAGGCAGGGATGTTTAGTCTCTCTGAGCCCCAATTTTCTCATCTTTAAAATGGGTAGAATACTGTCTACCTCATAGGATCGCCTTGAAGATTAAATAGGAGAATGTAGATATTGCAAGATAATAATAGGTAATTCTAAAATGGTAAGGTGTGCGTTTATTTAAAATTAATTTATTTTTTCTCTCTTCTAAGCATTTTCCCTTTATGTGTTTTCCCCATTCAAGTAGCTAAGCCATTCTGTGCTCATTAACTAAGGGAAGGAAATGCCAGAGCAGAAAAATCAAATAGGAATCTTTCTGGCTTTGGTTTTCAAAAGCTTAAAGCCCTTAAGGCAGTGGTTGGCAAACTGCGGCTTGGCAAACCGCGGCTCGCGAGCCACATGCGGCTCTTTGGCCCCTTGAGTGTGGCTCTTCCACAAAATACCACATGCAAGCACGCACATACAGTGCGATTAAAACTTTGTGGCCCATGAGCAGAAGTTGGTATTTTGTGGAAGAGCCACACTCAAGGGGCCAAAGAGCCGCATGTGGCTCGCGAGCCGCGGTTTGCCGACCACGTCCTTAGGGGGAACACTGAGAGCCCTGGACATGGCCAAAATGAGTGAGAGTAAGGGGTTTGAAGAGAGAGAGACTCTCCTTCCGACTGGCAAAGATTCCATTATTTTGGGCAGAGGAGAGGGATAGGGTGAGAAGAAGGAGAGACAGAGGGTGTGTGATGAAAGTAGATATGCAGCAAGTCCCGGAGAGAGAGAGAGGCTCTCTGTCCTGCTTTATGGGTAGAGCCCTGGGAGCAGAATGGACATGGTCTGCAGATTCCAGGTTCCCAAATGTGGCCCAGAAATGGTGTCGGCTGGAAGGGGTCAAGCAGTTTGGGGGTGAGGGACATTCCAATGATGATCAGTAAGGATTGAAGCCTATAGGCCACACAAGGTGATGGTGATTTCATTTGACAACCACAAGGATGGATGGCAGCAAGCACAGGAATGTATCCCCCTTTTTACTCCCCCACCGTGATTCTCCATAAACACCCAGAGCCAGA
Source organism: Myotis myotis (assembly GCF_014108235.1). Taxonomy (NCBI): domain Eukaryota; kingdom Metazoa; phylum Chordata; class Mammalia; order Chiroptera; family Vespertilionidae; genus Myotis; species Myotis myotis. The sequence continues at coordinate 21,778,751 of NW_023416317.1, read as the reverse complement.
GGCATTCCCTGAAAGTGGGAGGAAGACTTCCAATTAGCTGAGGTTATGTGTTTTTGCCTCTCTGATGGAATAGAGATGAAAATGAAGTTGACCTATAAAAATGCTATTTTGTGTATAACTGTGTGGTAGACTTGAGAGCCATAATGATTACCATAAAAAGTACTTAGCCTGTGTTTGTGTGTAAGTGCCAGAATATGTTTATGGAGTCTGAATTCAGATGTTATTGAGCCTCTGACTATATCTAATGTCCTGCTTGATGTCTGAGGCATGAACAGCCACTCACTACACCAGGGGTTCTTAAAGTACCGTCCTTGGGCCAGCAGCACCAGCACCACTGGGCATTCATGAGAAATGCACATTCTCAGGCCCTACCCCAGAATTACTGAATCGGAAACTCTTCCAGGCCATTCTGGTGCATGCTAGAGTTTGAGAGCCACTGCTCTAAGTTATTTCTGTTTTCTTGTCCTACTTACGTCCTCAGTTTCTCAGGCTTATTTAATCATAGTCATTAGGTTTGGGCCAGCCAGATATTTTAAGCTTTTCATATGAGGACAAGAAAGCTTCTGATTTCCCCCAGAGTTTTCCTCACAACCATCCTAGTTTTATTTCACTTCACTGAGGATCCAGTTCCTGGAAGGAAATGCAGGAGATGGGGAGGAGACCCTTTAGAAAATGGGGAGAGGGAATCATAGGCAAACATTCTCAAACCTTTACGAAATCTGAAGGAGCTGGTGAACTTCAGAGGGAATGATTTTGTGGCCAGCCAAGGTCCTAGGGAAAGTTACAGCTGAAGCATTTTCTTGTTTCTGGGTCAGGAAATGATAGCACACAGATGGAATTTACAATGGGAGTGTAATGGAGTGGCCCCACCCAGGGGCTCAGCAAAGGCCCCTTTCACTGGCTCTGTTCAAATATAATGAGAGCTCCCCAGGCTCTTCTGGCTGGCTGCTTTTTCTTTTTCCTCAACTACTTTCACTTTTTCAGAGGACTGCCCTCTTGCTGGCCGCTTGGGACTGGGGTGAGCCTTGATTTGGCAGGAGAGAGGAAGAGGTACCCGGTGACCTACTAAATTGAATCACTCTGCCTCCCTGGCCCTTTCCTTGAATTAATAGGCCTTTGTACTTTGAAATGTAGGGAAGTCCAGTTTCTCAAGCTTTAAAAAACACACACAACCTTCCTCTAACTTCCTCTCCAGCTTTAAGATGCTTAGCAGGGAGTAGCTAAGGGGCAGAACAATTATTAAATCAAACGTTTGTTTAAAAATTTTAGAAATTGCTTGAATAGTTGACTTCTAAGCAAATATATTTGATGCATTCCTTCAGATGGACAAAAGTATTGGGTCAATTTAAAAATCCAGCTTTTAAAAAAATCACAGACAAATCTCTACATAAAAAAAAAAAAAAAAAAATCTACAACCATTTTTTGGGCTCTAAACTGCATTACCAGAGAGGAATTCAGACAGCCTTTGGCGTCTATTGTAATGGGTTTTTCATCTCTGTTTTCCTTTCCCTAATTTCATCCTGCTTTTTCTGTTCTTTTAAAGGTGTATGTTAATACCATTACATTCTTTTTTTTTTTTATAAACTCTGAAAGCAAATTATATTGAAAAATCATCATCATTTAGGCCCCCTATATTTCAATGGTTTAAGTATATTTTGTACAACTCTGATTTTTAGCTAACTATAAAAGATATGATTTCACCATTTATTTTTAAATTTTATAGAATGTGGTAGAAAGTATAAAACATTCTTTAATCAAGGGTGATTATTTAACTCTTTGGCTGGATTACTGAAGGCCAGGCTGTGGAGCTAAATTTGGCATAAGAGCTTTGTCTGCTCCTCCAGCAGCTCCCCTTCCTTTTGGTTCCATCCCAGATGTGTTTTCTCCTCTCAGCCATGTGATATCTGTGAGGCTCCACTTTCAGCTCCAGGTCAGGAACACATGATTCTTACTTGGCCAATCAAATTATCAGATCCTTTCTTAGGGAGAAAACCACAGTGATTAGTTTAGGGGTAGGCACATGATGTAGCCAAGACTTTTCTGGAATTAGTAGCAGAGAGGTAGGTGCCTTTCTCCAGTTGGTACTTAAGTCTGTGAGAAGGTGGGGCTAGAGGTGCTACAGATAGTTTGACACCCTGAGGTGAAAGCCTGAGGCTGGTGGCAGAGGCTGGAGGCCTTTGAAGAGCCTGAGGAGGAATGAAGCCAACCCTGCTGCAGGTAGTATGGAGAAATGGTGAGAAACCTGGTCCCAGTGACATTACATGAGCCCTGTGCCTGAAGCCAGTTTCTATGACGTGGTGCCTAGTTTTCTGAGCCAAAAAATCATAACATTACTCAACTCGCAGTGACATGTCCAACTGAATTTTGTGCATTGGTAAAGGGAGGAATTCACACTCATGTCAATTATTTTAGAAACAGTAGAGTGTTATGGTTACCTTCTGTTCAGTTCCAATGGCAGAGAGTTGACATGTGTAAGACACTTGACATTTCAACAGGGTAGGTTATGGCAGTGAATGGGTGCTCCCCACCTCAATTCCCATATCTCTCACACAGTCCCAGCATCATTAACTTTAGGGAACCCTTTATAGCAGGGTTAGACAAACTATGGCTTGTAGGCCAAATCTAGCCTGACCCATTTTTTTTGTTTTGTTGTTGCTGTTGTTAATCCTCACCTGAGGATATATTTTCTATTGATTTTTAGAGGGAATGGAAGGGAGGGGAAGAGACAGAGAGAAATATTGATGTGAGACACATCAATTGATTGTCTCCCACATATGCCCAGACTGAGGCCCTGAGATCAAGGGTCATTGAGCTTGCAATCAAGGTATGTGCCCTTGACTGGAATTGAATGTGGGACCCTTCAGCCCATGGGCTGACGCTCTATCCATTGAGCCAAACCAGCTAAGGCCTGGCCCGTTTTTGTATAGTCTTCAAGCTAAGAATGGTTTTTACATTTTTAAATGGTTGAAAAAAATAACAAAGGAGAAATATTATTTTGTGACATGTAAAAATTATATGGAAATCAAATTTTAGTGTCCATAAATAAGATTTTGTTTGAATGTAGCCACATGCCGGGAGCCGGTCCATCCTTGCTGTTTCAAGGGACCTGGCATATATGGCATACTGTTCTTAATATGTTTGCTCACCTTCTTGGCACTATGTGTTTTAACCAAGGTCACCTCTCTGAGAAAGGTTGTTTCCCCAAGTAGGGATTTTCCCCTGAAGTTAGGGAGGGAATAAAATCCCTTAACTAAGTGCCAGGCGGGTAATTAATCACTTTAACTACAAACAATCATGCTTAAGCTACATAATCTTTACTCCCTGGAATGGAGATAAGAAACGCCCTAACCTTTGGAATAGAGATTGGTAGGATTGGAATCAACTGGTATAAATACAGTCGTAACAAGACAACAGAAGACAGAACTTAGAAGACAGAATCAAGAGAGACAGAACTTAGACACAGAACCTAGACACAGAACCTACACAGAACCTAGACACAGAACCTACACAGAACCTAGACACAGAACCTAGACACAGAACCTACACAGAACCTAGAGACAGAAGAACTTTGCTGGAGAGAACATGGCAAAAGATCCTGGATAGAAACTGGCCACAGAACCTAGAGACAGAACCTAGCGAGAGAACCTGGCTGAAGAACCTAGAGACAGAACCTGGCTACAGAACCTGGATAGAACATGGCAAGAGAACCTGACTAGAACCTGGTGACTGAACCTGGCTGGAGAACCTGGACAGAACCTGGCTGGAGAACCTATCAAGAGAACATGGACACAGAACCTGGCTGGAGATCTGAAGCAGAACCTCTCTGGAGATCCAGACCAGAACTTGGCTGGAGATCCTGGCTAGAGATCCTGGCTAGGCTGCTGATCAACTGAACACTGTCTCCATGTCCTTCCTTCTTCGCTGACTCCATCTACGCCTTTGGGGACCCCTGGACCTGCCGGGGTTGGACCCCGGCATATGGCGCCCGAACAGGGACCCCTAGGTAAGCGCCCCGCACTCGGGATGGATAGGACTCCACCGTAGGAAGAGGGTGGATAGTCTTCGCCGACTCCGTCCACACCTTTGGGAACCCCTGGAACAGGATTCCCCTAGGTAAGCCCCCCCCCCCCCCCATTGAGAACCCCACACTCGGGACGGATAGGACTCCACCAGGGTGCTACAGACCCCCCTATAGAGGATAAGTAGGGTAAGAAGGTGGATAGTACAGAACTTAGATTGAGAAGATGTGCCATACTGAGTCTAAAGAAATAAGACTCTGCATTGATCTTTTAACACATATGCTTGCTAGCAGAGGAATTAAGGTTACTCCCAGTCAGATGGAACATTTTATACAAGAAATACGTCCATGCTTTTCTGAGGAAGGAAAGGTAAATGTAAAGGCATGGGAGAAGGTAGGCCCAAGGAGCCTTATCCTTAACCCCACTGCAGCCTTTCCACCCCGGGAAAGTGTAGGATTGGCAAGCTCTCCCTGGGGTGATAGATCAGGACTCAGGTAATAGCGGAAAGCGCCAATCCTACTCTTAAAATGGATACAAGAGAGCATTTCGGGGTTTTCTTTTTAATGCCCGCTTTTAAAAAATAAAAAAGGGGGAATTTGCCGGGAGCCGGTCCATGCTTGCTGTTTCAAGGGACCTGGCATATATGGCATACTGTTCTTAATATGTTTGCTCACCTTCTTGGCACTATGTGTTTTAACCAAGGTCTCTGAGAAAGGTTGTTTCCCCAGGTAGGGATTTTCCCCTGAAGTTAGGGAGGGAATAAAACCTCTTAACTAAGTGCCAGGTGGGTAATTAATCACTTTAACTACGAACAATCATGCTTAAGCTACATAATCTTTACTCCCTGGAATGGAGATAAGAAACGCCCTAACCTTTGAAATAGAGATTGATAGGATTGGAATCAACTGGTATAAATACAGATGTAAGAAGACAGAACCTACACAGAACTAGAGTCAGAAGAACTTCGCTGGAGAGAACATGGCAAAAGATCCTGGACTGAACCTGACTACAGAAATGGGCAAGAGAACCTGACTAGAACCTGGTGACTGAACCTGGCTGGAGAACCTGGACAGAACCTGGCTGGAGAACCTAGCAAGAGAACATGGACACAGAACCTGGCTGGAGATCTGAATCAGAACCTCTCTGGAGATCCAGACCAGAACTTGGCTGGAAACCCTGACAAGAGAACCCGGCTATGATGATCACCTGAACGCTGCCTCCGTGTCATTCCTTCTTCGCCGACTCCGTCCACACCTTTGGGGACCCCTGTACCTGCTGGGGTTGGACCCCAGCAGCCACATCCATTCAGTTCCATATGGCTGCTTTTATACTTCAGTGGCAGAATTGAGTACTTTCGATAGACCGTATAGCCAGTAAACCTCAAATATTTATTACCTGGCCCTTTGCAGAGATTGCTGTTCCCTGGTTTATAGTAATGCCAAGGTTTCTTTCCCAAGTTGTCACCAATAGTTCACATTTTATGAGTGTAGATTTTTTCCCCTTGAGTACATTACCTTGTATTTTATACGTATTGAAATTCACTGGCCTCTTTTCCAGGTATTCCACCTTTTTGCAATTATCATATTAGAGTTTATCACAATTATTTAGTTATTAACCAACTAAAATCCTATATAATAAAAGCCTAATATGCTAAGTGTCCGACTGTTTGACTCTTTGACCAGTCGCTATGATGCGCATTGACCACCAGGGGGCAGACACTCCGATGGTAGGTTAGCTTGGTGCTGGGGTCTGGCCCATGGGCACTGGGTGAGATGGGCCGCACATGCCCTGGAGCCCTCCTGTGGTCCCTCCCTGGCCCCAATCGTGCACCGGTGGGGTCCCTCAGCATGGCTTATGCCCTTTTGCAATCTGGGACCCTTTGGGGGCTGTTGGAGAGCTGGTTTTGGCCTAATCCCCACAGGCCAGGCCAAGGGACCCCACCGGTGCACGAATCTGTGCACTGGGCCTCTAGTCCTTTATAAATCTGGAAGTATCATTCAGGAATCTTTTGTATATTAAGTATGTTTTGTACAACTTGATTTTTATTTAACCATAAAAGATATATTTCACCATTTATTTATTTTTATTTTATTACTGTTTTTGTTTTGTTTACTATTTGTATCACTCAGGAATCTTTTGGTTGCAAGTAACAGAAAACCCACTTTTTATAACCAAAAAGTAACTTTTTATAACCAAAAAGTCCAGGGTTAGCACTAGTTTCAGGTAAGGCCTGAGCCAACCACTCAGATGATGTTACTGAGGACCTATTAGATCCATTCCTCTGCTTAGCTGCTCAGTTTTCCAGTCTTAGGCTCTACATGGTGACTTCAGGTTCTTTTCTTGTGCTACCAATTGGTTGGAGCAGTTCCAGACCTTGTAATATTAAACTGTACCATCTTAGGAAAGAAGGGATGTCTCTTTCAATAGTTCCTGCAGAGGCTCCTCTTCCCAGAAGCACTAACAAACATCTCCTGAGCGGTTCTGACCCTGATCGGGTTGCATGCCCAATCCTAGGCTAATCATTAGCCTAGGGATACATGAATTAGCTTATGCCAACCAGGATCCAGCTCTGCAGCTAGAGGTTGGCCAACCCACCCAAACTGCATGGCTGAGGCCAAGGAATAAGGAGACTGTTGGCAGGAAGTATAGGAGAGGATGCTTGGAAATTGGGCATCCTACCTTTCTGCTTATTTATAAAAATGATCCACAGCTCTGATCTAGGGGTAACTCTTGATATTTACCCATTTTCATTCTGGGAAATGCCTTTTTATTTCTACCTGTCCTTTATGATGAAAAGGGAAACCTGGTCCTCATTTGGCTCTGCTACTCATTAGCTTAATGAGTTTGGAGAAATCATTTACTTTTCTGGTCCTCAATTTTCTTATCTCTGTAACAGGAAAGTGCTAAAAATCCTATGGTAGTATTAATGCCACCAGTTTGTTAAATGAGACTCATTTAACATTTGTTAAATGTTTTTAATGATTGTAATACCATGTGCCTAGCCCATAATAGGTCCTCAGCAAATATTTGTTGCATGAATCAGTGAATGATCATGTTGGCAGAATAACAGTTCCATGTAGTTTTTTTCTGTGTTCCATTCAAATTCATCTGAGTGGCATTGATTTTAGTTTATTGGACGTCTGTGGAGCCCAAGGTTGGAGGATAGAGTGGTATAATGTTAGGAAAGTGTCCTGGAAGTGGCAGGAAGGAACTGAGCAGGGAGGAACATTTATTCTCGAGGTTATCTGAAGTACATGAAACAAACTAGGAAAGAGGGTAGTGGAGCTGACAGGGGAGTAGGGGTTAGGGGCTATTTCAGTTATATACCTCTGCATAAAGAACCACTCCAAAACTTAGTGGGTTAAAACAATCTATTATTTCTCATGATTCTGTGGTTTGACAAGGCAATTCTTCTGCCTGTCTCACTTGAGGTCCTTCATGTGGCTGCTCAGGCAGGACACTAGGATGGCTGGGCCCCTCTCCCCATGTGGTTTTTCATTATTCACTTGTCTTGTCTAACCTTCCTATGCACCAACTGGGTCCCAAAGGGAGCATTTCAAGAGGGTGAGCTCCAGTGTGCAAGTGCTTATCTAGCCTCTGTTTGCATTACATTTAAATGTTCCATTGGCCAAAGCAAGCCAAATGGCCAAGCCCAGCGTCAGTGTGGGACCACATATAAGGATTTTAATATGAGGATATGAGGCTCATGGGAGGTCACCTATAGAGGCCCAGGAATCCTGGTTTCTAAAGCTATTGAAAGAATGGGGCAAGGTTGTATGTGATTGATAGGCTGTGGGGGTTGGGCTGGAGTAGAGAGAGGCTAGAGCCGCTAGGCCAAGAATGTTGACCATATTCCTGTGATCTAGTTGACTAGCTTTGTCCTTCGGTAAAGCCAAGCGGTCACTTGAGAAAACTATAGTTCCCTGTCATTTCCATCAGCCTCTGCTTCCTTTGACATGAACAATCAGCATCATCTCAGTCTTGTTTAAGGTACAGTTTCAGAATAAGCTCCCAAGCCAAATCCCCAACTAGACTGCTGCTTTATGCTTCATCTAGGTATAGATTGTGGTTATCACTGACCCAGTAAGTAAAAGGAAGTACAGTCTAGTGAATGTATCAGGTGAATCAATACCTTTCACCTGGATTTGAAAGGAACTGAGATAAAACCAAAGAACTGGCATTCTGCCGACATGATCATTCATTGATTTATGTAACAATTATTTGCTGAGCACCTATTATGTGCTAGGCACATGATATTACAGTCATCAAAAACATCCTAGAGAGGACTCTGAAATCTACTCATTGAGTCTCATTTAACAATAAGCTCCCAGTGATAATTGCTTCCTTTGTTAAATGTTTAGAAAAAACATTTTGGATAGTTTCTCCTGGACTGTAGTCTTCCTTCTTTTGGAATCATTTCAGTGCTTTTGGAACCTACCACTTTTGTAATCTTTGAGTGCTTTTCTGATTATTTTGCTTTTCAAATTAAAAATAACTTTATATACTTTTTCTTGATTTTATAAACGGTATATGCTTGTTTTAAAATAGCCAAACAGCAAAGTCTTCCTCCCGGGAGCACGCCCACATTTTTCTTCCTTCTCAGGTGTGCATCACCTAAATTCTAAGGATCCCCACGAGACTTGCACCCAGGGAGAAATGGGCAGTGGCAGCTCATGCCAGGCTTACTCCTGGACCTGTCTCCAAGGCCCCTTTTCTCTGACTTTCTAGTGAGCTGACGAGCAGCCCTGCCTTGGCTCATTTCGTTCCTGTAACATTCCTAGAGAGCCATAGCAGCCCCGCCTCGTCGCTTTCCTGTTGTTTCTTCTGTCCTAAGCCCATCCTTGTTACTAACTTTAATAAACGTACTCTCAAAATCACAAACATTTAAAATATTCAAACATACAGGGAAGTGTAAAGAAAAATGTAAGTCTCTTTAAATTTCACCACTCAGCAGGCACCACTGTTAACATTTTAGTGAACAGCCTTCAGACATCCCTCAGTAGGTGTATATGCATGATACAGTGAAAAGGATAGTGCTATAAACTGATTTTTAAAAAATCCCAAATTGTCAGTGAGCATGTGCAATCCCACATTGATGGATTGTTTCCAATTTTTATACTGAGGATTAAGTAAATTTTTGATTTTCTGACTTCAGATCTGCCCTTGAGATTTTCCTGTTTTCTCTGTTTGGGACATTTTGCTGAAGATACCATCTATGTAGACTCCTCTCTTCCCCCTTTCTAAATGGCTTTCAAGTAATACACAATAGACTTTTAAAGTCCTCTTTCAGTCTTTTCCTTAAATGTAGCTTACATTTAGTTGACTAAAAAGTTGTATGTTGCTAGCTGTATGGTGGGTTCTAGGGCTGGCCATCTCTCTGCATATTGTTGAGTTGAATTGTATGTAACCATGGTTACCAGGCTTGCTACCATTACCTCCTTAAAGTAATTTCATACAATCAGCGGTTCCAGCCCTTGTGGCCCTTGGCTGGCTGGTGTGTTCAGAGGTTAAACTCCTTCCAGTTTAGGGGGAGGGGGATAGGGTGGGCAATGACAGAAGCGACCTGGATTACGTGGGCTTCTTCCCCACTTTTTGGCCCTCCTCACCCCTGAGACTTAATTCTAGCAGTGCCCTGCCATTGTAACATCTGTGTAATTCTTTGTGATACGGCTGCCTCCCTGCCCCAGGTTTTGAGCTTCTCAAAGGGAGGGACCTTTTTTATTGGCCTGTGTTACCCAGCTATCTGAAAGGGCGAGGACTACGCCCTCCATCTTACCCTGGGTCCTCCATTTTTGGGCAGAGCCATGTGCTCGGCAAGGCTTCTTCCTGGAAGCCCAAGCCTCTGCTAGACTTGCGCCTGGCCAATCAGCAGGGCCCATGGTCCCCTCTCCTCCCCTTACTCCACCCCCCTATAAAACTCCTCTTCACACTGGCCTAGGTCTCTCTCTCTGCCACCTGCTGCTGTGTCAGTAAGGAGGGTAGGGGAGCCAGACCCGGGTTTGAATAAAAGACTCTTTGCTTTTGCATCGGACTCGCTGGCTCCCTGGTGGGCTCTTGGGAATCTTGAAATCTGGGCATAACACTATCCTGTGAAGTATCTGAAAATATTTGCTGAATGAATGAATGAGTGATTGTGTGAAGAGTGAAAAAAATACAAGAAAAAGTCCCGATATGACAGCAGGCAGTGTTTGAGTGCTCAGTGCAGGGAGTCAGGCAGGAAGGCCACGGCACAGAAGAACACAGCCTTGTATGTGGGCTGTGAAGTTAGGAAACAGCCTCAGATCTGGGCCAGACTACCTGCCTGCTGTATGACCTTGGGCAAATCATTCAACTTTCCTGCACTCAAGTCTCCTTATACATAAAAGGGGACTAATTCAAGTAACAGATTGATTCAGTCAACATTTATGGAGTGCAGTGTGCTAGGCACTGTTCTAGGTGCTGGAAAATATGGGTTCAGGCTGCTCAGAGCAACTTTGAGAGGGAACCTTCCTTGAGGGATGGAGTTAGCTTTTGCCTTCGTCCTGCACCTGCGATGATGCTGAGACCTCGGTGAGGGTACTTAGGACACTGAAGCTTGGGGCGCTTCCCATACAAAGTTTTTGAGGAGTCAGACCTGCATCAGGGTCAGAGGCTTTCCTGGCTACTCCTGCCTCTTCCACTTCTATCCTCCTTAGGTGTTTCTCCCAGTAAGTCTTTTGCATGTTTAATTCTGTCTTAGTGTCAGCATCCTGGAAGGCCCAAACCAATGTAGCTCTATTCTCAAGAACCTTACCTATGGAGATGGGATAGGACATACCTCTGAAGGCCATTGTGATGTTTAAATGAGATGATGTTTGAGAAGGGCTGAACAGAAGGCCAGCACCGAGGAAAAGCTCAGTGAAGGATATGCATTCTTGTTGCTGTTATTATTCTTACTGATTTTATTCCCCAGGTGAGCAGGTAGAGAGTGGTATCTTTCAGGTGTCAGTTTCATTCGTTGGTTCAGCCCAGTGGACTGCACCTGAACCCCTGCAACCTTTGGAGTTCCTTCAGGAACAAAGGGCTAGAGACTGGAAAAGGGAAAGAACCGTGGAAAGATGCTTTGTGGCCTTCAGTGAGTGAGCATGGAGCTTCCAGAACAATCTTCTGATTCTAGGAAGGTCTGAGAAGTCCTAGGAAGGAGGAGAAGCCCGAATGGCAGGCCTTGAGCTCTATCTCTCCCTGACAGTAGCACTGGCCACTCACTGAAGTTTGGAGGTAAGAGTCCAGAGCAGCAGAACATGGTGAACATGGCACAAGAGTGTGGAGCCAGGCTGCCTGGGTTCAAGTCCCAGCCCTCCCAGGGTTGTGAGATTAATATGATAAAGATAGAATGTTCAGCGCAAAGTAAGTGTCTGAAAACTGTTAGTCTCCCTTCCTTCCCCCCACAACATTTTCATTCCGTGATATTTGGAATAGTAATGTTCATGTGATCTCTCTGAGTTGGAGAATTATGGCTGGGGCCTGGTCTCAAGAGCCACTGCCCAATCTCTGTGGGTTATTGGGAAGGAGAAGGTCTGAGGAAGAGGAGAGGGGCTTTCACTGGACAAACAGTATTTATGAGCAGCTGCCATGTGCCAGCCCCTCTGCTGAGTGCTGGGTTTATGAAGGTGATTAGGACACAGGCGCCACTTGTAAGGAGCTCAGACCCTAATGCAGATGCTGGGGGTGAACAAACAGGCCTGTAATTAGCATGCACTGTCCCAGGATGAGACAGACACACAAAGCTTGGAGCATGTCACCCTGGGCTTAGTAATAATTTGGGGCATTTCTCCCCTCTCAGACTGAATGAAGCTCCTGTCTCCTAGGTTTCCCATAAGCTCACAATCATCATGTGGGCATTCACTCGTGTCTTCCTTTCCTGCCATCTAGAAGACTCCAAAAGGATGCAGACCTGAGGGTACTGCTCACATGCACCCCCAGGGCCCAATGCAGGCTGGGCACACACAGGCAAATAAGTCTTGACTGAGTGGTCTTCCTTCTTCCTACAGTAAAATGAGGGTAACCACACTGATACATGGGTAGTTGTATGGGCTTGAATGGGCTCATGTTAATTGAATGTAAATCACCTTACAAATGTCATTATTGTACTTTTCTAATTGGTGCAGTCTCTTGCGCATTAATGTAGTGAGCTATGCAGTGTTTCTGTACCTGTGTCACCTAGTTATTTGGAGAATTAAATAAGTTAATATACATAATGTTAGAAAAGGGCCAACCATGTAATAAGCACTCAAAGTGTTAGCTAAATAAAGTGTCAGTCTTGCAAGATGAATAAGTTCTGGAGATGACATAGTGCTTATAGTTAACAATACTGTACACACTTAAAAATCTGTTCAGAGAGCAGATCTCATGTGTTCTTACCACAATTTTAAAAAATGCCCCCCCAGACCCAAATCAAAACAAAAAAAGTGAAGGAAAAATGTATATAGGAAAAAATAGAGGCAATGTTACAAAACTTATCAGAGTGTCCAGAACAAATTTTATATCACTTATAAATATATGCACATAGGTTTATAACCAATTACTATTTCAAAATAAAGTGGTGAAAATATGTGTGGGGGAAAAAGTGTTTGCTGTTATAACATTATCATCATTTCTAGTTTTTTGGTGTCGTTTTACCCATCAGAATTCTGAAATTCAGAGAGTCAAGCACCTTGCCAGGGACTGCATAGCTAGATGTGGGCAGAGCAGCAGGAACCAGGTCTGAGGCCCCACCCGATACTCTGGGACATTCTTAGCGTGCCTCACTAGGTGGCGCTCTTCCCACGATTTAGGATCAGACCCAGGCCCCAGCAGAGGCCTAGCCTTTTCTCACGTGGAGAATCTAGCATTCTAGAGCTAGCATGGATTTTGAGTGTATCTAAGTTGTTTTAGAGGGAGAGAAATAAAGCTCTGAGAAAGTATATCTCTGGGCCCAGATTTATTAGTGGCCACATGGTGGTGCTGGGGTGGAGTCCCAATTTATCCAATTCTGAATTTCATTTGCTTCCTACCGCCATGTGGTACCCCTTTCCCACTCGCCACAGCCACTTCTTGGCCCTTCCTTGCAGAGCTAGGTACTTCCCTGGTGGGCAGATGTAGTGTCTGCTCTATGGGGGTGGAGAAGGTGTTTGGGAGTAGGGCAAGGGTTGGAGGCAGGTTGGGGGAGGCCCCCTTCCCCCCACTTCTTACCCTTCTCCAGAATCATTCAGGCGCAGTGTGTGTACTGCCAAGGGCGAGAATCCTGGGGCCAAACCACCTTTGTCCAAAACCTCATTCTTCCCTTACCAGCAGCGTGCCTTGGGAAAACCTCGGTGTCTCATTTTCCCACCTGTAAAATGGGAATCATAAAGTACCTACTGCAAAGGACTGAGTTAATATATGTAACACACTTGGAACAGTTGTAAGCACGTGGTAAGAGCTATAAAAATGTTAGCTCTTGTCCTGGTTGGCATGGCTCAGTTGGTTGAGCATTGTCCTGTGCACCGAGGGATTGCTGGTTGAGTCCAGATTGGGGCACATGCCGTTTGTGGGTTCAGTCCCCTTTTTGGGTGCATGCGGGAGGCAGCTGATCAATGTTTCTCTTGCACATCGATGTTTCTCTCTCTCTCCCTCTCCCTTTTAGTATTAGCTCTTAGAATTAACACTTGCCAACATCCAATCTGGATTTAAGAATTTATGTGAGCTGTAACTGGTTTGGCTCAGTGGATAGAGTGTTGGCCTGCAGACTGAAAGGTCCCAGGTTTGATTCCGGTCAAGGGCATGTACCTTGGTTGCGGGCACATCCCCAGGGGGAGGTGTGCGGGAGGCAGCTGATCGACGTTTCTCTCTCATTGATGTTTTTAGCTATCTCTCTCCCTTCCCCTCTGTAAAAAATCAATAAAATATATTTTAAAAAAAGAATTTATGTGAGAATTTCAGTATGATTCATCATATTCCTCACTTATTCATCCCATAACATCCTTTCCTGATAATAACTGCTGTTTACTTGCAGTTATGCTATGCAGTATGCTAAACCTATGATTTCATTATCTCAGTTAATCCACAGAACAGCCCAATGAGGTGGATACTGTTACTGTTCACATCTCGAGGTTGAGGGTCAGATGAGACTTAAATCCTTTCCTTAGGATCATACAGTAAGGGACGGAACTGCAACTCACACTCAGGCTTGTCTGATGAGGCTTTTACAGCTACATTGACCTGTTCTTTTTTTGTTAATATCTTTTTATTGATTTCAGAGAGAGGAAGGGAGAGGGAGAGAGCGATAGAAACATCAGTGATGAGAAAGAGTCATGGGTCAGCTGCCTTCTGCACGCCCCCTTCTGGGGATCAAGCCCAAAACCCGGCATATGCCCTGACCGGGAATCCAACCATGACCTCTTGGTTCATAGGTCGATGCTCAACCACTGAGTCACACCTGCTGGGCTACACTGACCTCTTCTTGAAGTCAATTAAAAGTAACTGAAACAAGCCCCTGGCATCAGCTATACTCTCTGCATCTCTGTAGGACCTCTCTCTCATAGAAGCCATCCTTCTGTAAGGAGATGTTTCCTTCCACTCTTATCCTGGGGGATAAAGGAACAGATTTCACAACAAAGAGACAACATGCTTTAACCAATCAAGAGTCCTCTTCAGATTAGAGTTCAGATAGCCACACAGCCTTCAAGGGCTCCCTTCCCCCATCCTGTTTCTTTTGCAGCCTGCAGGCCTCCTACCTGGGCAGACAGGGCGCTTACATCTCAGGCACCCAAATTCTGGGTGGTCCAGCATGTCACACAAGCTCTCAGTAACTCGGGCCAGCATATCTGGGATTTTTCCTTTCTTGGCACATGAGAGAACTTGTGTGGCACTGACATCTTTTTGCCAAGAAAGAAACAGCAGGCACCAATCTATAATTACAGAATCATAGAATGTCAGTTGGGATTGGAAGGGACCACAGGATGTGGAAAATAGGACCCCGATGGGGGAAGAGTCTTGATCAGCATCACACTCAGTTGGAAGGAAGGTGACCAGATTTCAGCCCTTATTGTCCTCAGTACCCTTGCTGGCAACTGCAGCTTCCAGAAGTTCTGAGAAGAGGGCTGAGCTGGGGCAGCATGGGGATGTGCATATGGCTTCTGAGCATATGTGCATCCAGCCAGTTGGCCCTCTCCTGAGAGTGTATGTGATGAGCCTCTGAAATAGAGTTTCTCAGCCTTAGCACAATTAGCATTTGGAGCCAGATAATTCCTTGTTGTGGAAGCTGTCCTGTGCATTGTCTGATGTTTAGCAGCATCTTTGGCCTCTACTCACTAGATGCCAGTAGCATACTACCAGTTGTGTGACAACCAGAACTGTTTCCAGGAAGACAAAATTGCTCCCCTCCCTGTTCCCCCATGCCTGTTGAGTACCAGTGCTCTAAAAGCAGGCTCTTTCCCTTCCAGAAACATGTAGTAAGATCTTGTTATGAACCATGCTCTGTTGACACATGAATCAAGCCTGTGCTCTGTCCTCAAAGGACTCAGAGTCTAGTTGGGAAGACAGACAGGGCCACACAGGTGGCAAAGTATGGGAAACCCCTCCATAGAGACAAGAGCTAGATGCTTTTAGGAGCACAGAGGCAGACATTGCACTCACTGGGGAGATCTAAGAAGATTTCATAGAAGGACATGGCAAATTTCCAGGCAGATGGTGGGTGAAGGACATTCTAGGCAGAAGGAATGGAATGTACAAAGGTAAAGAGTTGTGAAGTGTGACATTTTTTGGGGGGAAAAGTATGTTAGTATGACTGTACCCCAGAGTGCACATGGTTGGGGAGGAGGAGGTAAGAGAGAGAAAGGGACAGGGTAAGAAGGATGATGATAATAAAGATTAATACATATTGAACACTTATTATATGTCAGACACTGTTTCAAGTGCCTTACATATATTATTTTTTAATCTTCATAGCAATCATGTGAGGAAGGTACTATTATTACCTCTAATTTACAGATAGGAAAAATGATGCACAGAGAAATTAGGTAACTTTCCCAAGTCCCATAGACTGTGGAAGTTAAGGAAATTTGGTTATGGAGAGCTAAGGGTTTCAAGTAGAGCAGGGTCATGGTCAGTGTCTCAGTTATCCTTTGCTGCATAATAAACCATCCCAAATTTATCAGTTAAAGCAACATCATTTTATTATAGGTCTTAATTCCATGGATTGGCTGGGGCCCAGCTGTATAGTTCCTATACTGGTCTGGTTTGGGGTCTCCCATGCAGTAAGTTTGTGGCTTGGGGCTGGATGTCTACATGTTGGTGTTCCTTTATGCGATCTCTCTCTCTCCATCTTTTTGGGCCTTTTCCCATAACTCACTCTAGCAGAGTAGCCTGTTCTTTTGGTGATTCAGAAGCTGCTAGTCGTCCTCCTCCTCCTCCTCCTCCTCCTCCTCCTCCTCCTCCTCCTCCTCCTCCTCCTCCTCCTCCTCCTCTTGTCTTCGTCTTCTTCTTCTTCCTTCTTCCTCCTTCTTCTTTCTTCTTCTCTCTTCCTTCTTCCTTTTTCTTCTTCTTTCTTCTCCTTCTTCACTGCTAGCCAGACCTTCTTAATGCCTGTACTCAGAAGTCCCAGTTATAATTTCCTCTATATTGTGCTGGTCAAAGTGATCATAGATACAGCGCAGATTCACAAGGGAGGGGTGAAATTGTTTGAAATCATCTTTAGATACTAGAGACACAGCCATATTTTTATTCTAGAAAAAATGTTCTGGTAGCATTGTGGAGGTGGATTGAAGAGGGAAAAAATAAAAATTTGAAGATGAATTATGAAGCCATTGTTATCACTTCAATAACTTTAGTTAAACGGTCACTCAGCTTCTCTCTTTTCTTCTGTTGCTGTGGAAAAACCAGAGTACTTATGTAATAATAACACAGTAATCATATTAGTCTACATTTATTGAGCATATACTATGTGCCAAGTACTGTAATAAGTACTTTTCTACACAACTTAATTTTCACAATGATATCATGAGGTATATATATTCCTATTTTATATTTCAGAAAACTGAGATGAAGTGTATTAGTTTCCTGTGGCTGCCATAACAAAGTACCACAGACTGGTTGGCTTAAGCAACAGGTATTTATTTCCACATAGTTCTGGAGGCTGGAAGTCTGAGATAAGGTGTTGGCAGGGTTGGTTTCTTCTGAGGCCTCTCTTTTGGGCATGCAGATGGTCATCTTTTTCCTGTTTTTACATGGCCTTTCCTTTGTGTGTGTCTGTGTACTAATCTTTTCTTGTAGGGACACCTTCATGTTGGATTAAGGACCAACCATAGGACTCATTTTACCTTAATTACATCTTTAAAGACCCTGTCTCCAAATACAGTCTCATTCTGAGGTACTGAGGATTGGAATTGCAACATACAAATTTTGAGGGGACACAATTCAGCCCATAGAATCAAGCAATTAGCTTATGCTCA
The DNA here is from genome assembly GCF_014108235.1 of Myotis myotis. Lineage (NCBI taxonomy): Eukaryota > Metazoa > Chordata > Mammalia > Chiroptera > Vespertilionidae > Myotis > Myotis myotis. Next base: position 21,761,305 of record NW_023416317.1, on the reverse strand, counting down.
TGTAGTTAATAGGTGGGAAGCCATAATTTAACCCGGGTCTGACCTCAAGCTCCTGTATTAATGAGTTCTTATACTATTTCCAAAAATTGTCTCCAGTTCTTGTCCCAAGCAGAAAAATAGCAAGTTAGAGGACGATAGCAAGTCTGCATAGCTTTGCATAAATAGCTAGGAAGCTATTTATAACTCGAGGAGCAGGAGATTGAATTCCAATTGCTTGTTCTGTATCCTTCACCTATAACTCTGTCATAATGGTCTTTTTGAAAGGACTTTGAAAGGTGGCAGGGGTGTATATGCTGATGGGACCATACATGGGAACAATATTAATGATCACTAATGCTTTATGAATGTATATAATATGTCAGGCAGAATGCATTATTTAATTATCACAGTAATCTTATTAGGTAGGTAATATTATGTTTCCTATTTCACACATGGGGAAACTGAGGCAGAGTGATGAATTAACCTGCTCAAATTTGCCCTGCTAATAAGAAGTGGTAGAGTGAAGCTGAGATCTCAGGAAGTCTAAATTCAGAGCCTGTACTCTTAACTATTATGCTTCCATACTGCCTCTGGGAATCTGGTGAAGAATGAATCTATACCATTTCCACAAAAAGAATCCTGGGTCAGGAGACTCCTTAGGCCATCGTTTTCCAAAAAGTTTCTAATTGCAACCGTCAAGATATTTATTGCTGCATATCAAAATAATATACTCATACTGCTGTTTCTTGATTTATCAGTTTTAGAAATCAGTTATTGACTTGCTATTATCTGAGATAAAAATGTCTGTCTGGTACTTACCCCCTACCCTTCCTGCAGACTCCTATAATCAAAGAATTATTTCTTGTTTAACCAACATTCATTGATTATTATATTTATATAATTATTACCCATTTCAAAGCCAAAAGTGTACAGTGCTTATATTTCCTTCCTAGTATAACTTTTTGTTTTTCCTGTTGATTATGTTGTTTTGTTTGTTTTACTTGAATTACTTTCTCTGTACCTGTCCTTTTCCTTCCCATTAGAACTTTCATGGCCTATTAGTAGTTTTTCATGATAAATTGTATACTCTATGTGAGCTTTCTTCCTTGAAGCCCTCCTGTTCCAGTATAGATAGGTTTTTCCTTAGACCTTTACTAGTTGTTCTGGGAGTTCTCTTTGCTTTGCTTTTATGTTGGAACCCCTGTTTCTACCCTTATTCTGGATTTTCAGTTTGATTGTATAGAATTCAGATTGCAAATTATTTTACCTTGAAGGCATCGTTCCATTGTCTTCTCAGCTTCCAGGGTCAGTTTTGAGCAGTCCAGCACTATTTCAAATCCTATTACTTTGTATGTAACTTACCTATTTGGACACTCCTGGTTCTTCTCTGTATCACTCATAATCTGAAACTTGACATTGCTTTTTTTCATTTATTGTGCTTTCAACTGGAGACTCCTGTCCTTCAGTTCCAGGAAAATTCTCTTAAATTATTTCTTAATAATTTTCTCCTATCTACTCTTATTTGGACATTGAATTCAGTCTATTCCCTAAGTCTTTTATCCTTATTTTATCCCTATTATTTTCATCATTTTGCCTTTTTACTTCCAAATTATTAACTTTTTAATATTGACTATCATTTTTATTTTCCAAGGGCTCTTTTTATTTTTCATAATATCCTGTTTGTTTCTTTGTTTTTGTTATAAGGATTTAAAAAATTTTCAATTACAGTTGACATACAATATTACATTGGTTTCAGGTGAACAACCCAGTGATTAGACATTATAAAACTTATTAAGTGATCATCCTGAAAAATCTCATATCCATCTGACACCATACATAGTTATTAGAATATTATTGGCTGTATTTCCTATGCTGTACTTTATACCCCATGACTACAATATAAGTACTAAATCCCTTCACTGTTTTCACCCATTTCCCCAATCCCCCTCCAAGTTGGCAATTGTTAAAATGTTCTCTGTATCTGTGAATCTGTTTCTGTTCTGCTTGTTCATTTATTTGATATTTACATTCAGTTATTGATAGATATGTACTTATTGCTATTTCATTGTTCATATTTTTTTAAATCTCTTTTCTACTTCTTCTTGTTAAAGACGTCCCTTTAACATTTCATGTAATACTGATTTGGTGGAGATGAACTCCTTTAGCTTTTTCTTGTCTGGTAAGGTCTTTTTAAAATAACTTCATTTCTAAATGATAACTTTCCTGGGTAGAGTAATCTTGGTTGGTCCTTGCTTTTCATCACTTTGAATATTTCTTGCCACTCTCTTCTGGCCTGCAAAGTTTCTGTTGAGAAGTTAGCTGACAGTCATCATATGGGCACTCCCTTGTAGATAACTAACTGCTGTTCTCTTGCTGCTCCTATGATTATCTCTTTGTCTTTAACCTTTGGAATTTTGATTATGATGTATCTCAGTGTAAGCCTCTTTGGGTTCATCTTGTTTGGGACTCTCTGACTTCCTGGACTTGTAAATCTATTTCTTTCACCAGGTAAGGGGAGTTTTCTGTTATTTTTCCAAATAGGTTTTCAATTTCTTGCTCTCTCTCTCTTCCTTCCAGCACCCCCATGAAGTGAATGTTGGTATGCTTAAAGTTGTCCCAGAGGCTCCTTACACTATCTTCATATTTATGGATTCTTTTTTCTTTTTGTTGTTCTGATTGGGTGTTTTCTGCTTCCTCATATTCCAAATAGCTGATTTGATTCTAGGTGTCCTCTACTCTACTATTGATTCCCTGTAAATTATTGTTTATTTCAGTTAGTGTATCCTTCATTTATGACTAGTTTTTTTATGTTGTTGATGTTCTCTTGAAGTTATCATTAAGTTCCTTGAGCATCCTTATAATCATTGTTTTGAACTCTGTGTCTAGTAGTTTGCTTGCTTCCATTTAATTTAGTTCTTTTTCTGGAGATTTATTCTGTTCTTTCATTTGCAACATGTTTATTTGTCTCTGCATATTGGCTTCTTCCCTGTGTTTGTTTCTATGTATTAGGTAGATTTACTATGTCTCATAAACTTCATAGAGTGGCCTTGTGTAGTGGGTGTCTCGTAGGGTCCAGTGGCTCAGCCTCTCCAGTTCACCTGAGCTGGGCACTCCAGGTGCACCCTGTATGGGCTGTGTGCACTATCCTATTGTAGTTAAGCCTTGTTTGCTATTGGCATCACTGGGAGGGATTGACCCCAGGCCAGTTGGTTTCGAGGATCAGCTGTGACTGCAGTGGAAAAGCTTCTGTGTAGGTGCTGCCCCTATGGAGCAGGACTTGCTTCAGTGGGGCTTTGGTGCTCACTGAGTCCACCCCTTGAGTGTGTTGCTTGTGGATGCAGTAGGGTTGTAATCCAGCATGGTCAAATCTGACCACTAGGTGCATTGGCTCTGGGGACTCCTGGGAGGTGCAAAGTCAACCACTGCCTGTGCCCTGCTCAGGGCCACCCAGCATGAGCTACAAAGCAATCTGCAGATGGCTGCTACTTGTTTTAGGCTTGGAGGTGCCCAGTAGAGGCCAAGCTGTGAATCAAGGCAGGCTGCCACTAGTGCCAGGCCTGCGACCACTTATTGAGAGATATGGGGCACTCTGAGGCCAGCTGCTGCTTATTTGAGAGATTTTAAGAAAGTCTGAACATGAGGCAAGAGAGGCCAGTTGTATGGAAAAGCCACTGGAAATGACTTAGATGAGCCTGCAAGTAGAGAGGGGCAGTTCTCAGGGAATCACCACAGTGGGGCAAAAAGTATAAGCCAGGTTGATGGAGACTCAGATATGGTGCCTGCCTGTTGGCTCTGTGACGAGAAGGCTCAGTAAAGGAACAATGGCCTCTGCTAGCCCTTCTGTGTGGGAGAAAGCTGCCCCCTCCAGCTCTCACCCTGATTCTAGACAAGTTAGTTCCTCCCTGAATGTTCCTGTTTCCTTTCAAGCTGCTGCCCCAGCGCTGGAGCTCAGAGGGACTGAGTCAGAGTGTGTCTGTGTGCAGGCCCTTTAAAAGGCATGCCTTAGACTCCTACAACCTCCATGTCACCCAGCCACAATTCCTATGGTTTTTACAGCCAGAAGTTGTGGGGACTTCTCTTCCCAGCACTGGAACCCTGGGCTGGGGGCCTGGTGTGGGGCTGGGACCCCTTACTCTTCAAGGAAACCTCCACAGCCAAGATATCCCTCCCGATTTTAAATCACCACACTTGGGTTTGGGACCAGCCGGGTCCATGATTCCACCTCGCCTCTCCGACCCTCCAGCTACTCTACATGTGCTTCTTCTTTAATTCCCTAGTTGTAGGACTGTTGTTTAGCTAGATTCCAGGTGGTTCTGAATGATGATTCTGTTGTTAAGTTGTAATTCTGATGTGGTTATGGGAGGAGGCTAGTACCGCATTTATCTACACTGCCATCTTTTTTTCTTTTAAACATACTTTTATTGATTTCAGAGAAGAAGGGAGAGGGAGAGAGATAGAAACATCAGTGATGAGGGAGAATCATTGATTGGCTGCCTCCTGCACGCCCCCTACCGGGTACTGAGCCCACAACCAGGTCATGTGCACTTGACTGAAATCGAACCTGGGACTCTTCAGTCTGCAGGCCAGTGCTCTATCCACTGAGCCAAACCTGCTAGCTACACTGCTATCTTGACTGGAACTAACCTTTTTTTTTTTTTTTTTTTTTTAAATATTTTTATTGATTTCAGAGAGGAGAAAGAAGGAGAGAAAGAAACATCAATGATGAGAGAGAATCACTGACTGACTGCCTCCTCCATGCACCTCACTGGGGATCAAGCCTACAACCTGGCATGTGCCCTAACTGGGAATCGAACCACAACCTCCTGGTTCATAGGTCGATGCTCAACCACTAAGACACACTGGCAAGGCTTGTTTGTTTTTAAATTGATGGATGTACTGTCTTCTCTAACTCTCTGGGGGTATTAATTCTAATTTTTGTTTGAAGCTTTCTTCTGTTCTTACTGTCATCTATTTCTTTCTATTTCTTTTTGTTTGTCTGAGTCTCTGTCTTTCATGATGGAGGCTTTCCTCAAATGTCTGGTGATCCTTAATTGTCACTTTATATTTTAGAGTAATGCACAAAACCTAGTCGGAAGTCCTGTGTACATAGCCAGAGCTTTTCAAGTGGAGGCCTTCACTGCTGGGTTTCTGATGGGGATTTTGCTGTTTTGTTGGGAAAAGGCCAAATGTCAGTAGTTTGCTTCCCCTGGAAAGTTCAGTTTCTTTATTTTTTTTGGTTAATCCTCACCCCAGGATATTTTTTTCCATTGATATGTAGAGAGAGTGGAAAGGAAGGCAAGAAGAGAGGAGAGAGAGAGAGAGAGAGAGAGAGAGAGAGAGAGAGAGAGAGAGAGAGAGAGAGAGAGAGAGATATTGATCTGAGAGAGACACATAGATTGGTTGCCTCCTGCATGCACCCGCGACTAAGACTGCGGAACAAACCTGCAACCCAGATACCTGCCCTTGACCAGGAATCAAACCCATGTCCCTTCAGGGCATGGGCCAGTGCTGTAACCACTGAGTAACACCAGCCAGGGCAAAGTCCAATTTCTTATGAGAAGAATCCTCTCATGTTCTGCCTCGGAGTAAGACACATTGCCTGCATTTGGGAATAGACTCAAGGAAGAGGACTGGAGGTCCCACTGTGAGAGGTCCCCATTTCTAGACCTCTCATTCCTGTTGGCTACTGTTTCAGTTGGGCTGGAATCTAGGGCCTCACCAGTTCAGATTCCCCAGGGATTAAACCTCCCTTCTCCTGTTTGGGTGAGGAATAACTGCTTGGCTGTTGGGGCAAAGGATGTTTTCATCCCTGATCCTTACACTGGTTCATTTTTCCATCACAGTCTGAATATTTCAGAGCTTTTGTGGGGCAAATCAGTTTGCTTCTCATCTGTAACTCCTCTTGCTCTGCTAAGATGATTATCATTCCTCCATCTGCTTTCCATCTTTTCAAAATGAATGGAACAAATGCCAATAAGCACATGAAAAGCTGCCCACATCATTAATCATTAGGGAAATGCAAATCAAAACCACAATGAGATATCATTTCACACTCATTACGATGGCTATTATAAAAAACCCTCACAATAACTTGGGATGGACATGGAGAAATTGAGACCCTTTGTGAATTTTTGGTTGGAATGTAAAAATGGTACAGCTGTAGTGGAAAGTAGTTGATGGTTTCTCAAAAAGTTAAACATAGCCCTAGCTGGTTGCTCAGTGGTTAGAGTGTTGGGTCACAGACTGAAGGGTCACAGGTTCAATTCTCAGTCAAGGGCACATACCTCAGTTGCAGGTTCAATCCCCAGCCCCTGTTGGGGCATGAGCGGGAGGCAACCAATCGATGTGTTCCCCTCTCCTCTCTCTCTCTCTCTCTCTCTCTCTCTCTCTCTCTCTCTCTCTCTCTCTCTCTCTCCCCCTCCCTCCCTCCTCCTCCCTCCCTTTCACTCTCTCTAAAAATCAGTGGAAAAAATATCCTCACTCCTGGGATGAGGATTAAAAAAAAGTTGAAGATAGAATTATTGTTTGACCCAGTGATTTCACTTCTTGGTATACACACAAAAGTTTTGAAAGTAAAGACTCAAATAAATATTTGTACACCAATGTTTATTTTTCACAATAGCCAAAAGGTGGAAATAACCAAAATGTCCATTGGTGAATGAATGAATAAACAAGGTGTGATAAATTTGTACAATGGAATATTATTCAGCCTCAAAAAGGAATGAAATTCTGTCGATTATGCCCCAATAAAGTTGAATGTAAAATACAATCTGATTTAGTAGGGGGAAAAAAGGAATGAAATTCTGACATGGTACAACATGGATGAAGCCTGAAGACATTATGTTAAGCGAAATAAGCCAAATACAGTAAGACAAATATTATCTGATTCCATTTATATGAGGTCCTAGAGTAGTCAAAAACATAGAGACAGAAAGTGGAGTAGTGGTTACTATGGGCTGAGGGGAGGGAGGAATGGAGAGTTAGTGTTTAATGAGTACAGAGTTTCAGTTGGAGAAGATGAACAAGTTCTGGAGCTGGATGGAAGTGATGGTTGCCCAGCAATGTGAATGTACTTAATGTCACTGAACTGTACCCTTAATAATGGTAAAATGGTAAATTTTATGTTATGGATATTTTACTATAAGAAAAAGCTAAAAAAGAATAGAAATCTCTTGACTACTATGGTATTATTTTCCTATTCTCTTTGTTTATGTGAACATATTCATTTTTTATTCTTTTACTGTCATTTTGGTATGGTTTCAGGAAAAATAGGCAATAAATGTGTGTGGTCAATCTACCACGTATAACTAACTCTCCTCAAATATTTTTTCAATGTCTGCTACATGGATGGCACTGGGCTGGAGAATATAAATATGATTGGTTTCCATGTCAAAAAAAGTAGCAGGGGCAATACTCTTTCTAAACTTGTGTGCTAGCAAACACAGTTTTGGCTCTGAGGTCACTAAAGCATGGAGAAAATGGATTTGCTTCAATATTTAATATATTTGCTGTCATTTTGGACTACAGCCCTATGTTGCCATAGCAACAGACCAGAGCAGGAACTTCATTAGAGGAAGAGCTCCTTGGATTTTAACCATGTTATTCAATCAGGCATGAATGATGGGGTAGACCATCACATGGCACCCATAAGATCTTTTTGATAAGCTGTATAATTAGCTAAATCTAATAAGTCTTTGGAATGAGTAAAACAACAACCTAAAATCTCGCTTTTTGCATCTTTATGAGTCATCCATAGTCAAAAAAGGTTTTCTTGGCATTTCCATGGTGGAACTATTCAAGGCAGTATTAGCAATAACATATGTGCATCCCGTTCATCAGCAAAGGGCAGGAAGGACACCAACATATTCATGATGGATAACAACTTACTGGTATTGGCATTTTCACAGAAGATGACTGCATAAGCATGGTTATCAAATAAAGAAATTATAATAGTTAATTTTTAGGTCTTTGTCAAAGGTGGGTGGGGAGCTATTTCTTAGAGCAGGGGTCCTCAACCTACGAAAACATTTATCCGGCCCGCCGGGTGTTTTTGACGCCGCTGCCTGTTGCTTAGCAGCCGACTAGTTTTTTTTTAAACTATAGTCCGGCCCTCCAACGGTCTGAGGGACAGTGAACTGGCCCCCTGTTTAAGAAGTTTGAGGACCCCTGCCTTAGAGGGAAGAAGGGCACCTTCCCAAATTTGCGCGCACACACACACAGACACACACACTTACATTCACACATTCACACTTGAAAAAGCTTCAATAGCAGTTCCAATGCAACATGCAGTGAGTCCATATTGCTAAAGGAATTCAGAATAAAATGTGATCAGAATCAGGTGGGGGTGGAGAGGAGAGTGGTGGTAATTAATACCAGGGATAGCTTCCAGGAGGACAAGAGTTTTAAGTAGAATTTTGGAAAAAGGAAGTCACATATTCATGAGGAAGGCAAAAATATTTCTGATTTATTAAGATCTTAACATCACCCCAAATTCTCAGTTTAGTTTGATTCACTCTGACACATTTCAAACATTTCCTCCTTACCAGCCTACCAGGAGGCACCAGGCAGAGCATTCCAGGGGAATCATATCCTAGTGAACTTAGTATTTATTTTCAGGTCTTTTTTTTTTTTTTTTTTTACCAACCCTGGAAATAAATTATTTTGTTGACTCATTTTCCTCTTCCAAAGGGTAACTTTTGAGTTTAACGTTCCTATTTACAATGCTGGTGTATTTTACTGCAAATATTCTTTGTATGTTGTGTCTCCCTGGAGACAATTGTGGTATAGTCAAACATACAGACGAAATAAATGGGTTGTTTTTTTTGGGGGGGGGTTGGGGGAGGCAAAGCAGTTGCTACTTCTAAAGCCCTGAGCATGGTACCGTACAATTAACAGAGAAGTATCAGAGGCAGCTCCTTGTGCTCTTAAAGAACAACAATAGAAGAAATGACAGAAGACCATCAGTGATTAATTACCAAAAGAGTGAGAGATACTGGTGGCCCCAACCTGAGCTTCCCAGCCCCCAAGGGTCTTAAATAGCAGTAATGGGGGGAGACAGGAAGGGTGCTTGTGAGCTATTTTCAGTACTTCAAAAAGACTAAAAGAACTCATATTTACCAAAGATTAGATGTTAATTAAACTAAAACATCAGGTTCTTTGCTCTGGGCTAGAATTATATCAACTCAGTATAGAAACACCAGTTACCTCATGCTGCCTGGAAGCTCTGATTGGCAGTTACCCTTGTCTTTGATTAATAAAACATGAGAAAATGAATGATTACTTGATATATGTGTTTGGTTTGAAAGACAAAAAGATTTTAAAGCATGGGTTGAGTGAAAAGACTGGAAATTAGTGAGATGGGCAAGAAGTGACTAGAAAAAGTTTAATGTATTTAGAGAGGGCAGAGAAAGCTTCCTGGAGGGCAGAGGACCGACTCACCTAATCAGAGTTGTGAAAGATGTGTGGGGTTTATCTGTGCAGTGGCCTCCACAGTCTGGTATGCACCAACAGCTCAGCTCCACCTGGAAACTCACTAGAAAGATAAATTCTGGAGCCTTACCTGCTGAATCAGAAACTCTGGGAAAGAGGCCTATCCATCTGTTCTAACAGGACTTCCAGGGGAATTCTGATGCACACTATAGCATGAGAACCACAGATCTATATTGTTATTCCCCAAAGTTTCAGATACTGATGAAACAGGAGATGATTCCAAGAGGTACCTGTGCAGCCTTAAGACAAAATGAAATCACTATTGAAAATGTTATTTCCTTTTCCAATCTTTATGCTTTTTGATAACATCACACAAAAAAAGACTTAATTGGATCCTAGTAGGTCTTTAGCAAGAAACATTCAAATCTCTCTCTCTTTTTTAAAGATATGTTTTTACTAGAGGCCCGATGCACAAAATTTGTGCATGGGTGTGGTCCCTAGGCCTGGCCAGTGATTGAATCTTGAGCGTCTGGTATGGAAGGGCAGGTCCCAGCTGACCTCTGGGGCCTGGGAAGCACCTGGGCCCCGCGTGCTGTTGTGCTCCTGAGTCACGGCACCTGAGTCCCCACATGGAGATGTGGTGAGTGTAGTTGGACGCCATGGGCTAGGGCGCAGCATGGGCTTCTGGGCCACCCAGCTGCACAGAAGCCAGGTGGGCAGCACGCTCTCTCCTGGCTGGCCTGGCAGACTGGCTCCTGCGCGAACCCATGGGGAGCCTGACCAGCCGCTGCAGTCCTGGAGGCCGTGGCCCGGCTCACCAGGAAGAGGCCTTGTGGGTGTGGCGGGCTCCTCTCGGGTGCCCGGCATCAAGCCCTGGTGTCCTGGGGGAGGTTAGCAGGGGGAGTGAGAGCAAGCTCAGCAGACACCCTGTATTCTCACCACACCTCCATCCTGACACTCCTACCCCCAGGTAGTTGGCGAGAGGTCGCAGCGCATAGCTGATGTCTACCATGTTCCGCGCCGCCCTCTGGTAGTCAGCTTACATCATAGCGAGTGGTCCCACTCCTGGTCTCCAGGTTGAACTCCTGGTTGAACGACCACCTGAGGAGACAATTTGCATATTAGGCTTTTATTGTATAGGAGTCAAACTGGCCACCTTTGGGTTATAGGGTGACGCTCAACCAACTGGGCCACACCAGCTAGGGGTTAATTCTTCTTCTTCTTCTTTTTTTTTTTTTTTTTTTAAGCAAAGAGAACAGGCTTCATTTGGGTTCAGAGCCGTGGCAGGTAACAGAATTTAACTTGAGTGTGATAACTTGGTTCTCCTTCCCTAACATTTATTTCTACAGTTACCTTCTCTTTTGGCAAGTGATAGTTTTCCATTTATAGAAGGGATATAAAGTATTCGTTATGAGAACTTTTTAAATATAAAAAAGGGATTCTATTTAAAGAAAAATGGTAAATAATAGGACCAGAGAGGTATGTGGAAATTGAAAACGTAATAAATGCATTATATGAATGATTGAAATTTGTGAAATATTATTCAAGATGTGTGTGTGTGTGATTCTTGAATGGATGGATTTGTATTTGTCTTTGCTTATCATTTTCTTTTTGGGAGAATAGGCCACAGTTATAGACCCCATTGAAGCAATTACCAAAGAAAAAAGTATCCAGATGGTAAAAGGTGTTCCAGGCTACAACCTAGGACCACTGTGGGAGCAACCAATATTCAGTATAACAAAATCCTACATAGCAAAGGGGCCCACTCGGTACTTTGGAGTTAGTTGTGCCAGGATTTTGCGATACTTCATCTCCTTAAGTATAGGGTTGCTGAGATGTAATGAGAGCTGGAATATAGGCTTTGTGGTCTCTTGAGGGAAATAAGAAAACAGTTCTTGAATAGGTGACAATTAACTGCATGCTTCCATCCAGACCAGGTACATTGAGATGCTTTTTCATCACTTCATTTGGAGTCAAGAGGTGCCAAAATTAATTGATTTATGAACAAACATAGATGTGTCCTAGCATGCTATGGGCAGGGTTAGTCAGTGGGAAATTATACTGAATTCTGTTCCCTCACATTTTAATTACAGATAAAACCTGATTAAAACTATATAAATAGGGCATCCTCAAAGGTAATGCTTCTTTAACTTTTTTAGCCTCAACACATGAAACATATTTTGCAGCTGGCTCATGCACACACACACACACACACACACACACACACACACACACACACTATAATACCAAAACAAAGGTTTAATGCAATAATACTCACCCTAATAACAAGAGACACAATGTGAGATTTTACTCTATCTCATTGAAAAATGATTTTCCAGCCCACCAGTGGTCTCAGTAGCAGATTGAAAAGCACTGCTCTTACCCACAGGGTCTGAGTTTAATGTACAAAAGGTTTACCTGCAAGCTTGTTAAACTTCAGAGTCCCAGGTCTTGGGTGTTCCCCCTTCCTTACCCTTCCTCTTTGGGGAGACTTATTCAGTAGGGCTTGGACTTGGGAATCTGCAAGTTTTGATAAGCTAATCAGATGATGCTGATGCAGGTAAAACTTGGCTACACTTTAAGAAACACAGGTTTAAAGGGAAACAGTAATAGAATCCTAAAATGTTAGTTTATGAAAAAATTTGTGGATCTTGCGGTTCAAATTTGAAAGTACCTCCATTACCTGTTAGATAAAGTTCAAAATGCACAATGACATTGAAGGCCCTTCCTTCACTGGCTAGTCCCTGCTGGGCTTTTGGGTATATCCCCAGCTACAATCTTGTTGCCCTCACTCAATCCTGTTCTGTATAACCAAACCATGTCAGGTCATTCATCATTTACACACCACATACATTTTTTAAGCATATAAAATTTATTACTACTGTGTTTTCACCATCAAAACTTAAGACCTTGGTCTTTTCTTCTTGCCTTTGTAGGCCACCAAAAGAGAGACATTGGCTATTTTGATAAGCTTAAAGTGGACACCAGGAATGTCATTAACCGCATGACCTTTGCAACCAAATCCAGCAACCAGAACTTCTTCATTTTCCTCAGTAAAATCAAACAACCATCACTGGGTACAAAGGCTGTAATTTTTAAAATGTATTTTTCTTGCTATTCTGATATTTTCCCTAAAGGCAGTATTTAGCTGTTTGGCTTTAACCCCTACTTTTTCCAGTACAATTCCCTTTGCATGGGAAGTGCCTCCAAAGGGTTGGCCCTCAGGGCTCTCCCCAAATGGACTTTCTTGTACTGTTTATCATGCCACTTCTGATCTCGTTGATGGCTTCAGAGCTTCCTGGCAGTGTGAAAACCATGGTACTTGCCCATCCTGCTGGCGCAACAGGCCTGACCAAAAGAGCCACACCACATGCTTTCATGTGAACTTTCATTTTGAGCAGGAGGATGAAATAATCAACTACATGTATAATTGGTGTTCTACAAGAAGAGAAGAGAAAGAATGTTGCAGAGACAATATTGAAATAGGTATAATAGTTGAGAATATTTTTGTATTTGTGAAAGACATCTGTTCACACATTCAGGAAGGCCAACAAATGCTAAGTAAGATAAAAAGAAATCCACACTTGCATATAACATAAATATAACTGTAGAGCACCAAGACAAAGAAAAGATCTTAAAGCAACCATAGGGAAAAACAGATTATCTTTAAAGAATGGCAATCACAGTTAATCCTCTCAACAGCAGTAATAGAAACCAGTGAAATATTTTTAAAATGCTGAGAGAAAATTACTGTGAACCTAGGATTGTATATGCATGCAAAAATATTTTTGAAGGAGGAGGAAATAGCCCTGGCCGGTGTGGCTCAAGTTGGTTGGAGCATTGTCTCATGTACACTGAAAGGTTGTGAGTTCAATTCCTGATCTGGGTACATACCTAGGTTGTGGATTTGATCCCCATTTGGGGTACCTATGTGAGGCAACCTATCGATATTTTTCTCTCATATCAATGTTTCTCTCTTTTTCTCTCTCTTGATCCCTTTCTCTCTCTCTCACTCTTTCTCCCTTTCTCTCTCTAAAATGGATAAACATATCCTTGGGTGAGGATAAAAAAACAATAATAAAAATAAATGAATAAATAAGGAGGAAAGAAAGACATTAGCAGACAAAATCTGAGGGAAATAATTACCAGCAGGCTATCACCCAAGGAAATTCCAAAAAATATACTTTAGGCAGAAGGAAGGTCTGAGATTCAAGAAAGAATGAAGAGCAAAGAAAGTGCTAAATAAAAAGAAAGTGCATGGATAAAAATAATCAACTCTATAAGACAACGATGTCTTTTTTGTTTGTTAGTCTTCACCAAGGATATTATTTCCATTGGTTTTTAGAGAGAGTATGGGGAGAGAGGGAGGGAAGGAGGGAGGGAGGGAGGGGGAGAGAGAGAGAGAGAGAGAGAGAGAGAGAGAGAGAGAGAGAGAGAGAGAGAGAGAGAAGAGAGAGAAACATCAGTGTGACAGAGAGACATCGATTGGAGTTGCCTCTTGCATGCGCTGTGCCCTGGGCCAGGAATCGAACCTTCAACTCAGATTCATGTCCTGAACCAGAATCAAACCCGTGACCCTTTGGTGAGTGGGCTGATACTCTAATCACTGAGTCATACTGGCCAGGGCAACAATGTCTTACAAGGTTATTTTTTGTGGGGTGGGGGGCACAGGAGGATTGAGATCAGTTTTGGGTTTTGACAAGCATCCATGCTAACATTTCTAAGGCAGTCACTAAAAGAACAGAAATAGAATGGTTGCCATCTCTTCCTTTTGTGGTCTGCGGCTACAGTGCTCCTGGACTCTGATGTCTTACTCAGGCCTATACTCTGGACCAGGGGTCCTCAAACTTTTTAAACAGGAGGCCAGTTCACTGTCCCTCAGACCGTTGGAGGGCCGGACTATAGTTTTAAAAAAAACTATGAACAAATTCCTATGCACACTGCACATATCTTATTTTGAAGTGAAAAAACAAAACGGGAACAAATACAACATTTGTATTTGCATGTGGCCCGTGGGCCGTAGTTTGAGGACCCCTGCTCTGGACAGTGGTGTACAAGTAGGGAGTAATGGGAAGGGTCTGCTCATGTAGGAGGAGTATTTTATCATTGACATTGTTTGGAATTGCGAGTCTGTAGTAACAACAAAGCATACCATGTTTAGTGGGTTTTATTATTGTGTTTAACTTATTAACTCCCCCAACTCTATGGCACTGTTTCTAGATTCTTTTTGATAACTTTTTCCTCCCCATACAAAGTCTGATTGTTCAGTTTGCAGATGGTCTGGCTCTTTGCTTCTTTTCACTCATTCTTCTTTTTTTTTTTGCATTTGAAATTTTTTTTTTTTTTTTTATTATTAGTTAAGGTATTACAAATGTGTCCTCATCCCCCTCATTAACCCCCAACCTCCCCCCCACACACACTCATGCTACCATCCCCCTGTTGTCCATGTCCATTGGTATGGCTTATATACATGTATACAAGTCCTTCGGTTGATCTCTTCCCCTTACCCCCGCCCTCCCCTACTTTCCTTCTGGGAATTGATAGCCTGATTGCTGTTTCTCAGTCTTTGAGTCTGTCCCTTTTCATCAGTCTATGTTGTTCTCTATAATCCACAAATGAGTGAGATCATGTGGTATTTATCTTTCTCTGACTGGCTTATTTCACTTAGCATAATGCTCTCCAGTTCCATCCATGCTGTTGCAAAAGGCAAGAGTTCCTTTTTCTTTACCGCAGCATAGTATTCCATTGTGTATATGTACCACAGTTTTCTAATCCACTCATCTGCTGATGGGCACTTAGGCTGTTTCCAAATCTTAGCTATGGTGAATTGTGCTGCTATGAACATAGGGGTGCATATATCCTTTCTGATTGGCGTTTCTGGTTTCTTGGGATATATTCCTAGTAGTGGGATCACTGGGTCAAATGGGAGTTCCATTTTTAGTCTTCTGAGGTAGCTCCATACTGTTCTCCACAGTGGCTGCACCAGTCTGCATTCCCACCAGCAGTGCAGAAGGGTTCCTTTTTCTCCACATCCTCTCCAACACTTGTTGTTTGTTGATTTGTTGATGATAGCCATTCTGACAGGTGTGAGATGATAACGCATTGTCGTTTTGATTTGCATCTCTCGTATAATTAGTGACTTTGAGCAGGTTTTCATATGTCTTTCGGCCTTCTGTATGTCCTCTTTCGAAAAGTGTCTATCTAGGTCCGTTGCCCATTTTTTTATTGGATTGTTTATCTTCCTTTTGTTAAGTTTCATGAGATCCCTGTAAATGTTGGAAATTAAACCCTTATCGGTGGTATCATTGGCAAATATGTTCTCCCATGTAGTGGGTCTTCTTGTTGTTTTGTTGATGGTTTCCTTTGCTGTGCAAAAGCTTTTTATTTTGATGTAGTCCCATTTGTTTATTTTCTCTTTAGTTTCCATTGCCCTAGGAGCATTATCAGAGAAGAAATTTCTTCGGCATATGTTTGCGATTTCGCTGCCTGTGGATTCCTCTAGTATTTTTATGGTTTCCCGTCTTACGTTTAAGTCTTTTATCCATTTTGAGTTTATTTTTGTGTATGGTGTGAGTTGGTGATCTAGTTTCATCCTTTTGCATGTATCTGTCCAATTTTCCCAACACCATTTATTGAAAAGACTGTCTTGACTCCATTGTATGCTCTTGCCTCCTTTGTCGAATATTAATTGGGCATAGTGGTTTGGGTTGCTTTCTGGGGTCTCTATTCTATTCCATTGATCTATATGTCTGTTCTTGTGCCAGTACCAAGCTGTTTTAAGAACAGTGGCTTTGTAATACAGTTTGATATCTGGTATTGAGATCCCACCTACTTTGTTCTTTCTCAGGATTGCTGCAGCTATTCGGGGTCTTTTTTTATTCCAGATGAATTTTTGGAACGTTCGTTCTAGATCTGTGAAATATGCTGTTGGTAATTTAATGGGGATTGCATTGAATCTATAAATTGCTTTGGGTAGTATGGACATTTTGATGATGTTGATTCTACCAATCCATGAACACGGTATATTCTTCCATCTGTTTATGTCTTCCTCTATCTCTTTTTTCAGTGTCCTGTAGTTTTCAGCATATAAGTCTTTTACCTCCTTAGTTAAGTTTATTCCTAGGTATTTTAATTTTTTTGGTGCAATGGTAAATGGGATTGCTTCTGTAGTTTCACTTTCTGTAAGTTCACTATTGGTGTAAAGAAATGCCATGGATTTCTTAGCATTAATTTTGTATCCTGCTACATTGCCGAATTCATTTATTAAGTCTAATAATTTTTTGATGGAGTCTTTAGGGTTCTGTATGTACAGTATCATGTCATCTGCAAATAAGGACAGTTTTACTTCTTCTTTTCCAATCTGGATGCCTTTTATTTCTTCTTCGTGTCTGATCGCAATGGCTAGTACTTCCAGTACTATGTTGAACAGGAGTGGTGAGAGGGGGCATCCCTGTCTTGTTCCTGTTTTTAGGGGGAATGGTTTTAGTTTTTGCCCATTGATTATGATGTTGGCTGTGGGTTTGTCATATATGGCTTTTATTATGTTGAGGTATGATCCCTCAATTCCTATCTTGCTGAGAGTTTTTATCAAGAAAGGGTGTTGGATTTTGTCAAATGCTTTTTCCGCATCAATTGATATGACTATGTGGTTTTTCTCTCTCAATTTGTTTATGTGATGTATCACATTTATTGATTTGCGGATATTGTACCATCCTTGCATCCCTGGGATAAATCCTACTTGGTCATGGTGTATGATCTTTTTGATGTACTGCTGGATCCGATTTGCTAGGATTTTGTTGAGGATTTTGGCATCTATGTTCATGAGGGATATTGGCCTGTAATTCTCTTTCATTGTATTGTCTTTATCTGGTTTTGGGATTAGGGTGATGTTGGCTTCATAGAATGAGCTGGGAAGTGCTCCTTCCTCTTGGATCTTTTGACATAGTCTGAGGAGGATAGGTTTTAGGTCTTCCTTGAATGTTTGGTAAAACTCCCCTGTGAAGCCATCTGGCCCCGGGCTTTTGTTTGCTGGAAGCTTTTTGATTACTGCTTCGATTTCCTCCATAGTTATTGGCCTATTGAGATTTTTAGATTCTTCCTGGTTAAGTTTTGGAAGGTTGTATTTATCTAGGAATATGTCCATTTCCTCCAGGTTGTCTAGTGTGTTGGAGTAGAGTTGTTCATAGTATTTTCTAACAATCCTTTGTATTTCTATGGGGTCTGTTATTTCTCCTCTTTCATTTCTGATTTTGTTTATTTGGGTCCTCTCTCTTTGTTTCTTGGTGAGCCTGGCTAGAGGTGTATCAATCTTGTTTATCCTTTCAAAGAACCAGCTCTTGGTTTTGTTGATCTTTTGTATTGTTTTTTTGGTCTCTATGTCGTTTATCTCCGCTCTGATCTTTGTTATTTCCTTCCTTCTGCTTACAGTGGGCTTTTTTTGTTGCTCTCTTTCTAATTCTTCGAGTTGTAGAGTTAGGTCATTTATTCTCATTGTTTCTTGTTTCTTGCAGTAGGCTTGTAGAGCTATGAACTTCCCTCTCAAGACTGCTTTTGCTGTGTCCCATAGGTTTTGGATTGTTGTGTTTTCATTGTCATTTGTTGCCATGATGTTTTTTATTTCTTCTTTGATCTCACTGGTGACCCAGTCGTTGTTTAATAGCATGCTATTTAGTCTCCATGTGTTTGATTTTTTTGGATTGTTTTTGTTGTAGTTGATTTCCAGTTTTATGCCTTTGTGGTCTGAGAAGATACTTGATATGATTTCAATTTTCTTGAATTTGAAGAGACTTTGTCTGTGACCCAATATATGGTCTATCTTTGAAGATGACAAATGTGCACTTGAGGAGAATGTATATTCTGTGGCTTTGGGGTGAAATGTTCTGAAGATGTCAATTAATTCCATCTGATCTAGTGAGTCATTTATGATTGATGTTTCTTTGCTGAGTTTCTGTTTAGAGGATTTGTCCAGTGGAGATAATGGGGTGTTAAGATCCCCTACTATGATTGTATTGCTGTCAATCTCTCCCTTGATCTTCTCCAGAAGATTTCTTACGTATTTGGGTGCTCCTATATTGGGTGCATATATATTTACCAGAGTTATTTCTTCTTGTTGGACTGCTCCCTTTAGTATTATGAAGTGGCCTTCTTGATCTCTTTTTATGTCCTTCACTTTGAGATCTAATTTGTCAGATATAAGTATTGCTACCCCGGCTTTTTTTTCACTTCCATTGGCCTGAAAAACCTTTTTCCATCCCTTCACCATCAGTCTGTGTGTGTCTTTTTTTGTGAGGTGGGTTTCCTGTAGACAGCAGATATATGGGTCATGTTTTCTTATCCACTCATTTACCCTATGCCTTTTGACTGGGGAATTTAATCCATTTACATTTAAAGTTATTATTGATAGAAACTTGTTAGTCGCCATTTTTGTTCTTTACCGCTGCGTTCCTTCTTTGTTTCCTGTTTTTTCTATTTACAGCAGACCCTGTAGCATTTCTTGCATTGCTGGTTTGGTTGTAATAAACTCCCGTAGACCGTTTTTGTCTGTGAAGCTCCTGATTTGACCCTCAATTTTGATTGATAGCCTCGCTGGGTATAGTATTCTTGGATTCAGACCCTTCCTTTGCATGACTTTGTATATTTCATTCCATTCCCTTCTTGCCTGATGTGTTTCTGTTGAGAAATCGGTCGCTAGTCTGATGGGGGATCCTTTGTAGGTAACTTTCTGTCTCTCTCTGGCTGCTTTTAAGATTCTTGCTTTGTCGTTGGTGTTTGCCAATTTAATTATTATGTGCCTTGGTGTCGGTCTTTTCGGGTTCATTTTGTTTGGGACTCTGTGAGCTTCTTGGATTTGTGTGAGTTTTTTCCTCCCTATATCAGGGAAATTTTCTGTTACTATTTTTTCAAACAGGTTTTCTATTCCTTGCTCAGTTTCCTCTCCTTCTGGCACCCCTATTATTCGGATGTTGTTTCGTTTAGCATTGTCCCAGAGTTCTCTTAGGCTCTCCTCCTGCTTTTTAATTTTTTTTTTCTAGAAGCTGTTCTGTTTGGGTATTTTTTTCTACCTTGTCTTCTAGCTCGCTGATGCGGTCCTCTGCTTCTTCTAGTCTACTGTTGATGCTTTCTATTGAGTTCTTTATGGCAGTGATATCGTTTTTCATTTCTTCTTGGTTTCTCTTCATTTCCTCTTGGTTCTTCTTCATTTCCTCTTGGTTCCTACACATATTGTTGAATTGGTCTTCCATTTTTTTCATCCACCTTATGGCCATTACTCTGAATTCTTTCTCTGACAGGTTGCTTGCCTCCATTGCCTCCATTTCGTTTACTTCCTTTTCTGATGATGCCTGTTTTTCTTTCATATTTGGGTTGATTCTTTGTTTCACCATGATTTCTCTTCTCAAGGTGTTTGGTTATGTAGTTCTCTCTCTGCTGCGCTGATTCAAAGGCACAAAATACAACACAACAAGGCACAACGTACAAGGCAACAAACTAAATGCATTCACGATATTAATAACCCCAAATAAAGGTGACCCCCCCGAGCGAAGAGAATTAGGGGATATAGAAGAAAAAAGAGAAAAAGATTAAAGAGAAAAATAAAAAACAAAAAGGAGTGCCGAAATGAGATTGGGAAAAGGGAGAGAAGAAAAAAAACAAAAAAAAAAAAAAAAAAAAAAAAAAGTAAGAGAATGAAATAGAGGTGGGGAAGAGGCTATTTGTATGGGGAGAGCGAGGGATTGGAAATTAGATATATAAGTAGGGTGAAATTTAGACAGTGGGTAGAAAGAAGGAATAGGTAAAATCCAAAGCAGGAATAGGGTAAGAGAAACAGGACAACAAAAGGGGAAAAGTGAGGAAGAGAGTATTGGCTTAAGGGTAAATGTGAGCTAGAGAGAAATGATGCTAAAGGAACGATGAAAATAGTGTGTATAACACTAATCCCAAAATAAAATAAAGAAAAATAAAAAAAAAAAATAAAAAATAAAATGACACTTGAAAAAATGGTAAAAGGATAGCAATAATACTGGTTAAAAAATGTAGTAATTAAAAAGGTAAAATCAAGTGATAAAAAATAAAAATAAAATAAAAAAATAAAATAGGTTCTTAATGAAATGGTGAAAAAAGAATTAAAAAAAAAATATAAAAATATTCGGAAGTGAAGGTGCTTCAGATCTTCCACTCTTCTTTTTGGCACGCCTCAGTCCTGCCAGGCATTCAGGGGAGTGTTGAACTTCCCTGCGATACACTGTCCCTCCGTGCAGTAAACCACAGACCTGATTTTAAGGCAGCTTGTATTTGTTTACCAGACTGCCTTTATTTGTGATCACAGAAGAGACAGTTCGTGGCTCTGCCTCTGGGTGGCAGTGTGTCTGGATTGACCTCCGAGGCTATAAGTCCTCTCTATCAGTAGGGTTTTTTTTTTTTTGTTTTTTTTTCCTCTATGGTATTGGGAACTGATTCAGGAAAGACCACTGCCCAGAGCTGGTTCCTTGCCACTGCCCGCTGTTTCCCAGGCTCCCCAAAAAGAACTTTCCCCTACAGGCTCTGCGAATGACCCCAACTGGGGAATCCCATGCACTGGGTTTAATAATCAAATGCACGGATCTAAGGGGAACTGTAACAAGAGCCTGATAGTTGTGCGAAGTCGCAAGCCTCCACCTTCCAGGTCTGCGCACAGTCTCCGCGCGCAGTCTCCGCGCGCTCACTCGCCCCTGGCACCAAGCAGCCAGCAGATTGGCAAAGTCCAAGGCTGCTCCCTTACATCCAGTCCAGCTATGGGCTCATTTTTCGCCAGCAGCCCTGTGGGGCCCCTTCCCCACTCGCGGGTCACGCTGGTCCCAACGGCTGCAGACTCTGTGGGGCGCAGATTCCGCCCCGCGCGCACGCGAGCTCCGTCCTCCCTCCAACCCGAACTGCAAACCGCACCTTTAGGGGATGTCCAACCTTTCCGTGAGAAGAAGCAGTGCTCGTCTGAGTTCAGGCAGTCATGCTGCTTGAGATCCCTTGTTTCCCTTGTTTCCAGGTTAGTAGCTGGTCTCTGGATGCCGGCAACAACCACCCAAGATGGCGCAGTCTCCGCTGCTTAGCTGGCGCACCACGAGAGGCTTCAGCCGCAGTCTCCAACCGTCCTTTTTTTCCTGGGGGTTCTCAGTCTTTCCTAGCTGCAGACAGTCTCTCAGCTGAAAATCCTCTGCCTATTCGGGCTGCATGTTACCCGTTTCAGCTGCTCACCCTTATCTGCTCCAGGACAAGGCACAGGACACGTCCGTTTATACCGCCGCCATTTTTCCTCCCACTCATTCTTCTTTGGGTCATTTCCTTGACCGACAGAATACTTTAGGACAGTGGCTCTAAAAGTATGGTCCACAGACCTCTAGGGTTCCCCCAAGCCCTGTCAGGGTATCCTCAAAGTCAAAATTATTTTCTGATCAATATGAAGACCATCATTTGCCATTTCACTGTGTCGATGTTTGAACTAATGGTGCAAAAGCAATGGTAGCTAAAGCTGCTGGCACCTTAGCAGAAATCAAGGCAGTAACACCACATTTTATTTGTGTTACTTATGTTGCATACCAAAGCAGGATAATCATCTCAGGAAATGCACTTGTGCAACTGTTCAGTTGTGAGGTAAACTAGCTGCTTTCCCCCCCCACCCCCCTACAAAACACCATTTTTTCAAAATGAGTGAGACAACTGTAGGAAAGATTTGTGCTTAAAGGAAAACTGTGCTTTGTCTATAGCCCATGCTTAGCTGATTCTGATTCTATGAAGCTATTT
Source organism: Myotis myotis (assembly GCF_014108235.1). Classification (NCBI taxonomy): domain Eukaryota; kingdom Metazoa; phylum Chordata; class Mammalia; order Chiroptera; family Vespertilionidae; genus Myotis; species Myotis myotis. The sequence goes on along the minus strand of NW_023416317.1, from coordinate 21,739,126 downwards.
TACAACTGTAAATTGTAGATAAATGATAGCAATGCAAAATAATTCTTGTCTATAGACATGCAAATGAATTCTGCCTAGTGGAGGATACCCCTTCCCCGATTATAAAAAAGCCATTTTTGTGCCATTTGCACATTCATTTCAACATTCTTGTATTCATTATAAATTTGTGCATCTTTGACTTCTTTGAACTGGTTTAAACATCTGCCTGGCTCCCTCATTATGAGTTAAATATAATCTTTAACATTTGCTCATTTTATATTTGTATGAAAGTTATATCTTTTAAAAAATTATCTTTTAACAAAAACGATAATTACTCCAGTTTGAGTATGTGGCAGAAAATTTCTCAAAAATAATTGAAATGAGCTTGTCAAGGAAAATACAGTATTTGTTACCAAAGATAAAATCTAAACTTTCAAGTGAAAATTAGAATATCTGCCACTATGAACTTTACAGCTTCTAAATACTTAAAGACTTATCTCATGCAATTGGTAGTGATATTAATGAATATGATTTTGTATAATGAAATGTGACCACATTTGAAAGATCTGAATAACTCAGTGAGCTAGTATTTTCCAAAAGACAAATACATGATATTAAAACAGCGGTTCTCAACCTGTGGGTTGCGACCCCTTTGGGGGTCGAACGACCCTTTCACAGGGGTCACCTAAGACCATTGGAAAACACATTTATAATTACATATTGTTTTTGTGATTAATCACTATGCTTTAATTATGTTCAATTTGCAACAATGAAAATACATCCTGCATATCAGATATTTATATTATGATTCATAACAGTAGCAAAATTACAGTATGAGGTTGGGGGTCACCACAACATGAGGAACTGTATTAAAGGGTTGCAGCATTAGGAAGGTTGAGAACCACTGTATTAAAAGAACATGCATGGTTAAAAAATCCACTCAAAGTGCATGATAGATTAATAGATTTTAATATAACAACTATGAAAAGTTCATTGATATGGTTTCAGATTCTACATGCATATAATCTTTAAGAAACTACCACTTGCTGAGTTTTAATGTAGTATCCAAGAAGAAAATTTACAGTTATCTGAATAGTCTACTAAAATATTCTTTCCCTTTTTTGACTAGTACATATCTGTGTGATTGTATTTTCTTCATATACTTCAAACAACAAATCACAATAGGTTTAATGCAAAAGCAGATATAAGAACTGAGCTATCCGCCCTAACCGGTTGGCTCAGTGGATAGAGCGTCGGCCTGTAGACTGAAGGGCCTCAGGTTCGATTCCGGTCAAGGGCTTGTACCTTGGTTGTGGGCACATCCCCAGTAGGGGGTGTACAGGAGGCAGCTGATCGATGTTTCTAACTCTCTATCCCTCTCTGTAAAAAATCAATACAATATATTTAAAAAAAAAAAGAACTGAGCTATCCTCTATCAAGCCAGACATTAAGAGATTTGCATAAATGTAAAACAATGCCACTGTTCTCATTAATTTTTTTTGTTTGTTTAACCTAACTTTCTCAAACTGTTCCAAAAGAACGGAAGAGGAAGGAAGATCCCCAAGCTCATTTTACAAGACCAGAATTACCCAGATTCCAAAACCAGACAAAGACAATACAGAAAAGAAAACAGCCCGGCCGGTGTGGCTCAGTGGTTGAACATTGACCCATGGAACAGGAGGTCATGATTCATTTCCTGAAGGGCACATGCCCAGGTTGTGGGCTTGATCCCCAGTGTGAGGTGTGCAAGAGGCAGCCAATCAAGGATTTTCATTGTTTATGTTTCTATCTCTACCTCTCCCTTCTTCTCTGAAATCAATAAAAAAAAATGTTTAAAAAAAGAAAACAATAGGCCAATATCCCTGATGAACATACATGCAAAAATAGTAGCAAACTGAATTCAGCAATACATTAAAAAGATCATACACCATGATCGAGTGGGATTTATGTAATTGTGATGCAAGGTTGGTTCAATATCTGCAAATCAATTAACATGATACACCACATGAACAAAATGAAGGATGAAAATCATAAAATCATATCAATAGATGCAGAAACATTCAGCATCCATTTATGATAAAAACTCTAAAAAAAAAAGTGGGACTAGAGGGAATATACCTCAACATAATAAACATGATAACAACCAGGATGCAAACCCCATTCTGTCCTGTTTCATAGCCAGAGGCCTTAGCCAGGAGTTTATGTCATCTCTTGATTCTGAGTGATCATGGCCAAGTCTCTTAATTTTCCAGGGTCTCAGTTTCCCACTGTATAAAACAAATGAAGTTAGATGGAACTTCACCCGTCATGGTGAGGTCTTCAGCTCTTTGTAGAATATTCTTCTGCCTTTAAGAGGTTCCTAGTCTGGGCGATCCCTAATGTCTGGTTAAGCTGTTTGATTTTGTAATTTTCACAACCCATATTCTCAGTACTGTCACTGTGAGTCCTGGGGTTTGAATAGCTTTGTGGTTGGAAGTGAAGAAGCCCAAGCAAAAGATGAGAGGCTGCTAGTTCATTAGTGTGGAGGGGTAAGATATTAATCCTGTAGTTAATTCATCTTGCCACTGAATCCTAGAGGCCTGAAACCAGAAACCTAAGCATGAAGCTTCCACTGCCAGAGGATTTTATCCCCCCCACCCCCCAATTCAGGAATTGCTTTCAGCTAACATTACCTCTGCTTTCTGAGCACAAGCCAGGCTATTGTGCTGGAAATAATGTGTTAGTCTTATTGGAGTGGCTTGTGTTGCCATAGTTACTATTTGGATTCTGCGCTCCTAAAATTTCAAGTATTTATCAGGCAAAAAGTGTTTGCTGATTTTCTATTTTCTCTTTGGAAAATCAGATTGGAGAAGAAGCAGATTTTATATCTTGTTAAATGTGTCTGTTCTGGGTGGGTACTGTCATACCCAATATTGCAGAGTATTAACTCTCCAGTGGTGAAAAGTGCGTTTGGCCACGACCTTGAAAAATGCAGTTATCAGCATCCTGCTGAGGACCCACAATCACTCCCTGATGATGGATGGAAAGGCAGGTTGTCATTGCCAGTTGTGCAGCTCAGGAAATTGCATGACACAGCTGGTTATTTATGCCTGAGCAACACAGAGCTTCTTAGTATGTTTCCTAGTTGCTGCCACTCTGTACATAGTCACTTGCCACCTAGTGCTGAGGCTGGGTCAGAAGTTTGCGCAGAGATGGGAAGGGGAGGTGTATGTAAACTGGTATGGACAAAAAGATCAAACCTGGCCACCTGGCACACATAAGCAACTAGAAGTACAACACACAAAGACTCTGCTTTTGCAGCCATGTCTGTTTGCCTGCTTGCCTGCCTGGTTTGCAGACTCTGCATCAGTCCACATTTGGGCCCAGAAGTAGCCCCCTTTGCCTGGTCATCAAGAGCCAGACTGGTCTTTATGTGGCTGTCTCTTAGGAGCCCAAAGCTATGCCACATGGCTGGAAGCTGTGTTTACAAGCTTTTCATCCTTCTTCCTTAACTTGTGGTTGCTATGGTTTCCTTTGCCTGCTGGGCCTGGCCTTTTTAAGGGGACAAGCTGTCCACTCAACCAAAAGCCAGAGGCACAGTTCTGCCAGCATTGGCTTTTGGCCACAGTCCCAGCCATATCTCATCACCTGCACATCCTGAGCCCTAAACCTCTCCGCTTGTGGGACTGACTTTGATTTTTGCCTGTGCACCAGCACAGTGTGGGGTCTGTGACCTTACTGCTGTCTCGGGACCTTCCACATTTGCCTCATTTTGCTTCTTGTTGAACTGACTTCTCAGTAGCTCGAATTCTACTTTGCAGAGCCCTGTCCTCTGTAAACATCACAGGGCTCATTTAATGCCGGAGACAACTCCACCGGGAGACATTTGTTGCTGCTGGCCCAGCTTCTACTCTCCCCTTTTCAGGTAATAGCATTTTGTCTATTGGGGAACCACTCCACTGACTCATCTCAGTTTGTAGGTTTCTAACGGGCTCATTCCAGCCTTCTTATTCCAGGGCCTGGCCAACCTAAATATTATTATCTCTCTGCTTCAATCATGGGTCCAGGGATAGATACATGATTGAAGACTGGTAAATGAAGATTCATTCTGGAAATTTTGCAGCAGAGAATTTTTTGCTCTGTGGTTGTTCAGGAGGTTGGATGTAATCCTGATGTGTTGAGGGGGAGGCTGCTATTTAAGGAGTAGAAACAATGCAGACAAGAACAGAATTAAGAGGTCAAGAGAAAGCCTGTGGTGACTGGGTGACATTATTTGCATGCCTTCACTGTAGTTCAAATACTTGAGAAAGAATAAATCCTTTTTATGCAAATGCCTGTTTGAGTTGTGTTTTCTGTCACTAGCAACTGAAAGAATCTGATATATTCCCATTCATGAGGACACCGAAGCTCCAAGAAGTGAAATAACCTTCCTAGGATACCCAGCTACTGCGATTTGACCCCATTTCTCTTGGCTCCAAAGACTCTCTCTCTTCCATTATCCCACGCTGACTTTGAATAGTAACCTTACATTTGTGACACATTTCACAGTAGGCAGAGTACTTTTATATGACTTACATCACACACCAATTCACTCCTCTCACCATGTGTTCCCAGCACAAGGTTGTTATTACTGTTATTAAAGTATTATCATTCCCATTTTCCAGATGAGGTTGTTGAGGATTGTTTACACGTGCACTTAGCTAGTGAGTGCAAAACGTGGAAAAACAGCTGCTTATTTCAAGTCTGGTTTCATATTCATTCCATTCTTCTCCATTACTTCCTGAATATGCCACGAAGAGAGATTGCCTCAGCTGGAGGCCTCTTGTCCTTTACTTTTTCCCAAGGAGCTTTGACCACTTTATACCTGGGAGGTAGTTGCCTTTGGAGGAGGCCTGACATGATGGAAACGGCATACGGTTTGAGGATTAAACAGACCCAAGTTTAGATCTTGCTTTTACCACTCACTGGCTCTTTAACCATGGGCAAGTCAGTTGAGTTATCTGAACTCTATTTTCTTCTTCTGTAAAACATGAGTCAGGAAGAATAATATTTACCTTGCAAGATTTTTGTGAGAAGTAAATAAAGTCAATGTGCATGAGCAGTAATAATAATAATAACAATGAATTGAGTGTTTACTATGTTATTAACTATTATTATCTCTATTTTCCATATGGGAAAACTGAGGCATAGAAAAGTCAAGTGACTTGCCCAAGGAACAGAAGTATTTAACCCAAATATGCTGGTTAAGAGTGCTTAATCACAATTGGGCTTAGCACAGAATAAGTGTTTAAATAATAGGACGCTTTTTCTTTATCTCCCTTTTCTTTGAAAAGCTCAGTATCTAGTGTTCAGGACAGAATTGAAGCAGTGGAACTAGGGTAAAAGAGGGTTATGTCCAGGTGGCACAGATCAGAGTGGGGTTGAAGACTGTATCAGGCAGGTAATGATGGTCAAAGCATCTTTGTGGGCCAGAGACCAAGATAGGGCATAGATGCCAATGAAGGAGGGCCCAGCAAGACAGGTGGGCTCAGGAATTAGAGATGCACAGGACCAGGTAAAACACACTAGGGGACAACCTAGTGACTCAGAAGGCTCTATATCTCAGGCCCAGAGCTTTGCTGTGGTTTCTGTTCAGCCAGAAACACATTGAAGAGTGGCTGATTGGGACCCTGCAAAAGAACGGGTTAGGATTAGGGGAAATGGCAGCTTCTCGCAGGCATCTATGTCTTGACATTGACGAAGCCTTCATGGTGATAATCTTGAATTATTCATTCAGTATATCTTTGTAACCTGATGGAGGAAAGTCTTATTTTCTTAGTAGTAGATTCTCCAATCTCTTAGTACCCTACTCTCCTACCTCCCTTTCAGGAGACCCATGTAGGTGGGTGAACACTTTGGTCAGCTGCTTGGGGTGGGGGTGAAGAGCTCAAAGCCTTAAGCTTGAGGAACAATAGATAGATGGTTCTGTTCCTAACCAACCACCAGGCTGTTATTTGGCTGAGTGTGTTGGTACTCTAAGGCCAAGAACCGAATAGCTTTGGGACAATAGAGCAAAGTTTTTAGAGGCTGAGATAAAGGAAGAGGAAGAGGAGGAAGGAAAATGAAGTATCTATAGGAGAGAGGACTTTGAAGGAAAAGAGACATATTAAAGGAACTTTTATGAAGTATTGCCATATTATATTTAATATAAACTTTTCTTTCTGTGTCCCTAAGAATTTTTCAGTAAAATAGACATTCCTTATTAATGGGTTGTGGAGTTTAATCTCTTTTGAGAATACATTGAAAGACTGAGTCTCAGTTCAAGGTGAGCATGTGATGAACAAAAGTTGCCCAGCAGGATCTTTCCACATCTGGGTCACATTTTTGTAGCACGTACTATGTGCTAGGCACAATGCCAGGCACTAAGGTTACTAAGACAACTAGACATGGTCTCAGCTCTTAAGGAGCATGCAGTCTTTTAGCAAGGCATCTGAAAATAGATTATAGTGGAAGACCTTTAATTTGGGAGGCTAAACATCAGAGTTGTTTTAAAAGAATATTGAAATTGTCACTCACTTAAAGACAGACATACAGACTAATGGAATAAAGAACAGAAAGAAACCCTACGTATATGGTCAAATAATTTTCACCTAGAGTGCAAATACCATTCATTGGGAAAAGGACAGTCTTTCAACAAATAGATTTGGGAAAACTGGAAATTGGACTCTTACCTTATTTATACCATATACAAAAATTACGTCAAAATGGCCAACAATCTAAAACTATAAAACGGGAAAAGCTTCATGACATTGGATTTGGCATTAATTTCTTGATATGACACCAAAAGCCCAGGAAACAAACAAACAAAAAAAATAGATAAATTGAACTACATTAAAATAAAAAAACTTCTGTGCATCAAAGGACACAATTAGAGTGAAAGGGAGAGAATATTTGCAAATCATATCTAATAAGGAGTTAACATCCAGAATACATAAAGAACTCCTACAACTCAACAGCACAACAACAAAAAAACAACCTGATTAAAAAATGGGCAATGAGTTGATAGACATTTCTTCAAAGATGAAAACAATGGCCAATAAGCACAAGAAAAGATCCTCAACATTATAAATCACTAGAGAAATACTGATAAAAAACGGTGATAAGATACCACTTGACACTCATTGGGATGACTACTATCAAAAAAGAAAATCTACGGCTAGTGTGTCTCAGTGATTGAGCGTTGACCTATGAACCAGGAAATCATAGTTCGATTCCCAGTCAGGGAACCAAGGGTTGTGGGCTTGATCCCTAGTAGGGGGTGTGTAGCATCCAGTCAATGATCCTCTCTCATCATTGATGTTTCTAGCTCTCTTCCCGTCTACCATCCTCTCTGAAATAAATAAAAAATATATTTAAAAAGAAAATAAAATAATGTTGACAAGAATGTGGAAAAATTAGAACCTTTGTACACTGTTGGTGGGAATGTAAAATGATGAAGCCACTGTGAGAAACAGTATGGCAGTTCCTCAAAAAAGTAAAAATAGAATTACTGTTTCATCTAGCAATTACATTTCTGGATATATATATATGCACACACAAGAATTGAAAGCAGGGACTTGAACAAATACTTATAAACCAATATTCATAGCAGCATTATTCGCAATAGCGAAAAGGTAGAAGCAACCCAAATGTCCACCGATGGATGGATAAACAAAAATGTGTATGTACATACACTGGATTATTTTTTTTTCCTTTAAAAAATGAAATTCTGACACATGCTACTATATGGTTGAACCTTGAAGACATTAGGTTAAGTAAAATGTACTAGTCATAAAAGGATTGTATGATTCCACTTATATGAGAGACCTAGAGTAGTTAAAATTAGAGAGTGGGAATAGAATAGAGGTTACCAGGAGCTGGGGAATTTAATGAGTATAAAGTTTCAATTTGAGATGGTGAAAATGTTCCTGAGATAGATGATGGTGATGGTTGCACAACAATGTTAATATAGTTAATGTCACTGAACTGTACAGTTAAAAATGGTCAAGATGAAAAATCTTATGTGTATTTTACCACAATTAAAATTGTTTAAATTAAAAAAGTGATTCTGTTAAAAATCATATCACTGTAAAGACTAACAATACTTTGGACTGTGAAGAGTTGTTGAGATCTAGTGGATTTTATGAATGAGTGATGGGGAAGGTGATGGCTGCCCAAATAAGGCAGATTGGACAATGGTTATGACATTGCAATGGACTCATGGCAACAGAAATTGTGAAAGTTTTTAGACAAAAACTGTTTGGCAGGGAGCAGTGCCTTTAGTTGAATCATTGTTAAACCAAAAAAATGTTGGTATTAAGATATCCAAACTGGAATTATCATGTTTTTATAATGGAGCAGTTCTCAGACCTTCCATGCAAATGATCTTCTGTTGAGATTGCAATGTAAGTGTTGTAGAGATAAGTGTACAGTACCTATTTATTCACTATGGATTTAATATGTTCCAGGAATAAGTTCCTAATTCTTCTCTCCACTCTCTGCCATTCTGTGCTTTCTTTGGATATCATGATTTGGCTATAGGCTTTATTTTGCCTTGGTAGCAAGGCTGATATAATGGAAATCCAACCTTACAAAATGGCACCTTTTGTCAATGGGGAAACAATTTGTGTGCAGGTTTATGGGACTGCTCTCAGCAACAACACCTATAAGGGAATGAGGGCAGCAGGATTGGCCCACGGGGCAACTGAAGCTGGGATGATCCTTCAGAGTTGTCCAAAGTGAGACAAGGGGTAGGGCTACCTATCCCACGTCATTGGTGTAGGTGCCCAGGGAGGGGGCATAACCTGGAGTGAGTAGCTCTCCTTGTGCAGAGTCCGGCAGGGGGTCTGGGTGGGAGAACACACTCATAGACACTACACCAATTCTCTGCTTTTTTCCTCAGGAATTACTGGTACAAGAAGTAGGCCATTTCCTGGAAAGGGAGCACAAAACACTAGCAGCACGAACAAAACAGGAGTTGAGGTTTTATTTATTTTTAAAATCTCTTGCTCAAACAATATTATAACAGCAAATAAAATCTTATTAGATTTTTACCTTCCTTCTGAATTGTCTTTCTTTGCTGTGCTATTACCTGGTCACTATCCTTATGCACATACCAATTTTAGATAGTTATGATTATATAAGTATTATGTATATTTGTATTATCTGTATATAAGCAATACAATTTTTTCACATTGTGCTTTTTTAAATTAGTTAAATGTCACACAGAGAAATGTACAGATCTTAAGTGTATAATTAAATTAGTTTGGATAAATGTATGCACCTGGGTAACTACCACCCCAGTTAAGGTAAACATTTCTATCGCTCTAAAAAGTTCCCCAAGCCCTAGCCGATTTGGTTTAGTGGATAGTCAGCCTGTGGGCTGAAGGGTCCTGGGTTTGATTCAGGTCAAGGGCATGTACCTTGGTTGCAGGCTGGGGGTGTATCCGGGAGGCAGTCAATCAATGTTTCTCTCTTTCTGCCTCTCCCCCTCCCTTCCACTTTCTCTAAAAATCAATGGAGTGCTCGCTTCGGCTGAACATATACTAAAATTGGAACGATACAGAGAAGATTAGCATGGCCCCTGCGCAAGGATGACACGCAAATTCGTGAAGCGTTCCATATTAAAAAAATAAAATAAAGTAAAAATAAAAATCAATGGAAACATATCCTTGGGTGAGGATTAATGAAAAACAAATAAAGAAAAAAGTTCCCCAGTGGTCCCTCTGTCAATCCCCACTCCATAAGCAACTTTTGTTTTGAATCCTTTTTAAAACTTTTTATTGATTTTTTTAGAGAGGGAGCTAAGGAGAGAGAGAGAGAGAGAGAGAGAGAGAGAGAGAAAGAGAGAGAGATACATCAGTTGGTGGCCTCCCACATGCACTCAGCTCCGGCATTGAACCCAAGGCCTGGGTATGTGCCCTGACCAAGAATCAAATCCAAAATCTTTTTGGTGTATGCGATGACGCTCCAACCATCTGAGCCACCCAGCCAGGGCTGTTCTGATATTCTTTCCAAAAAATTTCCCAGTTTTGTTGAGATATAATAGATATGCAGCACTATATAATTTTAAGGTGTAACAGCATGATGACCTATATATTTTGTGAAAGGATTACCACAATAAATTTAGTTGACATCTGTCATCTAATATAGATAGAAAAAACTGTTAGGATTTACTTTCTTAACAGCTTTCAACTATAACAGCAATGTTTACTATCAGCCTGCTTGCTATACTTTACATCCCCAGTAGTTATTTATTTTATAACTGGAAGTTTGTATCTTTTGACCACCTTCCTCCAGTTTTCCTGCCCACCCTTCCTCAACGTCCATCCATGTGGTAATAAATGGCAGGATTTCCTTCTTTTTATGGCTGAATAATATTCCATTGTATGTAAATACCACAGCTTCTTTATCTAGTCACCTATCAGTGGACATGAGGCTGTTTCCGCGTCTTGGCTATTGTAAATAATGCTGCTCTGAACATGGGAGTGGGGAGCATATATCTCTTTGACACAGTATTTTCATTTCTTTCAGATATATTCACAGAAGTGAAATTGCTGGATCATATGATAGTTCTATTTTTGATTTTTTTAGGGAACCTTCATACTGTTTCTCATCATGACTGTATTATTTCACCATTCTATCAACACTGCACAAGGATTCTATTTTCTCCATATCATCCTCAATACTTGTTATCTCTTGCCTTTCTGATAACAGCCATTGTAATAGGCATGAGGTAATATCTTATGGTTCTGATTTGCGTTTCCATGATGATTAGTGATGTTAAACACCTTTTATTATACCTGTTGATCATTTGCATATATATCTTCTTTGGAGAAATGTCTATTCAGGTCATTGGCTTATTTTTAAAATATATTTTATTGATTTTTTACAGAGAGGAAGGGAGAGAGATAGAGAGTTAGAAACATCGATGAGAGAGGAACATCGATCAGCTGCCTCCTGCACATCTCCCACTGGGGATGTGCCCGCAACCCAGGTACATGCCCTTGACCGGAATCGAACCTGGGACCTTTCAGTCTGCAAGCCGACGCTCTATCCACTGAGCCAAACCGGTTTCGGCAATTGGCTTATTTTTAAATTGGATTATTTGTGCTCCCCCACTCCCCCCCAGCTATTGAGTTGTATGAATTCTTTATACTTTTTGGCTATTTATCCTTCGTGGACAGGGCAGCAGGAAAAGAAGCAGCATCAGATTATTTTAGAGCAGTAGGCACCTGTATTGGTACTTTTGGGGAAAGGGAAGGAAGAAAATATGAAAGGCAATGTGAGGGAGTGCAAAAATAAGTAGATTCTAGGACCAGGTTGACCTGATTTAGAGTCAGAGCTGGGTTGTGTGACTGTGTCAGTTTTTTATTGCTGGGTAAAAAAATCACCCCCAAAATGTGGTATAAGAACATACACATTTATCTCATGGTATCTGGTTTATGTGATTGTTGACAGGACTCACGGGTTGTTGAACTGAGAGCCTCACTTCCTTGCCGCCTGTTAGTCGAAGGCCACCCTCAGTTCCTTCTAGTATGTGGGCCTCTCCAGCAAGACAGATGACTTGACTTCTCTGAAGCCTCTCTTTTTTCACCCTGTAAAATGAGGATAGCTATAGTTATCTTAGAGTTGTTATGGGAATTCACTGAGATTTTGTAGAAAATGGCTTTGCACAGAGGCTAGCACAGTGTCAGGCTTTCCTAAATGCAGCTATTGTTACTATTATAGTGGTTAGGGCTTCTGATACTCTGGAACCTAGCTGTTGTCCAGACAACAGTTGGAGATATGCCTTCCGTCCCCCTAATCTCTCCCCTGCCCCAGACCCCTGCTATGCCACAGAGGCGTATCCAGGTAAAGGATGATTTCTAAATTACAGAGAAAATACAGCTCTTTTCCTGAAGCATCTCAGATGATGTGATTGGCCATTGTAGGAGATGTGCCATGGAGTATGACATAGTCAAACTTTTTGTTGTCCCTTCATGTCAGCCTCGCAGAGTAGGCGCAAGAGTTTCCTTTCTCACCAATGGAAACCAGTCCCCTTATAGCATCCATTCATTGCCTGTTCATGACATGGATTCTCCAGGAAGTTCAACTAGAGCCACCTTTGTGCAGTGGATCTCAGTTTGTCTTGTCTATGAAACCCTTGTCTGTTCTCTACCTCATATTTGTTACTATCTCAAAGCATCGGTGTCTGCTCCTTTTCCATCTGATCCTGAGCACAGTTAATAAGGCGAAGCAGTGTTTCTTAGAGACCTTGGGAGCCATATCTTTCTTAATCATTATTTGGGACTATTACAGGGGGAAGTATAACTTTATTTTATTGCCATCGGATAATGTAGGTGTCCTAATCCTCACTGTGTAAAAATAAGACCAGACTGAATGTCTGTTCTGAATTATCTTTTCTGCCTAAACAGAGCCCAGAAGGGATCCTAACTTGCAAAAAATATATTATTCAGCCCAATCTTGATTTCATTTCCTAAAAGAGATTGGGTCCAAGTAAGACTTTAATTGAATTCAGCCTCTTGACCTGACACTGACTTGGTTCTCTCTCCTAGTGCCTTCCAACATTAGACAAGGGAGGAGGAGGAGGAGAAATAGACAAATAAAGCAATCCACGTGGGTTTATAGGCCGAGCCACTTCCACATTCCATAAAGCCCAAATGACTGTATAGGAAACAGCTGCAGTATTTACTGGGGCCTGGTAAGGCTTCATTACCGTCCCACCTCCTCACAGGGGGTGTTCAACTCCAAATGGAGTGCAGTGGAGGGAGTAATTGACTCTGCTGCCCTGACACCTGGTGTTTCTGCCAAATGCCTGAGGTCACTGCAGCAAACAACTTTCCCCCTCCCCTCCGAGTGGAGGGGAGACCTCAGGGCATGTAGTGAGAGGTGGAGAACAGTGCCAAGAGGAGGTCAGAAGGGATTTCCGTGTTCATTTGTTCATATCTTTGTCCATTAACTTAAGACTCATTTATTGCACACTTCTTAAATATCAGGTACTGCTATAGGCATGTGGGACATGGTGACAGACGTGGTCTCTGCCTTCTTAGAGCTTACACTCTAGAGCATCCGTGGGCAAACTACAGCCCGCGGGCCGGATCTGGCCCGTTTGAAATGAATAAAACTAAAAAAAAAAAAGACCGTACTCTTTTACCTAATGATGTTTACTTTGAATTTATATTAGTTCACACAAACACTCCATCCATGCTTTTGTTCCGGCCCTCCGGTCCAGTTTAAGACCCATTGTGGCCCTCGAGTCAAAAAGTTTGCCCACCCCTGCTCTAGAGCTTCTGTATACAATACAATAACCACTACATTTAAATTAACATTTATTAAAGCAAAGTCAAATTGAAAATTCAGTTCTTCAGTCACACTTGCCACATTTCAAGTGCTCAATAGGTTGATGACTATTGTATGGGACGGCATAGGTACAGAGCACTTCCACCATCGCAGAAAGTTTTATCAACACACTGGTCTGCTGTGGGCAGGGTGTGGAGGGTCTGGAAACAGTCATTAACTGAACAAACATGTCGGTAAATAAGAGCACTTTGGATGTGGTAGTACTGTGAAGAAAGTAAAATAGGTATAGGGCCTAGAGTTGCCCTTTGAACAGAATGTTCTGGGTGGCCTCCTCGGAGAAGATGACACATTGGCCAAGGTCCTGGAAGATGCTGAGCGACAGCAAGTCCTTGGAGCCTCTCAGAAGTATAAGAAAGTTACTATGGTTTGGAGTAGGGAGCCAGAGGGAGAACAGTATGAAATGGGGTCAGGAATAAGGTAGAGGCTTAATGGTTTGGGGTCACGGGAAAGACTGAGCATTTAACTCTTAAGTGGTGGAAATTCATTGCCGGATTTTTACCAGGGGAAGGGCCATGTGATCTGATGTTAAAAGCTCAGTCTGGCTCCTGGGTTGATTATAAATTGTAGGGAGTCAGAGGGACCAGGAAGGAGGCTATTAAAGTTGTCCAGATGAGAGAAGCTGGGACCTGCGCATCAGGGACGAAGGGACAGTACCTAACCCCAGAGGGCCAACTCTGCAGTAGATAATTACTCATCTGAAAATATGGGGACAGTAAAAGTATCTGGTATATGCTATCACTGATACAAGGATACAGTCAGGCAATGTTTGTCAAGTACCCAGTCTTCACAGTACATCAGTGTGGCATTATCTTGTCTAATTTACCTTTGTGTTTCTCCTAAATGATGCTAACAGTCTCTCTGGTTTCTAGTCCTTTGTCTTGCCTAGTCTAGTGAGGTTTCCACATTGCTTGCTGGGGTTTTCTTTTTTGAATGGCAAGTCTGATGACATCAGTTCCTTTCAGGGGATCCTGACTGAACCCCAGCTAAAATTCAAACTTGCTGGCCTGTTGTAGGAGGTTCTTCACACTCTGGCCCATATCTCTCTACAGCAGTGGTTCTCAACCTTCTGGCCCTTTAAATACAGTTCCTTATGTTGTGACCCAACCATAAAATTATTTTCGTTGCTACTTCATAACTGTAATGTTGCTACTGTTATGAATCGTAATGTAAATATCTGATATGCAGGATGCTCTTAGGCAACTCCTGTGAAAGGGTCGTTCGACCGCCAACGGGGTCGCAACCCACAGGTTGAGAACCGCTGCTCTACAGCATCATCTCCTCCATGCTCCACCGCGAGCTCAGGCTTCAGTGACACCCATCATCCCCTCTCAGCTTGTGCCACTTCCTCTGCCCAGACACTTTCTCTCCTTGTCTTGGACTTGCTATCTCCAGCTCCCTATCTTTCTAGGCTCAGCTTAGAAATTTCTGCCTACAAGACGCTGTCTCTGGCTCTCCAAGTCCAGGTCAAGTGCTCTTATCATGAAATCTCATGGAACCCTGTACTTCTCTGTCATATCTATCTATCTATCTATCTATCTATCTATCTATCTATCTATCTATCTATCTATCTATCTAAAAGCCTAATATGCAAATTGTCCCCACAGGAGTTCAACTGGGAGACCCAGAGTTTGCTTGCTCGCTATGACATGCGCTGACCACCAGGGGGTGGTGCGGAACAAAGGAAGTCCCTGGCCGGCAGCTGGAAGGCCCTGGTTGGCCCTGATCACCAGCCAGGCCTAGGGATCCTACCTGTGCACGAATTTCGTGCACTAGGCCTCTAGTTGAATTATAATTGCTTGTTTACTTGTTTCCTCCATTCAATTAAGATCTCCATGGCAGTTGGGACTGTCTGTCTGGTTCATGATTCTGTCTAGCTATTCATATGTTTAGCTCATTTGAAGTATTTAAGATACATTTGTTGAATGAGTAATTAAATGAGCTAACAAAAACCTTCTATTTATATCCTTTGATATAGCTACTTTCCCCCCCTTTACCATTCTTTTCTCCATTATTATTATATTGAATCTTAACCTGAATGCCTTACCTCAGGCTGCCATAACAAAATACCACACACTGGGTGGCTTAAACAATAGACACTTGTGTTCCCACAGTTCTGGAGGCTGGAAGTCTGAAATCAGGGTGTCAACATGGTTGTGATCTGGTGAGGGCCCTCTTCCTGGCTTGCATATAGCTACCTTCTTGTGTGTCCTCACATGGCAGAGAGAGAGAAAGAGCAAGCTCTCTGGCGTCTCTTCTTGTAAGGCCACTAATCCCACCATGAAGCCGCCCACTCTTAGGACCTCATCTACTCCTAATTACCTCCCAAAGGCCCCACTTTCAAATACCATCACATTGGCAGTTAGGGCTTCAACAGAAGAATTTAGGGAGGGACACAAACTTTCAGTTTCTTAACACTTACATAAGGTGAGAATTTGACATGAGTTCCCTATTTCTTATTCTGATCTCTAGATCTCTTATGAATCTATTGGCAGTTGATGGCCTACATGACATAGTAGAGTCAGATGACCTAGGTTTAGAGCTCAGCTTCAACATTTATGAATTATAAGACCTCGATCAAGTCACATCATCTCTTGTTTCTCCCAATACTTCATAGAAGGCATTTAAGGTGACCAAGACATACTTGTTAATTGCATACTAGTACACCGCCTCAGTGGGCACTTCAATAATTCCTCATATCTATATGATAAGATCTCTTTTTCAGTGTCTCATGTAATCCTTCCAAGAATCCTAAGAACTCATATTATCTAGGAACCTCTGGTCAGTCTCTTTGTCCTGATCCTGGAATATTCTCCCTGTGCAGTTGGTTCATGGTCTCCTCTTTCACTTCCTCACCTCCTGTCTGATCTTGAGGACTTATTATCTGGGCAGGCATCTACTGCTCTGCAGGCTCTGGCTTGAGTCCTTGTAACATGGTGTTGTAGTCTGAATGCAACTAGTAGGTGGCAGAGCCAGGCTTCCAAACCAGTTCTAGAAATTTGTTCTTCTGCTCAAAATGTAGCCTTTATTCATGATAAAACTAGATTGAAGGGTATGGTTTAGGTGTGTGTCCAGAAAGGCAAGTTAACTTTTCATCTCTGGATGAGTCAGACTCTCTAAGCTGCTTGGGGCCACCACAGGTGTTCTCCACAGGGGCAGAGCTGGCCAGCATGCTCCTTCTCTTGCATGGTGGAGAGAGCACAGCCAAACACACCCATCCTGTGAGCAGGCAGATCCGAAAAGAAAAGGCTAAGGGGTGAACTCAGTCTCTCCTCCCCAAGTCACCGCCAATCAGCAGGGTGAATTCAGTCTCTTCTCCCCAATTCACCAATCGGCTAAGTTACTTTTCCTCCTTTGGAGAGGAGTGAGTGACCGATGGGGAGAATGGCCAGAGTGTTCATCTAGCTAAGGTCTCACCACATGGAATAAGTGTTTTCTTGGACTCTACGGAGGCTGAGAGCCAAAGGCCGCATCGTCATCGGAAGTGAGCAAACTGCTGGTAATGGAATCAAGGGGTTGGGTGTTTTAACATTCTTCTTTCTATTTTTTCATAATTAGGATTCTGAGGCCCAGCTTGAATCACTGTCCCTGTGGGTGGGCAAAGGGACAGTTGGGCTATATAATTGGAAGCACACTTCTTGAAAAGCTAGAGGACTTCTGCTGCATCAGCTGGTAGCTTTTCTCAGGCCTAGTGACAGGTTCTGATTGCTAAGAGACTGATTTCTTTATGCTTCCTAACAGAGCCAAGTGGGTAGGTACCTGAGGATCTGTGAGTTCCTGTGTGCATCACAGTGCTTCTCAGTAGGATGTGGCACCTATGTGGTTAGGGGAAAGAACACCAGCTACAAGGTCAGGTGTCCTGGTTCCTTACATGACTCTTCCAGTGGGGAAGTCCTTCAGCTTGCCCATGACTTTATTTTCTCATCTGTAAAATTACCTATCTCAAAGGGCTGTGCGAGGATCAAGATGATGGATGAGAAGGTGCTTTATAAACATCAAAGCTGGATAATTTCAAGCTGCTTTATCACATTTTTCATGGATCTCTTCTGTGAATTTCCCTTCTTTGCCACATTTAAAAATTTTTTATTTATTGTTTGGGGGGGGGGGAGAGAGAGAGAGAGAGAGAGAGAGAGAGAGAGAGAGAGAGAGAGAGAGAGAGATATTTATTGTTCCACTTATTTATGCATTCATTGTATGTGTCCTGACCTAGGATTAAACTTGAAAACTTGGCTTATTGGGATGATGCTCTAACCAACTGAGCTACCTGGCCAGGGTTTTCCCACATCCTTTTTATAGCAGACACATGTTGATTTTGCCTATCCAACATCCATTCTTTTTCCTTCTGGAATAGCACCTTGATCCCCTTTGGGAATCTCTCTGGCTATGTGGGTTGTTTGGGACTGACCCCATTTCATAGCTCCATGGGAAAACCCATGATCCAGGCCTCACCAAGCAGAAATTCCATTCCCTTGTCACAGATACTGGTTCAGGGATAGCTATTCACTTTAGCCTGGGTCAGTTGACCATTCCTGGGACTTTTTCTGGAACTCCTGGGAACGACTCTGCTTTCCTTGCTGGAATTGCCGAGCTGGGGGAATGTAAGCCTGGAGCTGTTGGGGGCCACTTTGCCATCTTACAGGAAGAGCCTGCTACCATAGAGGAAAGCATAAGGGAGAGTTGGAGGAAGACACATAATGTCCTGTTGACATTGTTAAAGTTTCTGGATTCAGCCATGCCTGATTTATATTCATTATGAATGAGGTTGATTAACATTTCATGTATATATTTCCCTTTCATATCCTTTGCTAATTTTTCTACTGGGCTGTTTGTTGGTGTTCTTATAGATTTGAAGGAACATTTTTAATATTTATTTTTTATTGAGGTAAAAGTCACTTAACATAAAATTAACCATTCACAATGAACAATTCATTAACAATCCAGTGGCATTTAGTATATTCATATACATAATGTTTTACAACTATCACCTCTATCTAGTTCTAGAACATTTTCTTCATCACCAAAGAGACCCCATATCCATTAAGAAGTCACTCCTCATTCCTCACCTCCCCCAACCCCTGGCAATCATTCATCTGCTTTCTGTCTCTATGGGTTTATCTATTCAAAATATTTCAAATAATCGGATTCAAGCAATATGTGACATATTTTATCTGTCCTTTTTCACTCAGCATAATGTTTTCAAGGTTCATCCATGTTGTAGCATCATTAGCCCTCATTCCGTTTTTATGGCTGAATAATATTCCATTGAATGGATAGACCATGTTTTATTTATTCATTCACTCATATGTTGATGGACATTTGGGCTGTTTCCACTTTTTTGGCTATCATGAATAATTCTGCTATGAACATTCATGTATGTGTATTTTTTGAATTATGTATCAGGGAAATTAGTATATTTTTATATATCAGAGAAAATAATCTTTGGCTTATGATAGGTGTTGCAAATATTGTATTTCAGTTTACCATTTGTCTTTGACTTGGCTTATGGTGGCTTTTGCAAGCAGAGTTCTAAAAAAATTGCTATGTAATTGAACCTGTCCAGGTGGGTTTTGTGACACAGTTAAGAAGGCCATCCTTATACTTGCGGTTATAAAATAATTCTTCCATCAAAGCTTCCACTTATCCACTCATTTCCTTATCAGTCAAACAGGGATTAAAAACAGCCCTACTTGTCCCCCAGGGTTACTGTGAGTACCAAATAAGAAATGATATGAAAGGGCTTTTAAAATATAAAGCAATATATATACAAAAGGCATGTTGTCATCATCACTATTAATTGTATCAGACTCTGGCACTAACTAGCTGAGTTGTTTTTGCTTTCATTTTGCAGAGCAGAGATTGAAGGGCAGAATTACTCACTGAGCCGGCCAAGGATACTTTAGTTGGTAGCAATATGGAGAATGTCACAAAAGATGTCAACTCTTATTAGTCATCTTAGGAGGGTTTCATATTTGACCAGAAAAATAAAATTGCCTTAAACCGAAAACTATTCTGGTCACTCTTCCTTCAAGTAGAGTCTTTTTTTTTTCTTTTTCTGCCAAGAAAAGAAACCAGTTCTGTGAGTTTTGTGTTATTCAGCTGTACTTGTAATTTAAACCTCATCAGTGGCCATTTGTGACACGACTTTCTTGTATTTTTAACCCCAAATTCTTTTTCTTAAAATATTTTTTCTTGATTGTAGAGAGAGAGAGAAGAAGGGAGAGGGGGAGAGAGAGAAACATCGATGTAAGAGCAGAACATCAATCAGCTGCCTCCTGACAACCCCCTACTGGGGATTGAGCCCTCACCTGGGCATGTGCCCTGATCAGAAATTGAGCCAGCAACTTTTTGGTGCACAGGACAATGCCCATCCAACTGAGCCACACTGGCCTGGGCCCCAATTTTTTTTTTAAAGTAGCAAGTTTTAGGTTGAATACTATTAATTGAAAAAAAAATATCAGTATTCGGCAGCCATTATTCATATGATAATGGCTCTGAGATAGAATCGTGTACTGGTTAAGTCCTTGGACCCTGATGTTGGTCAGACTTGGGCTTGAATATGATTCAGTTAGTAATCCAGTGTGTGATCTTGGGCAGATTGCTTTGTGCCTCTATTTCACCACATGTAAAGCAAGGATGATTTCAGCACCTGACTATTGTGTTGCAGCAGAAGTCAGTGATACAGTCTATATAGAGTACTTGGTCCAGTGCCTGTATGGAATGAGGGCTCGGTAAATACTAGCTATTAGTATAATTCAGGAATATCTAAGAAAATTCATAAGATGAGCCCAAGGGAAATGGAATATACCCTTCTAGCAGGTATTCCCATCCTGTGGGGTTGGCACAGATCAATGGTAGAGCTCTTTCCTTGAGGTAGACCACATTTATTTGGGAGAGAAATCTGGTTTCTGTTACTATCATGTGGTGTGGGGGGTAAGTAAGCAAGCAGTTGGTTCTCATATAGTAAGGCCATGTAGAGGGGTGTGTCACAGAAGGGCAGCTGGGAGACTGGGGTGAGCTGTGGGAAGGACTGGAAGGAAAAGGATGAGGACATTGTGCCAGGGGGCCTTCTCAGGTCACATCACCTGTTCTTGGAGACAGAAGCTTCTGGATGGTGTGATTCACTGTGTGCGGTGATATATTTGCCAGGGCACAGCCCTTTTCTTCTTTTTCCCCGTTTTTTTTTTTTTCTTTCCTCTCTTCCTGCTTTTAACCTGTGTGTCTGGGGGTCCCAACTCTTGTCCTAGGTCTAGCATGGTTGAGCCCTAACAAAAAAAATAATAACATCTGTGGGATTTCTGCTATATGCCAGGCACTTTAAATCCCCATTCGCATTAGATCCTGTGCAATGAGTGAGATCATTTTGTAGATGAGAAAACCGAAGCTCAGAGAAGGCCCCCTATAAGCTGGTAAGCGGCAGAGCCAGAATTTAAATCACCATCTGTCTTATACCAGAATCCAGCTTCTCCTGCCATTTAGCACATAGCTCTGTACCATACTTTGCTTCAAATTCATATGGGTTTTTGTGAATCCCTGTGGCTCAGTGCCCTACATACAGGTCTCCCAGAAATATTTATGGCTTTAAAATGTTAGTAGTGGATTTAAAATTTTAGTAATGAAGAGAATAGCTGACATTTATTTGTTCCTGTGTCCAATGGGCAACAAGCAGGGTAAGTCTCTTGCTTTCCCTCTCAGAGCTGGTCAGTGGCAGAGCCAGGCAGGGGATCCCGTCTGTCACATGCCAAGGTGTGCAGTGTTGACTCCCATTTTTCTCTGAGAGTCTAGGCTTGAGGCAGGGATGCTAATCTCTGAGCACATCTTTCTCAGGTAACATGTGTGGTGTTCTCTTTTTTAAACTAGTCCAAAGGGGAACCAAAGAGGGCCTGAGTATGTTCATGGGAAGGATGAGGCAGAGGGGTGATGGCAATGGTTGTGGGCCAGTTGTGATTTATGAGCTTTGAAAACTCCTGTCTCTGGGCACGAAGCTGGAATAAGCTCTGTGATTCACCAGCTGGACTTTTCCCTGTGCTTTCTCCAAGTAGATCCTGTGCATTCCCATCTGTAGACCGTAACTCATACTGTTTGCTCCAAAGGAATGTCGTGCTGCCCACACTCCCCTCGCCATGCCTACCTGGGGAGACCCATTACAGCTCCACCCTCTCAAGGAAGCCTCCATGGATTGGCATGGGTAATCTATTCATTTCTGAACTTGAGTCAGGTAATTAATTATACATTCAAAAAAGGCAAATGGAAGACTATTTTGAGAAATTTGTGAAAATACCATACTCAGGGGATTATACTAGTACATGTTAAAGATAATCTTAACATGTGAAATCCCAGTGGTCAGGGACCCTATATAGTGCTTGATTTCATTGTTCAATCTTATTCTACTTTCAAGGCACATGAAATGGGTTTCAGCTGTCTAGTAGAATGTTTTGAGCTTTTGCATGGGCAGAATCTGATCTGGTGTCAGACAGCCTAGGCTTGAACGCTGGTGACCTTGGGTAAGTTACTTCCCATATCTGTGCTTCTGTTCCTTCATTTGTGAAAGAGGGATTACTTATACTGTGTTGTTAGGTTGTTGGGGGGATATCATAAGGTCATAATAATTGCTGTCATTTATTGAGTGCTTCTTATATGCTCGGCACTGTGCTAAGCCTGGCTTTACATTCTTATTTGATCTTCCCAAGAGCTCCTTCATTCCTGAAGTCCCCTACCCTGCAATATTTTCTCTTCTATAGCACTTATCATCTTCTACCATATTACATAATTTACTCATGTTGTTTATTTTTCGTCTGCCCCTCCCAGGGTCTCCTGCCTTGCACAGTTCCACAGGCACCATTCACAGTGCATTCTGAGTTCTGCTCTGAGAATATTAATGTAGTGACTTCCTGGAGTTGTGTGAGGTGGAGACCTTGGAGCTTCAGGAAGGCAGGGATTTTCCCACCTGTTTTGATCACTGCTGTATCTCTGTGCCCAGAACAATGCCTGACCTATAGTAAGCTTTCAGTAAATATTTGTTGAATGAAATGGGCTCTAAAGAGAGCCCATTTTATTGGTGAGAAAACTAAGGCTCAATGAGTAATTAATTTGCCTAAAGCCCAGGGAGAGACAAAGGCAGCTGGGTGTTTCCAGCATGCTTGCCCTCAAAGGGTTTGCAAATCTGCATGTCTGAAACGTCTGGCATTGTCCCTGCTACCCCACAATTGCTCAAAAATATATTAATGAACATGCCTCAACTCTGCTAGACAATTCCCACAGAGTGACAAATTGTCACAGAGCTGTTGCTTTAAGAAATTGGATAAATTGCACAGTACAAAGAAAAGGTGGACCTTTCAGCGATTTTGGAAGAAAATTCCCTAATCCCACTGCTAATGGTAGGAGTTTGCAGGGGCCTCTCTGGCTTTCCTAGCCTGATTCTTTTTCCTGCTGCCTTCCCTTTTGTGACTGTCTCTTCCCTTTTTGCTTGCAGTGAGTTCTGCTCTCCTGTAGGCTACAATGTGTCAGTTGTTATAAAATCCGGGAGGTGGAGCTTAGTGACGAGGGCGAGGTTGGTGGGGGAGTGCTCAGCCAGCCCTGCAGGGCGAGCAGTCCTACTCTGGGTTCACCGGAGCTTAAGCCTTGCAGCAGAACTTCCTTCTCGCTCTTCTGGCTTTGATCCTCACTGTACATCAGAGCAGAGGCGCTGAAGGGAGGGAGGATGCGAGATGACTGGCCCTTTGGCAACCTGACCATCTCCTTAGCAGAGCCTTGGAAAGACAGCCAGAGACTGACTGCAGCACCAAGGAGGCGCCGCACCTCTTGTGGATGTGTGTCTGTGTGTGTGAGTGTGTGAGTGAGTGAATGGGTGTGAGTGAGGGTGTGTGTGTGTGCATTGTGACTGTGTGTGTGCGTGTCCAGATGAGTGTGCGAGTGCATGTGTGAGTGTGTGTGTGTGTGTGTGTGTGAGTGCTCTTGGTTTTTATTTTTTTGAAGAAAAATCTTGAAAATCTGGGGCAGGTTACCGTGCTCCTAGGGTGGTGATTCTTCTTTTGAAAGAGTAGCTGACCAGACCAATCTACTAGAGACATTGTTCGGCGAGTAAAGATTATTTTCCTTCCAGGAGAGGGATTTTTTTCCCCCCTGGCTCTGCAGCCAAGTGAAAGAGATTAGCCCCTAAACCTGTGAAATCGACCAGAGCCGTGTGAGAGAGAATACGGGAAGAAAAGGAGATATAAATTAAATAGCCTGTCAGTGCCTTTGGCCACGTTGGAAGATGTCATCTCAAACTAAGTTCAAGAAAGACAAAGAGATCATTGCTGAATATGAAGCCCAAATAAAAGGTGAGATGCGGGCCGGGGACTCATGCCTCCCCTCCCCTTTCTTATTCCCTTGTTTTGGCTTTCCCCCTTTTCCTCCCTGCCATGATGAAATGTTGTTATGCATCAATAATCTTATTGTGAGGAGAAACAGTGGCAGCTGTACAAGTCCAGACTGGTTTCAGCTGCAGAGAGCGCCGGTGCTGGGTGTATGGGTTATGAAGTGGTAGCGATCACTGCATTGCAGGTGTGCGAGGAGGATCCGACCCCAGATTTAGGAGTGTCTCAGGTACTCCATCATCTTGGCCGTGACATGCCACTCTAAGGCCTTCTGAAAGTCCCTTAATATGGTGTCTGTTTGTTACGGTCTACTGTGTTTTTTTCTTTCTCCTTTATGTTGTTGTTGCTTTGCCTCTGCGCCTTTCTCTGGGTTGAAATTCACATGCATGTGCCCAGGGAAGTAGCACAGGGAGGCTGCACTGCTTTGTCAGTCTCTTGGTTGGCCTGGGTTGCCATGGATTAACTGTTATGGGGCATATTGATCCAAACTAATGCAGGCATTTAGGTATAAGGAAGGAGCTTGGTGCAGAAAATATATTCTCTTGCAGTGTGCAGCCCTAGTCACCTTCCACGCACTAGCGTTTAGGGTCATCAGCTTTCATTCAAAGCCAACAGCTCAGTGCGCTGTGTCGGCTGGTAGGTGCTGCCTGGCTTCCGTGGTGCCAGGGGAAGCCAGCCAGGAGGGTGAGATGACCTCTGGCTGCGTGCACACCCCTCTCAGAAGCCCCTCCCTAAATCCACAAGAGCGAGGCGAAAAGGACACTGGACACAATCGCATAGACAAATGCAGGCAGAACCCTCATACAGGCCAGGCTTCTCCCACCCTCATGAGTTCTAGGCTTAGCTTTGGCAAGGAAAACCTGAAAGCACCATTCCTCATGCTCTCCCTTTCTCTGAGGATGTACCCTTAGGGAAGCTGGGGCCTGCCCCCCTCTTAGCATCTGTTTTCTTTCTGGTCACAGTTCTTGCTGTGAACGGGTGTGTTGTGGTCTCTCTTAGAAAGAGTAAAGACAGGATACATCTTCAGTGGATGTTGGTGCCTCCCTCCCCTTGAGGTGATGAGTAGACTGTTCGGCAAGTTGGTTTTTGGGGCTCAGCCGATCTGAGGTTGCCACACCTGCTTCTAGGTGCTGCTGCAGCTCAAGACTCAGTGACCCAGAAAGGCAGTTGCCTTCCCAGGAACGGCCGAAGGCCAGGCAGTCAGCTTCTGTCCATGCTTCAGATGCTTGGGAAACTTTGAGAGGGAAGCAGCCATCAGGGGAGAGCCTTAGTTTTTTTCCGGTCTCGCCAACTGTCTTGTGCCTTTTAGTTCTGGTCGAACCTCACATGCTAATCACCTCTGGGTAGACCCCAGGATGAAATAAGCAGAAAACCCTCTGCTCTCCTCCCTTTTAGTGTTCAGTTCAGTGTAGAAAACAGTGATTTATGATGTTTCAGCCTTGCTGAAAATTTAGAAACAAGCCCTTGTTAGATATTTGAATTTACCTGACTGCTCACTACAAAAACCCAGTTAGGGGGTTTATATTTTCTAAGACTAAATTGTGTAATTTTAAAAAAATACACGGAGGTTCCCTTGAAAAAAGCCATAGTAGAGAAGGTGATGCTGAGTTTTGGACAGGTTGGTAAGATATGTGCTGATTACTTTGAAGGATTGCTACCACTGGGCCAGTGAACTTTGCTGGAAGATCTATTAAACGTTTATGGCTCTGGCTGATTCTTTTACTTTTTACATTTCACCTTTATTTTAAAAACTAATTTGCAAGTACAAGGTAATGCATTTCAGCAGGAAATGTGCCCAAATGATCTTGTCCCTTCCAGACTCTAAATGCCTTTGCATTCTACTTACAAGAGTTTAAATTTATTCCTTTAGTGTTGACACCCACACAATTAAGGTCAGGATACTGCTGTGCCCCAAACCATCTGGAATCTTTTCTTTCAAAATTCTTTGTTCATCATCATTATTATTGTGTGCACAGGGCTCTACAGTTTCTGTGGCTCACTCCCAGATATCCCTACTCTTGGTTTACACAAGGTTCAGAAAGGGTTCACATGAACTCGGTGTTAGAGATGATGAAACTGAAGCTTCGTAATGTTGAATGACTAGCCCAAGGTCACAAGGCTGAAATGTGAAGGCAGCAGGTTTTCTGCCAGGCCCAGTGTTCCCTGATACATTGTTTGCCTGCAGCTGCCCCTGGAAGGATTGATGTCAGTAGCAGATGGCAGTTTTGTGGCGGGGATGGCTGCCTCTTCGTGGCATTCCATTGTTTTCCCTCTTACTTTGATCCCTTGCCTTTGTTGCTTGCCTCTGAAGAATGTTTGACCAATCACCAAAAATAATGCCTGATGCCAGTTATCTTTCTCCCTGGGCAGCATTTGACCAATCTGTTGCAAACACACCACCTAGTTAGACAGATTTTGTCCTCTGTGACTTCTGTGAGGGGAACTTTTGATTTTTAAAAATGATACTGAGTTCTTTGTAAACGTACTGTCTTTTATCTCTTTTTGGAGAATTTATTGACCCAAAAAGGAAATGTCTTAAAGCAGTTTTTCTTCCTGTTGTAAAAAATTTCAGACTCATGCCTTTTCTTGCTTCATCAGATACTTGAAGTCCTTTGATTAAATACCTGCAATGCAGTAGTATACCATATCTTGTTCATTTCCAGTGATGGGGAACTCACCACTTCCAAAGCCCACATACTCTATCTTTGGGCAGCTCTGGCTGTTGTAAGTGGTTTTATGTTGGGTTAAATAAAGTCTCTCATCCATTTATCGGTTCTATAGTATCTCCCCCTTGGGACTTCATAGAACAAGACAGATGCTTCTTCTCCATGACTGCCCATTGGATGTTTGGAGACTCTGATCATAGCCCCTAGACTCTGACTATCCTCATTTGTTGATTTACAATAATTCTCTGCTGCTTATCTTCACTCTTCTTTGACTCTACTGCATGCTCAGTTGCAAACTCCGGTGCATTTGGGTGCTTGGCACATAGAATAAATGAGTGATGATGGCCAAGTAAGATGATTTGTGACAGGTGTTCCACCACCTCAGCGAAGGCAATGTAAGAAGGGGTGGTAGTGATTATGATGGGCCTGAGCGTGCATGTCCTATACAAATGGGCAATCACTACCTGGATTCAACCAGTTGACCATTTAGGAATGGAGGCCCAGCCAGATCTTTCCATTTTCCAACAGATGGCAGAAATCTGGATGAGAGCTTTATGCTTTTTTAAATATTTTGTTTTATTGCTTAAAGTATTACAAAGAGTATTACGTATGTCTCCTTTTTTTTCTCCCTTGACATTCCCCCGGTCTCCATAAATGAGTGAGATCATGTGGTATTTTTCTTTCATTAACTGGCTTATTTCACTTAGCATACTGCTCTCCAGTTCCATCCATGCTGTTGCAAATGGTAAGAATTCCTTCTTTTTTACAGCAGCATAGTATTCCATTGTGTAGATGTACCACAGTTTTCTAATCCATTCATCTGCTGATGGGCACTTAGGCTGTTTCCAGATCTTTGCTATGGTAAATTGTGCTGCTATGAACATAGGGATGCATATATCCTTTACGATTGGTGTTTCTGTTTTCTTGGGATATATTCCTAGAAGTGGGATCACTGGGTCAAATGGGAGTTCCATTTTAACTTTTTGAGGAAACTCCATACTGTCTTCCATAGTGGCTGCACCAGTCTGCATTCCCACCAGCAGTGCATGAGTGTTCCCTTTTCTCCGCATCCTCTCGAGCTTTATGCTTTTAAAGAGGTTTTGCCAAATAGACCTCTAAAAGATGATACTATCAAAAGCCTTCTTCAAGAATGGTACTAAGTTCTAAATGAGATCCTCTAGATGTGGTCAGAGAAAGAAAACAACTACCACCTCTCTTACACTATATGTAATGCTTTTATTAATATAGCCCAAGGGTTCAATTAGCCTTTTCACTGCCCAACCCCTCATTGCAAACATATATATTTATATCTGCCCTATTTCTTCAATCTACTAGCTAGGATCCTTGTCAGAGAGAAAGAAAATGAAATGAATTTAATATGATTTGTTCTTGGTGACCCTGTGCTGGTTCCAAGTGGACATTGCTTCCTGACTGGTGTGCTCACAAATGTCCCTTTACAAATCTGTTCAAGAATCTTGCCTGAGAGTGACATCATATTCTCTAGTCAGGAACTGGCAAGTTATAACTTGTTCCTCTTTTGAAGTTAGAACAACATTTGCCCATCTACAGCTTTTTGGCACCTATCCTATTTTTCATAATTCTCTCAAAGACCACTGATAGTGTTTGGTAATCTTATTTGCAGGCATTCTAAGTATCTTGGGCTCTAATTCATCTTGCTGTCAGACATAATGGTCTGTTCTACATTTATTCAGAGTTCCCATTTCCATTTCAACCTAATGGAAAATTGAAATAGAAGTGCAGTGATTGACTTTAGTGTTTTATTTTTTATTACATGCTCCTCATCATTTTAGTCTATCTTAATAGCAAAAGTCTATAATTTTGGGAAGAAAAGCAGGTATTGAATAAGATCATAGAGAATGCATTCGTTTATGCACTCATTCAATACTACTTTGTTCTTAGTCTTGTGCTGGGTGTTTTGAGAGATGCAAAGTATATGGTGTATTCTTGGCTTTCTAATAGTTTTCTTGGAATATGGTGAAAAGAACCAGTGAAGAAAACAACAACACACAAAACACAAAATTTTCAACTGAGGGCCAGTTGAGTTCAGTCTTAAAGAGATTGTGCCATAGAATGATTGGACAACCATCTTCGGAACCCTGATTGCCTTCAACAGGATTCAATGAGGAATGAAGGCTGAGTTGGGAAAGCAATGAGGAGTCATGGGGATGGTGGCTGATTAGGGAGCTATCTAGAGGAGGCAGCCATCGCGCAGCTTCAGTTTGTCATCGCCATGAAATGTGAGCCCAGAGTGGCCAGTTCTTTCAGTGTTTCAAGGGAATCTGGATTTTAAAACAAAATGGCCTGATTTTTATTTTTAAAATTTCTTAAAATTATTGAGCTGTAAGTATTTATATATTCCACATTATAAGTCCCTTATCAGATACATGATTTGCAAATATTTTCTTCCATTCGGTGGGTTGTCTTTTCACATTTTTGATGGTGTCCTTAGTAGCACAAAAGTTGTTAATTTTTATGAAGTTCAGAGTATACATTTTTCTATTTTCCCTCATGTTATTGGTGTCATATCTAAAAATTCTTTGCCAAATCTAAGGCCATAAAGACAATCTCTTGATTTTTAAATGGCAACTCAGATTTAAAAAACACTACAGTGTCTGAACAAACCTGACAGTAGGACAGTTTCAGCTCATGGCCCACCAGTTTGCAACTTCTGGCCTACAAAGTGAAGTCCATAAAAAGTCTTGGTGATGGGCCTTCAGCCAATTTTCCTGCTTTATCTTCAGTTGTCTTCTCTATAAATAGGTCTGTCTGCTCTTACAACCACATCCCTTGTCTCTGAATTTTGCATACCCTTTTCTACCTCAAATTCTTTCCCCATTTTCTTCTTTCATCCCTCCTCTTTTTGTCTCACCAACTCCTAATCATCCTTCAGTTCCAGCTCAAATGATACCCTCTTCCATGATGCCTTCCTAACTCTCCTAGGCAGAATTAGTGATTCCCTCACATCTGCCCTTCTATTCTGAGCCTTATTATCCTTTATTACAATTTTGTGTTTAGTCTTTGGCTCTGAACTCTTGAGGGCAGAAACACTTATGGTCATCTTTGTTTCCCCAATGTGCTTGGCACACGATTGGTTGGGGGAGTGGCTGATAAGTTACTAATAAGTTTTACTCTTATAACTCATGGCTCAAGCAGTTATTTTCTTTGACATTTATTTTAGCTCAGGCTGCTATAACAAAATACCATGGACTGGGTGGTTTAAACAACAGACATTTATTTATCACAATTCTGGAGCCTGAGAAGTCCAAAATCAAGGTGCCAGCAGATACAATTTCTGTTAAGAGTCCATTTCCTGGCTTATAGATGGTTGTCTTTTTGCTGTGTGCTCAAATGGTCTTTCCTTAGTGTGTGATGAGAGTGAGTTCTCTGTCTTTCTCTTCTTAAAAGGGCACTAATCCCAAACAGGAGGTCACCACCCTCATTATCTCACCTAATCCTAATCACCTCCTAAGGCCACACCCACCACAAAATACCATCATATTGGGGGTTAGGCCTTTGACATTTGAATTTGTGTGTGGGTGACACAAACATTTAGCCCATGATAACACCCATACTTTCTGTTCCATTGAAAGCAGGGGTTTTATTGGCCTGCTGAATTTCCTTCTTTGTCTCTGATAGGGGAGACATTTATTAGTAGGGATTTGGTGAAGGCCGATATGTTGAAAGCCAAGATGATATTTGATGAAGTGATATTTGTCACAGTCTGGGTGTGGTGTGGCTGTGGAGCACTGTACTTCAGGCGCCTCCCAGTCCGGGGAATTAGTGGATTTGGGGGTCTATACTGGCCATTTCTGGAGTTTTCACAACAAACGTTTATTTGTTAGGGATGACCTTTCCTTAGCAGAAACCTCTATCATTCATTCATTCATTCACCCATTCATTTAGTGACTGTTATAAGCCATGCTTCAGGCCATACAGCTTTACTTAGCAGTGGGAGGTAATTAAATTTTATTTAGCTCTAGGTCTCAGTCATTTAGTCAGCATCTAATTTTGTGATCCCAATACTTCTGAGAGATAGTCATTATTAGTCCCATTTTATAGATTAAAGGCTAAAGTTCAGGGAAACAAAGTAAGTTGCATGTGATTACATATCAAATAGTGGCGGAGCTAGGGTTTAAACCAGTCTTCCTGACTTCTGGTTGTGTAGGGAGGCAAGATGCACACCAAGGCAACATGGCTCTGAAACCCAAAGGTTTCTTCTTTGGAGGGGGCAGTCTGGGATGGGTCTTAATCTTTGACTTCCTACCCTCCCTAACACTTCCACGCACCTTCTCATCCAACCTCTCTTAGTCCCCGCTTGATGTCCCCTAGCTGTGTCAGGTCCCTTCACTCCCACCACAGGAAGTCATCTTTGGGAAACTAGCTGACTGGAAACACTCCTATAGACTTGACAGAGTCTATATATACTACAAATACTTGACAGAGGTCAAGTATTTTCTTGTATATGCATAAGCTCTACCTTCATCAACCTGGAAATATAGAAACAGAAATCTTAAGTGTCTTCTGGTCCAAGTCTCCTACTTTTTCCCTCCCAGATGTGGAAACTGATGTTTAGAGAAGGATTCTGACTAGCAGGCACTTCTAGAACATATTTCCAGAAGGGCAAAAGCTTTATCTGTTTGATTTATTGCTATAGCCTCATTCTTGGGATCTAATTAGTGATCAATAAATGTATGGAGTTGAATTGCTCTGGCGGGTGGGGCAAGCCCTGGCAGTGGTTTCACTTGTAAATGCTTCATTCCTGATGGCTTGTTGATGTTTATAAAATATCTTGGCTGTCAAGGAGAGGTTGCCTGGGAGGCAGAGCTGAGTGGTGCCTTGGAAAACAGAATGAGGCAAGTATATGACAGGTTAAGGATTGGAGAAATCAGGAGAAGAGGTTAGGCTGGTTCAGAAACTGGCCCTTTCCTTCTAAGTGCCAAGAAGGTGACAGGGGTTGACCTTCTAAAAATGCTGAATTTCAGAACCTCTGGCCTAACACAGGACGCAAAAACCTGTGTCCTGGGCTCAATTGCACTTGTAAATGCTTCATTCCTGATGGCTTGTTGCTATTTCTAAAATATCCTAGCTGGCCAGGAGTGGGATTTTGGCTCTGTTCTCTTAAATTTGTTTAATTATTAGGCCATATTATTTTTGGAGTAGTGTTTCTTTAGGTGTATTCCATGAGAGTGGAGATGTTGGGTGGAAAAAAATTTGTGGTCAAATAGGTTTTGGAAGTTTTAGCATAAACTGAATGAAATAAGTTTGTTTCCCACAGGACTTCTGGGAACCTTGAATGTGTTAAGTGGTGGGAGTCTCCAAAAGGGGTTAGGGCTTTCCTCAAACTTATTTCATCTATAGATCCTTTGCATGGAACATCTTTCAAGACTCTGTTCTTGAGATTACATTTTGGAAATGTACATGGTTTGTGGATTATCCAGATTCTTTCTCTTTTTTGTCTTTTGCCCATTTCCCTAATTTTTATACTTCTTTCAGAGGGCAATTTGAAGAAGGGAAGCGGTAAGACAAAGGCGTATCCAGCTCAGCTAAGTGATATCAGTGTGGTCTTTTGAGTTCACTTAGAAAATGTTGGTTTTGACATTTCCAATTACAGAGCGCTCAACCATTGATTTAAATGGTCATTTGGTGACAGCTCACCCCTGATCAATATGCATGGCATGTACACATGTGCCCATCTGTGCATGACAGTAAGGGGGTACACTAGGCTGCAGGCAGTGTTCAAGGTGCCTTGAATGGGCCTAGGCACTGCCCCTGGGATTGCACAGCTAGTGCCAGGTGATAATGGTGCAGATGAACACACAGAAGCCCATGGCCCATTGCATGTTAGAGTGAACAGATCTCAGCCAAAAATCCAGGTGCATGAGAAATGTGCTTTTCTTTGTATTTTGTAACTTAATTCCATTTCACATCTCTATTCTGTTGGAGGTGGCAGCAACAAATCGAAGTCAATTTGGGGTTTCCTCTCTCATTTCCTCCAGTGTTGTATCCCAAATCCAGGTTGAAACAGGCAGCACTAAGGACATTTGCTTGATTTGGCACTCAGTACTGGTCTCTTCTCCTTCTTACTGGGCATTCAGGGGTCAGTCTGTGACAGTGATCCTCCTTTTTCAAATCCCAAGGCTCCTTTGCATGCCTCCACTTCATTTCCTTCCATGTGATTTGCAGGCATCAGGGGTCATCCTGGGGCCCACATGCCATCATGGTGAGGGACTGGACATTTGTCTCAGGCTTGTCTTGCCACGCCCAGCACTCTCTCCTCCTCCAGTGTCTCCCTGGGGCTCTGCCTGGGGAAGTGGCCCAGCTCCTCTCTGTTCCTGGGCTTGTTTGGGATGACACAGGGTGCAGGTTATTTTCTTATAAATGCATAAAATCTGTATACATCTGACTCCCTGAAATCTTTATTCATGTGTAGGGCTGTAAGGAGAAAGGTGGGTAAGAGGGATGATAACCTGGCACTTTGTCATCAAACATTCTCTCATAGCTATTGTCCATAATCCACATATCTTTTTATTCTCCCTGAGGGCTAGGCTTTGGAAAGTCAAAAGCCAAGAATTGAGTCTTTCTCTGTATTGTCTTTCTCTGAGGCAATGAACACAGAATGCCTTCCCTGCCTGAATCGGGTCCAAGGGGTCTAAGGAAATCTGGAAGAAAACCTTTAATATTTCAAAATATTAATTGCAGTGAGTTTCCTCCCTTCTCCATCTGCACCATCCTGACCCAGACCACCATCACCTCTTGCTGGGACCATGGCAACATCTTCCTAACTCAGGGTTTCTCAACCTCTGCACTCTCCGAATTCTGGGCTGGATCATTTTGTTGTTGTTGAGGGGGGAATGTTCTGCACAATGTGGGATGTTGAGCAGCATTTCTGGCCTCCACCCAACAGATACCAGTAGCACTCCCCTCCCCAAATTGTGACAACCAAAAATGTCTCCAGACATTGCCAGATGTCCCCTGGGGGGTGGAGTGCAAAATAGCAAAATAGGCCCCAGTTGAAAGACAGTATTCCTATGTGGTCTCCCTGCTTCTTCTCTTGTCCTCATAATCTGTTCTCCCCACAGCAACCAGCAGTAATTCTTACACAGTTTAAACCTAATTATGTCACTCTTGGTTTCCAAACCTTCCAGTAGCATCTCACTGCATGAGAATTAAATCCAAAACCCTACCTCAGCTTACAAAGCTGTGCTCTGCCTACATTGGCCACATTACCTGTCCACTTTCCTGGTTCCTTGAATTCTCCAAGCTTGGCTCTGCTTTGGGCCTTTGCACTTAGATTTTTCCTCTTTCTGGAATCCTCTTCGTCTCGATTGTCACATGGCTGGCTCCTTCTAGGTATTCTGCTTTCAGCTTTCATGTCAATTCCTGACCACTCAATCTTAAGTAGCCCTGGAGTAACTACTGGGTCTGCTGACGTGAATTCTTAGCAGAGCACTTATGACTATATGATATTTCCCCTTCTTTGTTTATTTCTTCTCTTTACCAGAATTGAAAGTCTGTAAGAACAAGACTTTTGTTTCTTTTGCTCATTTGTTTTGTTAGCACCTGGAATAGCACTTGTTATATAACAGGTGAACCTAATATTTGTTGATTGAATGAATGAATGTAGATGTCCTTGTGTTGGACTTTGCACACAACCACTTGTAGATATTTTGCTTTGGGGTACATGGGATCAAACTAGGAACTGCAGTCTAGAGGCACATACTAGTAATGAAGCAGAGCCAGGCTTTCCCAAAATCTTGATTGAGAGATAATTCAGGAAAATTAATCCACAGAAGGGATAATTGTATCTATGCAGAGCAATCCAGTTGATGGCTTAGAGGGGAATGAGGTAGAGAGACCAGGTGCTACTTGCAGGGGTACTGCAGAGAATCCAATATTTTTTATTAGTTGAGTATGTATCTAATATGGGGACACAAAATGGGTAAAATATAGTTTCCATTCCTGTCTTTGATAGACTTATAGTTACAAACATAAATTAATACAGTAAGTGCTGGAATAGTACAGTACTGGAATCACACACTGCGGAAACTCAGAGTGAGCATGTCAGCTTTGCCTGGGATAGCTGGAGAGGTTTTTATAGGAAAGAGGACTTTTGAGTAGGGCTGTGAAGGATGGGTAGAAGCTCTCAAGATGATAAAAAGCATTTCCTGAAGAGAGAACAGCCTGTGAAAAGGTATGGGATGGTCATGAAAGAGCCTGGGTACTTGGGAAATGGTGAGAAATTTGATGTGGCTGAAATTCATAGTAGATGAAGTGGAGGGGCTGTGGGAGATGAGATTTGAAATGAGAGGAGCTTGAAGTTCTTTTTAACCATTGGATCCTATGAGTCTTTGTCCTTGGAGATGGAGGATAAGAGCCTTTTTTTGGTAACATTTTTTTATGATTATGAATGTGTGCATGCTCATTATTTTTAAAGTTTTAAAAATACAGAAAAATATAAAAAAGGAAAAAAGGAATCTAGAAGCCACTACCTGAGATAACCACTATAAACATTCAATATATTATCTTCCAGATTCTATATCTCTATTAAATCTGTTTTATATCTTGTGTAACAAAAAATGGGATCATAGATCTTTTATGAAAAGTTATAAAAATAAAACTGATAAGGAAATCATCATAGGCCTGTAGACCTAGGTCTTTCTTTTTTTTCTTTCTTTTTTTTTTTAATTAAATCTTTATTGTTCAGATTATTACATTTGTTCCTCTTTTTCCCCCCCATAACTCCCCTCCTCCCAGTTCCTGCCCCACCCTCCGCCCTCACTCCCCACCCACTGTCCTCATCCATAGGTGCATGATTTTTGTCCAGTCTCTTCCCGCATCTCCCACACCCCTTTCCCCCCCAAGAATAGTCAGTCCATTCCCTTTCTATGTCCCTGATTCTATTATAATCACCAGTTCATTCTGTTCATCAGATTATTTATTCACTTGATTCTTAGATTCACTTGTTGATAGATGCATATTTGTTGTTCATAATTTGTATCTTTACCTTTTTCTTCCTCTTCCTCTTCTTAAAGGACACCTTTCAGCATTTCATATAATCCTGGTTTGGTGGTGATGAACTCCTTTAGCTTTTCCTTACCTGTGAAGCTCTTTATCTGACCTTCAATTCTGAATGATAGCTTTGCTGGATAAAGTAATCTTGGTTGTAGGTTCTTGGTATTCATCACTTTGAATATTTCTTGCCACTCCCTTCTGGCCTGCAAAGTTTCTGTTGAGAAATCAGCTGACAGTCGTATGGGTATTCCCTTGTAGGTAACTGAGTTTCTTTCTCTTGCTGTTTTTAAGATTCTCTCTTTATCTTTTGCTCTTGGCATTTTAATTATGATGTGTCTTGGTGTGGTCCTCTTTGGATTCCTTTTGTTTGGGGTTCTCCGCGCTTCTCGGACCTGTAAGTCCATTTCTTTCACCAGGTGGGGGAAGTTTTCTGTCATTATTTCTTCAAATAGGTTTTCAATATATTGCTCTCTCTCATCTTCTGGCACCCCTATAATTCTGATGTTGGTATGCTTGAAGCTGTCCCAGAGGCTCCTTACACTATCCTCGCATTTTCGGATTCTTTTTTCATTTTGCTTTTCCGGTTGGGTGTTTTTTGCTTCTTCACATTTCAAATCATTGACTTGATTCTTGCGCTCCTCTGGTCTGCTGTCGGGAGTCTGTATAATATTCGTTATTTCAGTCCGTGTATGCTTAATTTCTAGTTGGTTCCCCAATATAACATCGAGGGTCTCATTAGTTTTCTTGTAGATCTCATTAAGTTTATCGGCGGCTTCTAAACAGTTCTTGAGAGACCTTAAAAGTGTGGTTCTGAACTCTATATCTTCCATTGACAATTTTGTCCTGTTTCTTTGTCTCCGCATTTTGTTATGCTTCCTTGGTGCACCCCCTAGTGGTCTTTGTGCGCAGTCTTATAGTTAAACCTTGATTGTTGTAGCTAATACCAGGGAGGGTTTGACCTCCAGGCCAACTGGCTATGAGAATCAGCTGTGTCAGCAATGAGAGAACTTCTGTCCTCTAGGGAGGTGCTAATCTAGCCTTTGCCTGAGGCTATCCGGCAAATGCCTCTGTGCAGGGCTTGGGTGGGGCGGGTCGAACAGGATCAACAGGGTGGGCCGGAGAGAGCAGTTATGGCTGCCCTTAGTCCTGTCCCCAGGGGCTCTGCCTCTCTGAGTCCCAGCACCCGCTGCAAAGCTCGGAGAGAAAGCTGCACTCGCTCTGACCGAAGCCAGACAGTCCTGCTTCTCCCGTTTGAGTCTGGGTCCCTAAAGACTCGCCTGTATCTGGAGCTCAGAGTCTGCGACTCCCTCCCGATTAGCACTCCGCACCTCAGAATTTGACTTCAGCACTGCGCCTCCTCTGAGTGTCCGTATGCGTTTCTCTTTCCTCCTAGTTGTAGGACTTCGACTCAGCCAGCGTTCCTGTGGTTCTGGGTGATGTCCGTTCCGTTTTTTAGTTTCACTTTTGAAGTAGTTGTTCAAGGCAGCAAACTCCGGCGTTAACCTATGCCGCCATCTTGGTTCTCCCCTGTAGACCTAGGTCTGAAAAAGACAGAGTATGGCCTAAAAATAAACAGACGTTGCCAAGTAAGAACATCAGTCAATAAACCTGATCTTCCATGTGTTTGGATGGTCCTTTAGGGCGGGGGAGTGTGGTAGCTGGCTTGTGTTGGCCACTTCTATCCCCACAAACCTGTATAAAATTGGGGGGAACTGAGCTCACTCATCAAGAACTTCCCCCGACACTATAATATCTGTTCCAGTCACTTTCGGTTAAAATTTCCCCCCTTCCCAGTACACTGTAGTCTCACTTCCCTGTTGGTACTCAGGAAGTACTTTGGCAGGAAGTACTAAAAAGAGAGTCTTGTCTAAAGCAAAGAATTTAGTCTCAAGAAGCAGGTTACCTTCTCTGATGGCACCTTCCCTCTGATTCACCTTTCTTTGTTGTTCTCTGCTGGAGTTCCTGGTCATCAGTGGAACTTTTGAGATTCCCGATTGCTAGTCTGTTCCCAACAGTGGTAACCTGTTCTCCCCTGGCTTATAATGGTTGGTGAAGGTATTTTCAGAATGTAGTTTACTATAGGTCAGTGGGTTTTCCAACTTTTTGTTAGACAGAAAGCCCTGTAGGCACGTAGAGTTCTTACTGAGAGATTGGAGCTCAGAGGGAGGGGATAGCTCTGTAGGAGGACCTTCCATAGCTTAGAGTGCCTTAAAAGGAGCCAGAGAGAGAGAGATGACATGAGAGACATGTAACAATGAAACACTTTAGTCACCTTCAAGAACACCAAAGAGTAGATGTTGTTTCTCTGATTTTATTTGTAGTAAAGAATGCACACAGGCTGAGCAGCATGACTGCTCTCCAATCATTGTTTCAGTAGGACGTTTCCAAGTAGAGTTGGCCAGTACATTACTTTTTATTTTACATGTGCTTTATTTTTAATAGTGGCCTTTCTAGACAGTATTTTTTATTATTATTGATTTTTTACAGAGAGGAAGGGAGAGGGATAGAGAGTTAGAAGCACCGATGAGAGAGAAACATCGATCAGCTGCCTCTTGCACACCCCCCACTGGGGATGTGCCCAAAACCAAGGTACATACCCTTGACTGGAATCGAACCCGGGACCCTTGAGTCCGCAGGCTGACGCTCTATCCACTGAGCCAAACCGGTTAGGACCAGATAGTATTTTTGGATCTCCTGAGGATAAATGATCTTGGGGAAATGAAGGCAGAAAAACAGTCACTCCCTTGCTCTGATATCTGGTAACTAAATACTTCTTGTCCTCTGACCCTGGCCATTTGGACTCCTGACCATTTGCCTGGTTGTGGTTTTTTAGTTTGTCTCTTGACTCTCAGCTCATCTAGGGCTTTAGTCATGTATGGCCCAATTCTCTTGCTTTAGGCCCCACCTTGAATATATCTGTCTTGCTGGATCTCATACTTGGCATAATATCACCATTGAAACTCTGCACCAAAATAATGATGGAGGCCCCACTGCTCTCTGCCAGAAACAGAATTGTATGCTATTGGGAATAGTGGGAAAGAAATGTTGAGAACATGGTGGGCCAGTTTACTTTAATTTAGTTTAACAAATATTTATTAGTTCCTACTATGTTTCCTGACTCCATAAGAGGAAGACAAATTTTAACTTGTAATTATAAAAATGTTGAGTGTTATGAAAGGATGGTACAGGGTTCTTGGAGGAACCTATAGCGAATGGATATAAATTGTTGAAAATATTCTAGGCGATTTCTGATATTGATCTGTAAAGCTGAATTGGTCAAGCTTATCCCACCACATTATTTCCTGAGCTATTTAGGACCAAGACAGAACCATCTTTTCATTTAGAGAAGGGCCAGAAGCAATCAAAATATTTAAGGGGTTAGAAAGATTGGTACTTCTAAGAGAAACACACAATTTCTGATGTAAAAGATTGAAATGGTTTCAGAAAAGGAATTTTATAGTAGTTATATTTAAGATGATAAGTACAGTAATGGGATAAGTGCTTTTAAGGTGAAATTAAAGCCAGGGATCAACTGAAGAGGATAGAAATCCATCCTGGCTGGATAGTTATGTTCAAGTCACAGAAAGTAAGTGAGGCAAGAATATGGATTGTTGAAGGAGGCAGCTGTGATATGGCTGGGTTGGGGGTGGGGGTGCTCAGAATGGAATTGCATAGACCTGGGTTTGAGTCTTAGCTTATGGCTTATCAGCTGAATGACCTTGGATAAATCTTTTATTATCTAAGAAAAGACTAAACTCTCAGTGTATGTATGTCTGTGTGTGTTACAATCCTATTTTTTTTAAAATAAAAAATGTGTGTCTTTATGTATTTGGGTATGCATAAAAAGAATCTCATAGTTTTTAATGATTGATAATGATGCTTTCTCTTGGGGACTTAGGAATCCGGTAGAGGTCGGGTTTGGGGCAGGATGGTAGTGACAGGAACAGTAGAAAGGAGACCTTTTCCCTTATGTTCTTCTATTTTTGATTGACTTCTGAAATGGTGATTGTGATTACTTTTCTAATTTAAAAACCCACCAAGTTGACAATAAAAGTAAGGAATTTGTTGACAATTTTTTCTGCTATGGAGGATGTTCAGACGTCAGCTGCACTATGGAAGGAAAAGAGGGAGGGAGGGAGGGAGAGAGGGAAGGAAGAAGGAGGGAGGGAGGGAGGGAGGAGGAAAGAAGGAAAACACCTGTAAGAGATTTTTAAGTTTTGCTTAACATTTTGTGGTGTTTATTATGTATTGTAAGAATGATTGCTGAAATTATCTGTATTACTTTACTGGATTATCTCCCCCTCCCTCCACCTTCCATGCAGTGTGGAAGATGTTTTCTTTTCTCCGTTCTTTTAAAATTCTAAGAGGTGGGTATAGGGGTGGAATAGTCAAGTCCAATCATTGAAGTACTGGGTTAAAATCAGGAGCCATTGTGCTGCTGTGTCCAGAGTCTTGGATTTAGTCATAAAACCCGTCTGATCTGTCTTTTGAATGAGGCACTTCTCCATTCTGCATCCTTGCATCCTCATTTGTAAAATGAGGCATTATCTACCCTAAAGGCTAGTTGTTATGAGGATCAAATGAGGTGGTGTGTGAGACAGTAAACTCTAGAGTTCTGCAGAAATGTTAATTATTTCTATTTTTGCCTAGCTCCTCCCCGGGGCATGCTGCTATTACCATGGGGTTGTTTATGTGTCTGTCTCCCTATGAGTGCCTCAGAGTGCAGGGGCCTTCTTTTATTCATTCTGAATTCTTATGCCTAGTGCCTGCCACACAGGAGGCATTCAGAGCTTCTGGAATAGCTATCAAGGACAGAAAAATATATGCATAGTTAGTTTTAGGCTTATGAAAATATTAAGATGCTCTTCCAGGAAACACTGACTTCCAGTTCTATTTAAAAGGAATTAAAAAAGAAATTAGCTAAGTCTACAACAGAAATGATATTGCTGGGACAAAGTAAATAACTTCATTAACGAAAATTTAATTGCACAGTTTTATAAAGAGACAGAGCCACATCTCCATCCTCATTATTGTCAAAGACCTGACAGTTGGTTCCAAGGAGGGCAAGATGAATAAAAGGGATTGAGAAAAGACAAATCCTGATACTCCTGGAGAAATGTCTCCCAAGAAACAGGAATGCCCCTGAATCACCAGTTTCCTTGGTCAGAGCCCTGGAATAAGCCTTCTCCAGGCTCCTCAGACAAAGACCCTTTTTGGCCTCTACTCCAGACTGTGGCCGGTAAACCACAAAATCCCTTATTTCCCCTGGAAGTGGGAAAATGGCCAGTTGCTTGACAAAACTGGAAGGATTATCTGAGGCTCAACTTGGGGGCTCCAATACCTCTAAAACCCAGATAATTATCATCTGAATGGGTGGGGGAAGGCCTGGAGCCAAGCCTAGAAACAGCCTTGTGTAGTCCTGCAGTTAGGAAGGAGGGGACCAATCTCAGCACTGGGCCTCTGGACCCTTCTCTATTACTATCGAGAAGCCACATTTTCTTCTCCCTCTCCTGCACCAGTTCCTTAAGTACAAGTCAGCCTAGGGGCATCATTAGATGGGCTCATAATTGTCCAAACAAGTGGTGATTGTTGCATGGTCCATTGTTCCCTAGGTGAAGTCTCCAGCGGCCTGCCAAAAGGCTCTGCCTTGTTCAGTATTTCAACTGAGTGGATGGGAACATGAGCGTGCCCATCCAGTTTGAGAATGTCAGGAAACCGAGGAAGGCGGCCTTAGTAATCGGGAACATGGTTGTTAATATCAAACTGCTGGAGATTTGCAGCCCAGCTATGCTACTTTCTTACTATGTGATTTTGGGCAAGTCTTTTTAATCTCTTTGAGCCTCAGTTTCCCCATCTATAAAGTGAAGATAGTAATCCAATTTCAAAGAGTTATCTAGGTGGTTAAATTGAGACAATGTATGTAAAGCCCACTGCACAGGGCTAGGCACATAGTAAGGACTCAATCAGTGTTAGCTATTGTTATTAATAATTACAACTGTAAGTAATACTGCAGGCTCTGGAGCCTAGTAGATCTGGGCTCAGATTCCAGCTGTGCCACTTACTAGTTGTGGGCAAATTGTTTAACCTCCCTGAGGCTTAGCTCTCTGTACCTCTGTAAAACAGGAACAATATACCTCCCTTGGGCATTTCTGTAAAGCATTTAGGTCAGAACAGACACATGGTAGGTGCTCCATAAACAGTGATTACCATTAAGAGAAACAGCACATTCTGCGGTAAATAGAACCAGGAAGCAGAGATATCTTAACAGAATGGGATAAGGCACTGACTCTAAAATTGTACAGTTTAATAATACCTTTAAGAGAACACCACCAACTCTTCAAGAGAAACTAAACCTTTATGGATATTGAGCCTTGAGAGGAATTTCTCCCCTGAATAGGTAGAAATGTAAATGGAGTAATAACAAATTGGCCTTTGATTAGGATATCAGACCTTGGACCCTGACCCCAGCCTTGTCCCTTGTCCAGGTGGCTCTTGGCACCTCCCTAAGAGGATTCAGAGGGAAATAGATGATAGAGGCCACTCATTGGGAAATGAATGTCTGCCCCGAAGCTGTGGCTCAATACCCTAATGTAGAAGTCTGGTGGGCTGATCTTCACCTGCAGAATTCCTTTGGCCTTGGTGGGTTGGGCACGCCCATACTTGAGTCTTGGTTCTATTGCTCCAGGGTAACAAAAGCTGGTCTGGAGCTCAAACCCCTATAGGGACCAACTTGGATAACTACCCTGACTTCTCTCTGAGGTGCTACCAAGTCTAACCAGCCACAGAGAGAAGAGTAAGAAGTCTGCACCCACCCAGACTTGACTTTTGACCTCCTTGGAGGTACAACATCTAGGAATTTTGGTTCACAAATGTGCTCTCGAACCATGATATCATTTTCTTCCAATGGGTAGATTTCCATGCCCTTAATTGTGACCCTGACTTGGGAGGAATGCATAGAGTTGGTCTTCAGCTAAGTAGAGGTCAACATCCCTGTCCCTCCCTTTCTTGTTGACCTTTCTTCTAATTCCTCCATGACATTAACTTCCAAGCTTATGATCAACTCAGGATGTGGCTATCTCCCTCTGTGGAAGAAATCAATGGAAAATCAATGATGTTCAGCCTGCATCCTCAGCACTGCTCCATCGTGTGCCTGCCATGAACTCAGGAGCTGGGTAGTTTAGGCTCCAAGGATTTAAGAACCTCTTTGAATCCTTCTCCTTCTTCAGATGTTCAAAACAGCTCAAGGCTAAATTGAAAATTCAACTTATTTTCTTCCAGACCAGCATTGCTTACCAAGCAAGTGATGTTCTGCAGGCCAGTGATGTATTTTGTTGAGATGCACAATAAAACGGGGCAACTTCATAGAAAAATCTGCATTTCTGACTCTTTGAAAACAAATTGGACAATTTGGCTGCACCGGGTCCCCATTCCAACATGGTAGCCCATCAGCCAGAGCTGAGTAGAAGCTGCCATTTTTAGATGTACTCTCAGTCTCTTCCACTTCTGGGCAGGAGCTCTTGCATCCCCACATCCTCTTATTTGATACCTACTGCTTCACTCATTGACCTAAGGTAAGCTTCCTGGCTTCCATAGGCAGTTGGGCTTGCCATTTCTGGATAAGGCCAAGAAGTTATATTCTATCTTCTGTCTCAAATTATGCTCATCAGATAGGGTTGTTCAATGAGACTTGCATGACAATAGAGACTCCCTGGCATTATTTTAAGTAAATCCTTCACTTCTCCTCAAGAATAAGTACAAGGCTGGAGTCAAGAGCAAGACAACCCCCCCAAAGAGAAGTGCTGTGATATTTTCCTCTGATCCATTCTTGAGGGGAGCCAGGGGAGAGGGAGCAGGAGGGCCCTTCAGCTGCAGGGGGCCATAAGGACCCTGAGATGTGGCCTTAGTCACCTACAGTAGTGATTACAACACATTTTTAGTAGTTATTGGTAAAAATCCCTCACTGTAAATTGATAGTTAGAACACTAAAGCACAATTCATTTACAGCATTTCTGTTCAAAAAGAAACTCTGCACTGGATTCTGAAGTCAGCCAGACTGAGGGTTGAATGCCAGCTCTATCACTTACTAAGCTTCCACCTCTGTAAAATGGATACCTCACTGGACTCTTGTGAGAATTAAATGAGATAATCCACACTTTTTAGCCCAGTGTCTGGAATACAGGCCACACGTAATAAGTGTTCTCTATTATTATTCCTACCCAGATTTGAAGGGCTTGATTCAATCAAAGAGTGACATTTAGAACATCTACAGCAGAACCAGTAGCTTGCAGGTAAACGTAACTACACTGGTGTGTTTTGTTTGGCTTTTGGAACATTTACAAAAGAAAATTAGTTTCCAACATTAAAAATATCAAGAAAGTTTTAAAGAAAATCAGGCGAGTTCAAATAAAAATATTTTTTTTCTGGCATTTTTTTAAGAAATAAGAAGATCTAGAAACACTGGGCCCTCATTCTCAGACAGAGGCCAAAATTGGCTGCCCCCTTCCAATGGGGCATGGGCTCTGCTTTGCTCTAG
This sequence comes from Myotis myotis, assembly GCF_014108235.1. Lineage (NCBI taxonomy): Eukaryota > Metazoa > Chordata > Mammalia > Chiroptera > Vespertilionidae > Myotis > Myotis myotis. Next base: position 21,695,204 of record NW_023416317.1, on the reverse strand, counting down.
GGCGCACCTGGTCCACCTCACTCTTTTGTTGTCTGCTTAGCTCCTGTTGGTGTTTGAGCTTTTTGATCTGGAGAAATGGATCAACCTTCATTCAATCCTTCATAAATATTCCCAGCAACCAGGCTTCGGAGAAGGTAGACGGTAGGTCGTTTTAATGGCAAATGTCCCAGTGCCATCTGTGTTATCGATGAAGTGCAGAGCCTTCAGCTCCAGCAATCCATGGGGCAGAGGTAGATCAAAGTCCTCTTAAAAGAATGTGAAACAAAAAATTTGTCCCTATGAATGGATGGCCTCCTCATCGCAACGTAGAGGGGGGCTAAAATTTAGTAAGGAGAAAATGTAAAGCCTTGCCCTTATGTCTACAAACCCAGCTGGCCAAGTGAGTACAGCTTAGGGAGAGCTGTGCTTAGCAGCAGCACTTGTGAAAAAGACTTAAGGGTCTCGTGGACAGTAAGTGGTGTGAGTCATGGCGAGGCAGCTGCCAAAAAAAATCTAATCTGAATTTGGGCTGGGTTTTTAGAAGTCTAGTGTCTGGAAGACCTTTCTAACACTTAGAGATGTTTTAAAGGGACATACTTAAGCTCTGAAGTCCCCGGCAGTATTTGAGGCTGGGTGCTGTGTCCCTGGAAAATATTGTCCAAGTGGGGATTTAGGCATCAGAAGGCGACTTGTTTTAGGTGACATACAGAGTCCTGCCAACCCTAAGATTCTGTTTTCGGCAGCCCAGTGACAGAAGATAATTTTCATAACAAAAGTAAAAATCCTGCCTTCTGATGGAGGGTAGCAGGCTGACTGGAAGTGGCTGTTTTGATCAGATTCTGTCAAAATGGGAATGTGAACTTCCAGTTCTTATGTAGTAATTTGGACAACAGATGGCATTGGCCCTACCTCATCCCTGAACCTCTTCTCACCTGCAGTGGCTTCCCTGGCCCCCTGCTGCAGTCCTCAGAGATGGAGGGGGTAAGGGAGAAGGATCTGTTTTGCACATTACTGGTGGTAATTTATTTAAGCTGAATTTTTATGCAGAGCTTGCAAACTGACGGCACACAGGATAAATCCAGCTCTCAGATGTGTTTGATTTGGCCGGTACTGTGTCTTTGAAAAATGTGAATTGGAAGCCAACATGTAGAAATGAGATTTCATGTAAAATCTGGATTTCTAGCACCTTTTTAAAGAATCGAAAGGTCTGGCAGCTTTGGGCCTGTGTTCCCACATGGCAGCAATGGCCAGAGCTGACCCCATTGCCCTTCTTTGACAGGATTTGAGCTCACTTGGCCACTGTTCACATCCCCCGCACCTCACCTGCTCTACTAGTTCATCTGGTTCCCCAGATCTCAGTAGGTATTGGAGTTAGTTACTCCTGGTGTGGTGGTGGTTTTTTTTTTTTTTTAATGAAAATGTCATCGAACTTTATTTTCATTACATAAAAGTCACTGATTAAATTTCCCACTAATTAATTTTGAGGAAATATCATGTTTGGGATGGTCTGACTTCAAAAATAGCCTGTGGAATTCACTTTTTTGGAAGGTGGTCAGGTGGGGTACCTCAAAGAGAAGTAGGCATCTGTATCACAGAAAGACTTGCCACAGGTGTCAAGACAGTGCAGACCAAGAATGCAGACAACAGCAGCGCGAGCATCTAATCGAAATCTTCCTCCCAGGGCTAACTCTACATGGTGTGTTTCACTCCAAGCCTTAGAGTCTAAGGAACAAAAGAGAGTTATGTGTTTATTTAAGCACGAATAATATATTAGGTACTGGTTTGTTTTCAAAGCTACATTAAAATACCTTGCATGGTCAGAGTCATCCTTAAGGTGCAGTCCTGGACTCTTTTCATCTCCCCAACAGTGTGGGGAGGGCAGTTAGGGGTCCACAGGGGAGGGTTGGGGGTAGGGCGGATGGAGCAGAGATGCCTTTACAGCTGCTCCTAAAAAAGTACCCATGTATCATATACCACCAGCCCTAATTCTTGCACCCCAGTGGACACCCCAGTTATTCTTTTGAACTACTCAAGACTCCCCGTAGTTTTCCTTATACTGACCCAAATCTTCATCCTTGTAACTTCACTCTGAGCCAGTTCTGGAACTGTGTAGAACAATGGCTTCCTCTTCCTCAGCACAGCCTACAGATATTTGCAGTTACAGTGGGGCCTTGACTTACGAGTTTAATTTGTTCTGAGACCGAGCTCGTTAAGGAGCTTGTTAACTCAAATTACTCTGTCAACTCAATGCAAAAAAATCAGCCGAGAGACAGCTGGTATCTCAAAAAAATCATTAGTCGGGACACTCCTAAGTCAAGGCCCCACTGTAGTGGGCTTACCTCTGAGCTGGCTGACAATCCTTGCTCTGAGGAGGTGGAATGAAGATCAGGGCAAAGAGAGACCAGGTGCATTGAATGGAGGTAATTGAGACTGTCTTGCCCTCAAGTTGGTCATGAGCTGGGTGGCTTCAGCTTGGAAGCCCGAGAAGCTCTCTGTCAGCTGTTGGAGCCTGGGGCAGACCAAGAAGTGATTCTTCTCATGAAGCTTTGGTATTGGTGGTAGAAATGGCAAGAGCTGCACTAGAAGCAGGGATCATCAAGGGCTGTTAGCTTAATGTCTGATGGCTGCTAGGAGTCAAGGGGAGTGAGGCCTACCTGTAGGCCTGTTGGTGGGCTTTCCCACTCCAAGATAGAATTTGCCACAGGTGTCAAGACAGTGGTAATCAAAACTTCAAGCTATACCCTCACCCTGCTTGAACCTGTCTCTCTGCTCTTAGGTTCTCAGACTGAAATTGGCCAACTTTGGACTTCAGAACTCTTAGGGCCACTCTCCAGTACCACCACTTGAAGATGGACCCCTCCCTGCATGGGGCCTCAGGCTTATCACTCAGGAAATGCCCTGCTGATCTGAGTTACTTCTAGTGTAGACAAAGATCTTGTTTGGCTCTCCATGGTACAGCCATCTGGTAGCAATTTTGTTCTACTGTAGTTACCTCATGAATCCTTTTATTGAGTCATCCTTTGAGTGTTATTTCCCTTTCACCTTTCCCTAAAGGGGAAAGCGAAGCCATTAAAAAAAGATCTGCCCTTTCTTCCACAGATAGAGGTGGTATTTGTGAATTGTGGGAATTTCAGGAAAGTGTTATCTCTTGAGAATGGCAGCGACTCCCTATAAATATACTTGGCATCTGGAAGAACTTGAGCCTCTGTGGGGAAGGGGGCAAAGATGGCCAGCACCATCTTAACTGCATGGAGAGGGTGAGGATTGCAGGATGGTGGGTGGGTGGGTGGGTGGGCGGGTGGTGTTTCCACATGTCTATCTCCACTCCTACTTCTTGTTTTGGAAAAGGAAACGGTGGCATGCATATGTAAAAGGGATCAATCTCAGCATAATGTCATTGCTGGATGCTGGCCATTTCCTCGCTGACCTACTCAGCCTTCCCTGGGTGCTTCCATGGGTCTGAGTCAGAAATAGAGAGGCCTTGTGTCTCAGTGATTGTCTTATTAACTGGGCTTGGCTAACACTTCATGACAAAACCCGGTTGGTACTGTAGGTGTTATGTGGAGGGGCTAAGTGGTTTGTATGTGTGGAGCACAAGGAGGGTACGGGGGCGGGGGGAGGTCAGATGTTTCTTCTGCAGGAGCATCTGTCCCATTCAGAACCCCATGGCTTGTGAAATGGCTTTGCATGAGGAAACAGTCTATCCGGAGTCCATGTCACTCCTGTGTGGTATGGGAGCTAATCAAAACTTCAAGAGGAGAAATGCCTGTCTTCCATCCAGAATCAAGATTAATTGATGTTCTTTAATGGAAACAAATCGAATCTCTCAGCAACCCTTCCCATTTAGCTTACAGTCATGCACTTTTCTATGAAGACCCAGGGAATTCTTCAGAATCAGCAGGTTCTTGGAAACAGTTGATCCCTTGAAGTCATTTGTGTCTTTCCTCTGAGTGGCTGGTGGGAAATGGAGAGAAAATCCCTTCAAGTTACTGGGTTAAAGGTATAATTCTCATTTGCCCATGGTTTGTTTGCACAGCCTACACTCATTGTTGCATTTGATCTCGCTAACAGCCCTGTGATGCAGATGGAATTGGGGTTATTACTATTTTATTTTACAGATGAGGAATTCCTGTAGAATACTAGCCCCTTAAAATGTCTGCTATAAAAAGGGCTCTCTGTTCAAGTAAGTGTGGGAAGCTTTCTAGTATGTTCTCAGAAATTTACAGCACACGTCCATTTATTAAAGGCTCTGATAAGTCCTGTAGGAAAAAAAAATCTATTTAATCCATTGTTTTCTGACCTCATTAACCTAGGTACTGTTTTTTACTTATGATACAACCCTGTTCTAGATGTACAGACTTTTTCTGTAGAAGATCAGCTAATAAACATTTCAGGCTTTGTGGGTCATTTGGTCTCTGTCACATCTACTCACCTCTGCTGTTGAATGCAAAAGCAGCCAGTGATGAAGAGAAATGAAGGGGTGTAACTGCTCCAGTAAAACTTTATTTACAAAAATAGGCTGTGGGACAGATTTGAGTGACTCATGGGCTGTAGTTTACCAACCCTATTCTAGAACAGGCATTTTGCAGAACATTCTTTGGGAGATGCCTCTTGAAGCGTCCAGAGAGTACTAGGTAGGGACTCTACTCTCAGCCGCCAGAACAGTTGGCATAGGTGGCAATGATTTATGGAATGTGGCTCAGAGGTTGAATGCCTTGCTTAGGGTATTTGGTTGCTAAGTGCTATCACAGAGATGTCAGCCAGGCTCTTGACTATAAATTCTTTTTTTTTTTTAATTGTTCTCTTTTCTTTTGGAGCAACAGATTTGGGAAAGGGGCAAAATACACCATGTGCTGCTATGTGCAATTGAGGCAATATGCATGTTGGTGCATATGGGTGTTTGCATTCAAGTTGGTCTGAGTGTGATCATAGTACTTGTGTTATTAAGCATTAATATGGCCAATAGATAAGTTATCCAGTTAGAGGTCTTTGTTTCAGAGAACCTAATGGAAGATGCTAAAGAGATTCACTAGTGCTATTTAAATTGAAGTCTATGGCAAGAAATCAGGGGTATATTCAATCAATGTGCAAGAATTTACTAAATACCTAACATGTGCCCTTGCTTTAATTAGAACTTTTAGTTTCAAGCAACAGAAACCAGCTGAAGCAGGTGAGATGAAAATGGAATTTATTATAAACATGCAAGGTATTCTCTGGAACCCAAATGAGGAAATGCAGGTGGCCTCAGGATGGCCTGGGATCAGGAGCCGGAGTGCTAGGGAGCCCTAGTCTGTTCTAGATATCAACTGGTGTACTTTCTCTCATTTTGGCTTTTCTCTGCACATCTGCTTCACTCTTCCTTCTCATCAAACCAGCTAGTTCTGATACTACCATCTGGCAGGTAGACAATGGTTGCCCACAGTTTCTAAGTTCATGCTTCATTTGGAGGTGATCACATGGAAAGACATTCTCCTTCTTCTCTTTCTCCTGTCCTCCCCTCCTTCTCCTCCTCATCTCTTTCTCCTCCTCCCTCACTTTAATATAGCTGGGGGAGGGACTCTGATTGGCCCAGCTGAGGTGGCCCCTGAACCACAGTTGTTATGGCCAGTGAGGTGGGCTTAACACCACAACTGTGCCAGCCAGGATCCTGTCCCTATTGGTGGGGCAGTAACTTTCCAAAGAAGGGGATCTAGTACATCCCTTCCCTGGCTAGGCGCCTGCCAAGCAGGTGCAGAGTGAAGTAGAATATTTTTATCTACTGATATTTATAAACTAGTTGTAAAGTAAAACAAATGCATAATAGTGATGAGAATGTCAGATGAGCTAAATTGTTTCATTAGACAGCGAGGAAGATACTAGTATAAAAAGGGACCAATTTTGCTGTGCAGACATTGAGTGTAAAATGAGAGAGACAGGAAAGGCTTGTGTGGGCGGACAGCACCAGGAAGGCCTTTCAGCAGCAAATATACATCCTCCCAGGGCAGGTGGAAGCAAAAAATTCTGACTAGGACATGGATAAAGAATAGAATGATAGATGTAAATGTGGTCTGGCTCCTTAACAAGATCAGGGCGGTAACTTCAGAGAGCTGTAGGAAGTACAAACTGCTTGGCACACAGTTCATTGTGGTCTGGTTAACTGAAGCAGGAGTGGGCTGGTGGGGCTGTGACAGGAGGGGCTGAAAGCTAGAACTACACCCCCTCGGGGAGGAAGTGTGCTGGGGAAAGATCCCAGCCCCACACAGGTAAGAGGAAGTTCAAGCTGGCAGGTGTAGGTCTATAAAAGTGGGACTATTGGTGTCTGAAATGGGGGTATTCCCCAGTATTAGCAAGATAGAGCAAAAACCAGGGCCTGGCCATGAGGCTGGGTAATTCAGGGATAAGACCCAGGCACTGGGGAATAAGATATACTATTGTTGGAGGGATGGGACATAGCTGATGATAAGCTAATCATCTGGGGAGTTAGTGATTAATGTGGCTGTAGTGGTCACCTCATTTTAGGGACTTTTGCATTGGAACAGAAGCCATAAATGCCACAAACAAACAAACAAACAAACAAACAAACAAAAAAATACAGTGCCTCGGGTTTTAGGACAAAGATACTGAGCAAAACATCAAAGATTCCATATGTGCTGCTTTGTGGAGAGAACTCTTGTTTGGGGCTAGAATGAGCAAACAAAATACCTGCTATCCAGCAGCGAGGAGCTGAACACTTACAGAGCAGCAGATACAGAGCCATCAAATAACAACGGGGTAGCATCTTTAGGGAGGAAAAGCAGCCAGCATAGGCTCCATCTGAAGACTGGCTAGCTTCAGAGGAGGCCTTGTCTTGGTGTTTGTTTGCAGCTAATAGTGGTGGGTGGGAAACATGCAGGACTTGGAGTCGCCAGATGAGGATTTGAATTCTTGACCTATCACTCTGGCCCTATGTGAAGTAACTCAGTCCCCCTGATCTGCAGTGCCCTCCTCTATAAACGGAGACTCACAGTATCCACCATGATAGCTTGTGTGCCCATTCCTGCCACACATAAAGTGCTCACAGAGGTATTATATCTGAACTTCAAGTCCTACTTAGGATTACAGAATTTGCCCAAATGCCCACTCCACGAGGAACCCTGACAGCTGTGAAGCTTCTGATTGGAACTTCTAGCAGTGAGAGACTGACCACCTCAGAGATCAGACTATCCATTGTTGGAAAGGTTAAGAAGGTTTTCCTTGAATAGAATTGCAAGACACCTCTGTCCTTCGGAGCAACCGGAATAAGTCTAAGCTGGCTGACTCGTAGTAACATTTCCATTATTTGAAAACTGCTTTCATGTACTTCTGAGTCGGGGATGGGGAATAGTTCATATCTGATGGGCCTGCTGTGATGGATTGTTAGTGGCTGCTGGAGGGCTGTGTTGAGAAGGATTCTGAGGTTGTCTTCTAGGATTGGAAGGAAAAACAACAACATATCTGCCGTGGGCTGGGGGGTGGGCAGAGATGGTATACATTTGTTTTCTCTGCTAAGCATTCTCAGGCTTAAATTCTTCTATCATGCTTTAGATGACTTGTTCTCTCAACCTCTGGTCTCTTTTCCCTGCCACATTTCAGCTTATCAACATTTTAAAAAGCCATCTGGCTGCCACATCTTCCACCTAATTCATTTCTGCAGTGGATTTAACCAATCTGGCTAGCTGGGCTGGGGTCTCTTCTAGAGCAGTGTTTTCTGGGAAGTCTTCCCTAATAGATGAGGACCATTTTTGAGTCTGCAGTCCACTGATAAACCTTCACATTATTAACATCCTTTAAAATCTGGAGCCCAAGCTAAGCACCGTCTTTCAGAAGTACTCTGGACCATATGGAGGCCATAGAGACTAATCATACATCTCTTGATCCTGTTAATGCGGCTTAAAGTTGCGTTAGCTTTTCCCCTGTGTTGGTAAAGCTGCATGCAGCTCAGAGACTCTGCTCCTGATTCTGAGGGGAAGGGAGCGGGAGGATGGAGCAGGGGGCTTGGAGGGGGAAAGGGGGAAGGGAAGGAGAGCCAGAGACAGCCCCTACTGAGATTTTTGGATTGTGAAATCTGGTCTGAAAACTATAGCCTTATTCAGGGTGAGGCCCATCAGGACTCCACACGCCTCCTGGCTGGGTCTGGAAGACACAGTCTGGCATGAAGCACAGGGTTTTCAGTAGTTTACATTTCCCACAGCCCAGTTTATTTTAAAGGTGCATTGTTTTTATTGAGGCCCTAGGTCTGCAGTACGCTTTAAGGAGAGTAAAATTTGGATTTGGGAGACTCAGTTGTCCAGTGCCTGATTTGTCAATTTTTAGCCTGGCTCTGGCAAGTGACTGAGCCCCTTAGTTTCTTGGTTTCTTCGTCTGTTAAATGGGAACAGCTGTGTCCTTTTCCTTGGGTCGTTGTAAATTTTGTTCATGATCGTATTTAGCTGCACGGATCCATCAAATGCTGGATTACTGTAGTTACTTCTGATAACATTCAGCTAACATTTATCAGGGTTTCTGTTCTGTGGACATTCACCTTTTAAAGGGTTGGAGAGGATTCAGAGGCTTTTGCTGCAGGTGATGGGGTGGGGGAGTTGCACCCCTGGTCCCTCCCTACTAAATGTTGGTAGTGCTACTCGTTACTGTGATATACTCGCCAAGTTTTGCATTTCTCTTGGGGGATGTCCTTTCTCCAGGGCAGAGCCGCCTGCTGAGTGTGTTGGAACGGGCTGAGGCCTTAGGGACACACAGTATGGAAAAGGGAAGGCTGTAGGAAATGGCCTGGTCAGCTGATTCTCCTACACTGTGCATGTTCGCAATTGGGGTTTGAGTCCTCTGAGTGTTGAACAGAGAAGGAGCTTGGTGTCCCAGAAGGGGCACAGCACTGCAGGCAAGGGCCCTCCACTCAAGCTCCAACTTCGCTGGTAATTAGCTGCGGGATCTTGAGAAAATCTCCCCCCTTCGCTGGGTCTCATCTGTAAAATGAAGGATCGGGAGAGGATGGTTCTTTTCAGCTGTGGCTCCAGGATTTGAAGGGGAAATGGCTTGGATATGAGTGAGACCAAAGGAGGAGCTGTCTACCTGTCATGCTATGAAGAGGGAGAAATAGACCTGCTTACCCTTGTTTGGTTTGGAAAAGATGAGATCTGGTAAGGAGGCCAGATTGGAAGAACAGACCTGTTGAAATCGCTTCCTAAACCTTTTCATTCTCTTTGATTTACTTGTTTGGTTAAATTTAGCTCATTTTTTTTTTTTGGGAATATGTAATGTAGACACTCATAAAACATTTTAAATATAGTAGAAAGCACATTTCCCTCCCACTCCCCAGCTCCCCTTTCCTTCAGTTTATCCTCCCAGATAAATTTTACTATTATTTTCTTCGACCCAGGACTGAGAAGAAAGTTTTAAACATGTCTGTGTTGTTATGCCTTTAACTTTCTGGCCCGAAGGGTGAGAAATTCAATCCTCCTGTAGCATGTGGTTAGTTTCCTACAGTGACTTTTCCCTATTAGTCATAGTTTCTTTTTGCTACTCTTGGTAGAGTACAGTCTTTTTCATCTCTCCTATGTTCCTCCACTCCCAAGTTCCCTGTCCTTCATTTGAATCAGGGAATTCTATAAGAAGAGATCAAACTTGAGATGTAGCATCTGGACACCTTGCAACTTTTCCATCTGTGAATTTCAGAGAGGGCTCATTTTACATAATTGTCTATTTTGATGATTTCCAAAATGGTTTCATAGCCTTATATTTTCTTTGTCTTGAAGCTTAACAATCTTCATGTTGTAAAGTTTTTGCTTAGTGGGTGGGAAGCACAGTTGGATGTTAACCGCATTTTGAGGAAAGAACTTTGGACTTGGAGGGAGAAAACCTGGACTTGAGTGCAAATTAAACTTATTCCTTGCTGTGTGTTCTTTGGCAAGCCGCACAGCCTCTCCGAACCTCTGTTTTCCTCACCAGTAAGATGAAGGTTGTGCTATCTGCCCTATAGGGCTGTTTTTAAGTTTAAGTAAGGCAATGGATATGAGTATACTTTGCAAACTTAGAGCCTTACAATTATAATTATTCTAATTCTTAACAAAAGTATTTTATTATGCTTCTGTTGTGTTCTAGATACCAGAGATAGAGAGGGAAATGAGCTTATATTCTGGTGTGTGTGCGTTTTTTGCTTTTTTTCTTTGAGGGGGGAGGTAGTATAGGAGAATATTGGAAGGAAGGGAGACTGCAATAAAAAGATTGATAAACAAGATAAATTCAGAGTGGTAACCATTACTAAGAAAATAAAACGGAGTAATGGAGAATTAAGAATGGGGGAGTGCTAGAGTTCCTGATGAAAGATCAGGAAAAGCCACTTTAAGTTGTCATCTGAATGTCACCTAAAAAGCTGGGGAAGAGAATCCAGGACTGGAGAGCAGCAAGTCCAAAGGCCCTGGGGTATAAACAACAAGCTTGGAGAATTAAAAAAAAGAAAGAAGGGGAAGGAACTGTAAGAAAGTAGGTATGGCAGGAACTGATGGGAGAGGTTGGCCAGAACAGGGTCATAGAGGGCCTGTGGACCATGTTAAGAGCTTATATTTTATTCTGTGTGCCATTAGAGATGTTAAGCAATGAATGACATGATCAATTTTCTCCTTTAGAAAGATCCTTCCTCCTAGAATGTGGAAAATAGATTGTTGGTAGGCAAGGAGAAAGCAGTGAGGTCAGTTAGGGCCTATTGCAGAAGTCTAGGGAGGAAATGATGCCTGTTCACCAGAAAGAGTACAGATAAAATCATCTTTGAGGTATTTGAGTATGAAGTTCATGTAACTGTTTTCATATGTACAGGGCAGTCTCCTGGTATAAAGTAGGATGTCCTCTCCTTTGCTTTTCCCCATCTGCTTTGCTCTCTCTTAGGAGTATGCAGGGGGCTGAAGTGGTCATGGGGACATTCTGCATTTCCTTGTCAGATGACGCAGGGTTTGGGATTACATGGTCCTGTAATTAGTCAACAAGCATTTATTGACTATTGGAAGATTTTTCTAGGCCTGTGGTTTCTACTTCAGGTCAGCCTTTCCTGTGGGCAAACTGGGCATTTGCCCGGAAGCCTGGCAGGGAATAGTCTACACAGTTTGTATTTTCAATGGCACAAGCAGCAGCATTGATACCAGCACAGGGCCACCAATACAGCAGGTGCAGGTTATCCCCACAGAAGGGCACCTGGCTGAGAAGTGGGGCCTGAAACCCAGTACAAGCTCTGCCCACTAAGCAATTTGCCTGGCGTGGAGCTGCATCCTCAGGGAGAAAGGGCTGTCTTTTTTCTAACTGGCACAAAGTCACCATCTGGGTTAGCAGTAGCCCTTTCCAAACCCTTGGGGTTTCTGCTTTGTGGCCTCGTTTCCAGGGTCTGTCTTCCCCTTCTTTGTTCCAGTCAATCAGCATTTGTTTTAAACAATATTTAACGGTACCTACTTTGTATCAGACACTGGGTTTACAGTGATGAACAGGCAGACATGCTTCTGGCTCTCATAAAGTTTATAGTCTAGTGGAGGTCATTCCATCGTTCTTTCTTCCTGGCAGCCAGAGAGCTTTCTTTTGGGCAAGCCTGAGCTGATCTCAGCCCCTGTTCTCTGGGCCATGAGATGTTGGCACCTGACTTGGAAAGCACCTCTTGGGGTTGGGAAATAATGACCACCATCCATAGCACACATGCATCTTAGTCCAGACTTTCAGGGAGATGGGACCAGCGAGGATGTGGACTCTTGTTAGCTCAGCCTCTTCATTTACCCCCGATTAGGAGAAGAAAAAAAAAAAGTGGCACTATGGTTTCCATTGGAAAAGGGTAAGATTGATCTTTGAGAGAGTTTTCATAAAAATGCTATTTTAAAAAATACACATTTTTTCTATGTTTATTACACTTTAATAAAGTTAAGAAAATGCTACTTGAGTTTTCTAAGCTGCCAGGGTCTGAGCTTAAAGAAATCAAGACAAGGAGTTGGGTCGGGCATATAGGGTTGGCCTCTCTGGGGTCTCTGTATGTTGACAGGGTCCACAGGCCCTTGACCCCATTCTTCAACTTAATGGGTAATTAGACGATTTTATTAGCCTTTGAGAAATCTTTTTTTTTTTTTTTGCCAGCTGAACTCACTAGAAATTGCTTTGTAAGCCATGGTATTCATAGACAGGATAACACTGAGGGGGACACCTCTCCAGGGCATTCATTCTCCCCAGCTTCAAGGTCGCTGGGAAATAGAATTAGTCATAGTTTACTTGGGGAGCTTGGAATGAGAGAAAGACAGAGCTGGGTGGTTTTCAGATATCCCTCCCCCCGCCCACCCTCCCCCCAGGCTGTGGTAAAGCCAGGAGAATGAGAGATTCCATACATCTTTTTACCAGATGTGGCATCTTTAACTGAGCAGTATCAACAAAACAGAGTCAGTTTTAAACAACGCTCATTGACATATTTATTTTAATATTTGCATTGTGTGTTTTTACATTGTAAAAGTAATGCCCACTTCCCCCTTAACATTTTGTGTATATTCCTTCAGAGTTTTTCTCTATGTTATATTAACATATATTATTATGACTGCCTTAACACTCATATGATGTTATTAATACTATTTTGCTTAAAAAAACTTAACAGTTTAATCTTGAACATCTTTGCATGTGAGAATTTATTGATCTGTCACATTCTATTTTAAAAATAGATTTACTGATGTGTAATTTATATACCATAACATTCATTTGTTTTAAGTATGCACTTCATTGACGTTTTAGCAAATTTTAAGAATTGTGAGAAAAAAAAAAGGAAAAAAGAATTGTGTGACTAATGCCATAATCCAACTTTAGAAAAGTTCCATCGCCTCTAAAAGATTCATTGTGCCCATTGTAGTCACCCCCATCCTCATTTCTATCACCAGGCAACGACTTAAATCTATTTTCTGGTCTGTAGATTTGCCTTTTGTGGGCTTGCATATAAATGAAATCATAAGTATGTTTTGTGTGTGTGTCTAGCTTCTTTTAATGAGTATAATGTTGTTTAGGTTTATTTATGTTGTAGCATGTGACAGACCTTTGTTTCTTTTCAGTAGAGCTATTTTATGATATACCCCATTCTGTTTATCAGCTGGTGGATATTTGGGTTGTTGCCTGGTGTGCTAGACAAGGAGGTCTCCTTCAGGATTGAAGGTTGTTTCCAGTTTTTGGCTATTATGAATAATGCTGCTACAAACATTTTTTACAAATCTCTGTGTGGATACATGTTTCATTCTTTTTGAGTGCCTGTACAGAGTTCCATTTTATGGCTAACCCCACTGGTGATCATTTACTTGGTTTCTGATTTTCTTTGGATGAATAAATAATACTGTATTGGACAAACTTGTACATACAGATACTCCTCAGCTTATGATGGGTTAAGTCCTGAAAATCCATTGTAAATTGAAAGTATCCTAAGTCAAAAATGCATTTAGTACGCCTAGCTTAGTCTAGCCGATGGTAAACATGCTCAGAACACATACATTAATTGGTTCACGTTTGGGCTAAATCATCTTACTGCTGCTGCTTACTGTCATAAACGAGTGTCATGCCTCAGATAGCGAGCCTGGGAAAAGATCAAAATTCAAAATCTGAAATATGGTGTCTACTGAGTGCGTATCACTTCCGCACCATCATAAAGTAGGAAAATAGTTAAGTTGAATCATTGTAAGTCAAGGACTGTCTGTATATCTTTGTGCGTATGGGTGAATGTTTTTGAAGGATATATATTTAGAAGGGGAAGTTCTGAGTCAACAGATGTAAACATTTGAAATTTCAATAGCTATGTAAAATTATCATCTAAGAGAAGGTGCACCAATTTATAGCTCCCACCCCCAGCAGCCCACGAGAGTGACTGTTTTCCCACGTACTTGTCAATGTGAGCAAGAATTAATATTTTCTAATTTCATAAGTGAAAAACGTCTCATTGTCATTTTGTATATGTTTTTATTGATTTTAGAGAGAAGAAGGGAGAGGGAGAGAGAGAGAGAAATATCAATGATGAGAGAGAATCATCGATCGGCTGCCTCCTGTAGGCCCCCTGCAGGGGATCGAGCCCGCAACCTGGCCTGTGCCTGACTAGGCATGTGACCTCCTGGTTCATGGGTTGATGCTCAACTACTGAACCACACCGGCTGGGCTCATTGTCATTTTAATTGGTATTTATTTCATTATTAGAGAGGTTGTTGACCATTTGTATGTCCTTAATTTTCTATTGGGTTGTTTATCTTTTCCTATAGCTTTGAAATAACTCCTTGTATTTTAGGAAATTATCTCTTTGCTTATAAAATGTACTACAAATTTTGCCTTCCTCAGCATATCCCCTCACCCCCCTTAAGAACTCTGCTCATGGTAGTTGTGCTATATAGTTGTTTTATATTTTTAAGTAATAATATCTGTCAGGGGGAAAAATCTGTGAACATTGTATAAGTATCACTTAGGTATTTATTATAGCCTCACAAGGAGGTGAAGAGGATAAAATATTGATGGGGAAGAAAGCTGAGAAATATTGTTTATGCTTCATCTACCGAACATCTGGATGGTTAAGAGATTTTTTTCCCCACCCTTTTATTTAGTTATTTTGGTGTTATGTAAGCACAGTCTCCATATATTAGTGTGAAGCCTGAGAATTAGATATTTTTTGCTTCTTAACCTCTTGCTAGTAATAATTATGACAGCTGACATTAACTGAAAGAATACTATGTGCCATTTGTTCTCGTTAATCCTTGTAATCACTTTATGAGATAAGTATTTCCCCATAGGAAAACACTGGGATCTTCAAGTAACTTGTTCAAAGTCATACAGCAAGTAGATGCTACTTCTAGAAATCACTCAACGAGCTGACCAATAAGGGGATGCTTCAGGAGGGCTGTAGAAAGGGATGAGGATTCTCCCAGGAAGGGGACAGGAGTTATAGTGAGAAGGCCACCGACTTGAGCCTGGCTAGAAAGATCTGTGGGATGCAGTCTTAACTCCCCCAGACTCTTTTAATAAAGAGAGAAGGCATGCTTTTCGCAGCAGAGTCTGGCGAGTTGGGAAAGAAAGAGGGGACAAGTCCCTAAGACCCATTTGAGTTTTCTGTTTGCTACATGGCAAATATGAGCTGGCTGTTGGCAATTAGAACTTGGCCCAATGGAGGGAAGTTGGGGTAGTTGGAGAAGAGAGGTGCTTCAAGCACTGAAAGTCTTACATCCCTGGGACCTCTGTAGTCCCTGGTGAACCAGGTGGTTGGTCACCCTATGTGAGGGTTGACTGAAGCACTCAATGAATTTATCCATTCAGTTACTCATTCAACAAATGTTCATTGAGTGTCTGCTCTGTGTCAAGTACCACTTTAGGGACCAGCATTGCCTTTTAGCAAGAAAGAGGAAACAGCAATGGAATAGACAAATAAGTACACACTATAGTTAAGCAGTGGCAGTGGTTATGATGGAAAAATAAGAGAACAGGGAAATGGGCTGAGGGTGAGGAAGTGCTGTGTTTTGGAGACAGGGAACAAAGAAGCCTGCTGGGATAAGAGTCCTTTGGCTAAAGACCTGAATGGAAGGAGGAACGGCCACACGGACGTCAGTGGCAGTGCATTCCAGGAGGGAGGAACAGCATGTGCCAAGTCCCTGGACATTGGCAGGTCTAAGATGAAGGAGGTGGGTGGAAGGGGCATGATGAGAGAACAGGAGAGATTGGAGAGGCATCAGGAGTCATAATCCTGCAGGGCCTAGGGGCAGGGAATAAAGAACTTGGGTTTTATTGCAAGATAGTTTGGAGAAGGCAAGTGACATGATCAAGTTTGTGTTTCAAAGGGGGTTTTGTGACTGTTGTTCTGAGAATAGATCATAATAAATGTCATTTCCATTTCCTTTCTGGATTCTATTTCTATTTCTATATTTCTATTTCTATTTCTGTGCACATCAGAGAGGTTTCATAGAGGACATCATATTTAAGAGCACAGTCTTGGGAATCAGACTCCCTGAGTTCAAATCCTGGTTCCATCACTCAGTGACCATGGGATCTTGAACTATTTGCTTAATGTGGTTAAGCCTCGGCTTCCCCATCAGTAAGACAGAGATAATAACAGCAGGTACTTTATGTTGTGAGGATGAAATGTGGTAATATTCATAGAGTTTAGGATAATACTTGCATTTTTATAGCTGATTTTTTATTGTAGAAAATATAAAATTTACCATTTTAACTATTCTTAAGTGTACAGTTCAGCGGCATTAAGTACATTTAAACTGTTGTGCAGCCATCACCACCATCCACCTCCAGAGCTTTTTCATCTTCCTAAACTGAAGCTCTGTATCATTTAAACACTAACTCCCCATTTCCCCCTCCCCAAGGCCCTGACAACCATCATTCTGTTTTCTGTCTCTATGAGTCTAACTACTCTGAGGACCTCACATAAGTGGAATCATACAGTGTTTGTCTTTTTTGTGACTGGCTTCTTTCACATAACAAAACGTCCTCAAGGTTCATCCAAATTGTAGCATGTATCAGAATTTCCTTCCTTTCAAAGGTTGAATACTATTCCTTTGTATATACCACATTTCGTTTATACATTCATCCATGATGGACATTTGGGTTTCTTTTACCTCTGGCTATTGTGAATCATGCTCTGCATTTTGTAAGCACTGGATTTATCATTGCCATAATTTTTAGCCTGGTTTTTGTGTGGGGAAATGATAAGTGCTTAGGATGGGGAGGCAGGAGATGTAGATTCTGGATTTGCGTAAGGCCAACTCAATTATTCAGTATGAGCCTCAACTCCTGTCATCTATGAAATGGTGATGCTAATGCCTATTTCAGAGGGCTTGTTGAAAATATCAAATTAGATATATTCTGCAAACTTTAGAGCTATGCTGTCTAATACTATAGCCACCACCCACATGTGACCACTGAGTATTTGAAATGTGGTTAGTCTGAGAAATAACAAATGTTGAAGAGGATGTTGAGTAGATGGAACCCTTGTGCACTGTTGGTGGGAATGCCAGTTGGTGCAGCCACTATGGAAAACAATATTAAGGTTCCTAAAAAGTTAAAAATAAAACTACCATATGATCCAGCAATTCTCTTTCTGGGTATTTATCTGAAATATCTGAAACTAATTCATAAAGATATATGTACCCCTGTGTTCATTGTAGACTTGTTTACAATAGCCAAAACAGGGAAATAATCTAAATGTCCATTGATAGATGAAGAGTTAAAGAAGGTATGGCATATATATTTACTCAGCCAGAAAAAAGATGAAATATTGCCATATGCGACAACATACTGATGGATATTGAGAGTACTATGCTAAGTGAAATAAGTCAGACTGAAAAGACAAAACCTGTATGATTTCACTCCTTTGTGGAATATCAAATAAAAAGTAATAAACAAACTAACAAAACAAACAAAAACAAACTCATAGACACATACAACAGAATAGTGGTTATCAGAGGGGAAGGCAGGTTGGGGGAATGACAGTTGGATAAAGGGGGTCAAATATATGGTAAGGGAGGGAAACTAGACTTTGGGTGGTGAGTACATAATAGAGGATACTGAATTGAATTATAATGTTGTACACCTGAAATTTACATGACATTATCTCAACAAATTTAATTAAAGAATTAAATTTGTGAAGCACAGTAAAGCAAAGTGCAATTAAAGAATAAAAGAAATGTGGTTAATCCAAATTGTGACATGCTGTAAATGTAAAATACATATGTATTTTGAAAACTCAGTACAAAATAAAGAGAATGTGAAATATCTCAGTAATAATTTTTTTATATTGATTACATGTTGAAATAATAATATTTTAGGTATTGGGTTAAAGAAAGTATATTATTAAAATTAATTTTATCTCCTTTTATTCTTTAATGTAGCTACTAGAAAATTTAAAATGAGAGGTGTGGCTTGCTTCATATTTGGATTGGGTAGCTCTGGTCTGGAGCTCACCGCATGTTTTTGGATCATAATCAGCAGTTTTCCGGGTATTCCTTCCTGGGTTGGTTGGGGTCTGGAAGGAGATTTTCTCCCAGAGCTTCAGACAGACAAATGATTTACATCACTAAGGTGCTGCAGTCTAAATGGTGATCAATGTTTATGGCCCATGGAAGCTTAAATAAGCCAAGAGAATAGGCCCCACATTGCTGCAAATCATATGCAATCATTACCACGCAGCCTCTCCATCCCCTCCACAAAGGGAGGTTTCAGCATCACCACTCTGCTGGGATTTGTGATTCAGCCCTGTGTTCCCCCGCGACAATAGATTTCTTCATTTCAAAGCCCAAGTCCTAAGAGGCTGGGCTGGTGGGTGGGGAGGGCCCGCAGTTTCCCAGCTAAGGCCTCTGTGTATCCCTAATTGTATTATCACAATTTCTTTAGGGAAAAACCATTTAGGACTTAAAAAACAACAGCAAAACACCAACCTTAGGGAGTGTGAAGGTCCATTTGGTACTGTGTTTGGGTGTAGAATTTTTTCTTCTTCTATGGGGCAGAGGAGAAAAGAATTTCAGTTTTGCAGCTGGAAGAGCGCTTTTGTGTGCAGGCCCCTCCTTCTTCCCTCATTTTATCTCCCGACCAACAGGATATTCAGGGAGCTGAGACAGCCAGTGTTCAACACAAAATAGAGATAAATTCAGAGCCAAGCCAGTGGAAGCAGAGGCACTAATCTAGCTCAGACCCTGGCAGAGGGCTCTGGGAACAGGATGAGCCTGGGGGTGTGGCCCCGCTCAGCAGTCCACTCTCCCCTGCTCTACACGGTACAGACCTAATGCTTTGACCAGAGTTGAGAGGACATTCCTGAAACTCTCACTCCCTTGGCATTTCAGGCAGGCCTCTGCCTTCTCCAGCTTTCCTGTGTCAACTACAGCCCTGCTCCCTTGGAATTTTGTCATTGGGGTCTAAATAGTTTCCAAGATGGGACCCAGCTGAATGGATGTTTCATGGCTTTCTTCTTTCACTGTTAGGTCGTGGTCCACAGTGAGGGAAATCATAGATCCCAAGAGTGGGCTGGGATTGGTGGAAGCCAGCCCTTCTATAGAGATGTCAAACTGTGTATGTGAAGTCTTTCTCTTCCTGTTTTGGTGGGGGACCTGTTTTGGATAGAGAGCGATCCTCACTGAGCAGTCAGGAGACCTGGCTCCAGCAGGGCGCAAGCCGCGTCAGCACACCTTGGTCTTTGTCTCTTCATCTGTAGAATGGGACCATGGTTCCAGCCTGCCTACCCTGCAACGTTGTTATGAGGAACAAACGAGACGGGGTATGAAAGCCATTTGCACATTGTAAAGGGCTGTGTGAACGTGGGATATTATCCTTGCTTTTCCTGCAGCACCTAGAAGTCTAGTTTACAAATATTTTTATATCCCTAATCATGGGCCAGGCCCTGAGCAAGGTATGAACGATATAGAGGTGAATAAACACATTCCCTGTCATCTTGGAGATCATGGTCCAATGGAAGGGAAAGGCAAAAAGCAGGTTATTACAATTCAGGGGTAAGAGCTACAGGAAAGGTAAAGTCAGGGACTGCAGGAACATAGAAAAATGTGATCTATTCTAGCTTTGCGGGGGGGCGGGGCGGGGGGAGGGTGGAAGGGCTTCCTGGAGGAAGCGACATCTAAGCTGTAGTTGGAGGGATGAAAACATGTGGCCAGTTCTCAATTAGTGTTTGTTCAGTGAATAAAAATAATTAAAAGTGCTATGAGCTACAAGGATAACTGCCCCAGTGTTCATTTACCCGTTTGTAGATAGGAAACTGACTCAGAGAGGTTAAGTAATTCCTGAAGGTGCCCAGCAGTATGTGGCAGAGTAAGGACAAGCATCAGGGTGATTCTTCTGAGCTTGGGAGGGAGGCTGGTTGTTCCTGATAGGTATAAGCGACAGCTTCAGGGATAAGCTGGTAGGGACATGGAATATGGTGCCCTTCAGTTAATGAGGACAAAAATGTCATTATGAGGTTGGGTTCTCTGAGAAACAGACTCTGAGTTGGAGACTTCTGTGCAGTAAGTTTATTGGAGATTGCTCTCAGGATCAATGTATATGTAGAAGGTGGGGAAGCAGGACTTAGCAGAAGAGGAGAGAAACTCAACTGCGATGTGGTCACATCAAAAGCCTCTGCTAATCTCACAGGGAGTGCTGAAGCTGGGCTGGCCTTCAGAGTTGTCCCAAATTGGGGGAGGTGGCTGAACTTTATACCCTCACGTCAACCTGTCACTGGAGTTGGTTTTCCGCCGAAAGAGGTTGTGACCTTTGGAGAGGCCTAAAGCATGTCTGGAGAGGGGCTTAGCTGAGGGCTGTGGGCCACCAACCCTGTGAGCAGTTGGGGAATGGTACCGCAGTCCTGGCATGGGGAATGGATGCTGGCAGGAGAAACAATAGAGGACTAGGCTGTGAAGCACAAAGTCAAAGGCCTGCAGGCTCAGTGAAAATAAGGCTGAGTGTCAGCTTGGGGGGTTCCCACTGAATGAAAGAAGGGCTTCTGTGGGGTGGACAGAGCTGGGGCAGTTTCTACCTGGAGGTTTGAACAGGGGCAGTAAAACCTCTGCACCAGACAAGAGTTCCTGGGTAGGGCCCAGGTCTCTTTGCTAGAGCGGGGTGGGTAGGGGCGGGGCCTAGTGAAAGCCAGAGTGGTTTTCAGCCCCCTGGAACTGGGAGCTCAGAGGCTGATTAAGGCTCAGCTTCACAGAAAGCTTGGTGTTTGGATTGGCTGGTGTGTTGGGCGGAGACTGAGCCTTCAGGGGGTCCAGCTGTGAGGACAGGGAGGCAGGGGCTTAAAAATGAAGTGGGAGTTGACACTACTCTCTCCATCAAGGAATAGTCTCCAGAGTCCCCAACCCAACTGCCTCAAGGGTGAGCTAATTTGGCCACAGCTCCCAGCATAGCTGTTTCCATGGATACATTTCAAGCCTCAGTCTGGTCATCTTCAAAAGCATCAAAGGCAGCAAACCCCCATCCATGCATAATCTTTTGTTACAGCCCCACAAATAGCTTTTGTTATAGCCCTTCCCCCATCCCTCCCATTCATCCCCCAAACCAAAGAAACGGGCTTAATTGTGGCACAGCCATCTCTCAAAGAAGCATTGGACTGGTTTTTTTTCTAGACATTTAGAAGATCTGAGTTTGAATCCCAGCCTTATCATATGTAAAATGCAAATAATGATGCCTAGGATATAGAGTTGTTACAAGGATTAAATGAGATGATTGTATCTGAAAATGCCTAACACATTGCCAGGCTCATGGTGGGACCTCATTAAATGTTAATTTCTTTCCTCTATAATATGTCAGTTGTGCCACTTAGAAATCACATTTACCAGTAGTATCCACAATCTTTGTACAGTGTCTCCCGGAGTGTCACATGCACTTAATACAGAATAAGTTGTCTTTGATGTCAGTTTACGTCCCCTGATGGCAAAAATCAAGTCCTATGACTGCAGCCTTGTAGGATGTCTCTTGACCATTCTGTTTGCTGCCCCCAAATTTCGGAGGAATCAGTTACAGGACCTTGAAGGCAAATGGCCCTGTGTCTTTCTCTCCCTTCTTAAGGCCAGATCGTTTGCTGGGAGCATGCGGAGGCACACAGAGGTGGGGGAAGCTCCCTGCCTCCAGAGTCTGTTCCAGCAGATGGATCTGCTGCAGCTCTGCTTAGGAGGTTAATGGACACCAGCTGTCTCAGCAGGCAAGCTTTCGTTTTCTTCTGGAACCACTTAATTTGACTGAACATCTGCCTTGGCTTCCAGGTTTCTCCATCACCTGAGCTTCCACACTGGCTCAATCACCAATGGGTGTTGGAGGAGCTCTTTCTCCTTTCCTCACTCAAGGTTGGGGTATACCAGTCTGAGAGAGGTGGTGGTGGAGAGGGAACAAGAGTGGGGCTTGGTTGGCCCCTGTTACTGTCCTTCATGTCTGGTTTGTTATCACTGAACCTTCCTGCTGGAAAACCAATTTTAAGCCAACAAAATGGTGTCTGCCTGATTAGGGGATATATCCATCTGGACCAACATTGGCTGGCTGTCAAGGGGGAGTTGCGGGGGTGGGGGTGGGGCGTGAAACATTGTAAGTGACTTGAAGGAGGTGACTACATGCTCACCTCTTTCCTTCTCCATAGCCTCTATTGGTGCATTTCCAGATCATTGACAGCTCAGGGGGCAGTTGTGACTTGATTTGTACTTGGAAAGTGCCATTTTGTTGTTAGTACCATTGATTTTTAAACGTTGGCATGTGTCAGAGGTCAGAGTGACATGAGTAGTTTAGTAAAGTGCAAACTTCTGGACCCCAGATGGGACTCAGTAGGTCTGTTGTGGAACCTAGGAATCTGCATTTGAAACAAGCAACCCAGCCTGGCCAATGTGGCTCAGTGGTTGAGTGTTGACCTATGATCCAGGAGATCATGGTTCGATTCCTGGTCAGGGCACATGCCTAGGTTGCAGTCTCGATCCCTAGTGTGGGGTGTGCAAGAGGCAGCCGATCAATAATTCTCTCTCATTATTGATGTTTCTATCTCTCTCTCCCTCTCCCTTCCTCTCTGAAATAAAAAAAAATTTTTAATAAAAAAACCCGAGCACCCCAGGTAGTGCTAATACAGGTAATGTTAGACTACTGGAACAATGTGGCCTAGAACCCTGTCTTTTTTGGGGATCTGGAGTTTCTTCTGCTGTCTATCTCAGGGATGTCACACATATTCATATTCTTTCTTCTTTGCCTAGGAAACTGCTTACCTAATAAGATCTAGGTAAAAAGTGACTTCAACTGTGAGGCATTTTCTGAACACCACTTTATCGGGTAGAATTACTTCTTCCTTTTGCTTCCATAGCACTTTGCAGGTACTTTTTTACTTTTATAGGACAGCACAATGCACATTTATCTTGGGCTTCTATGTGCTCCTTGAGGGCAGTGAACTCATCTTCCTCTTGTTGTTTGTCCTAGAACAGAGGTGGGGAATGTCCAGCCTGTGGGCTGTATACTAGTACGGCCCTCAAAATCGTTTGGTCTGGCCCTGCCAAGGCATTAGGAGTGAGTTAATAAAATGTTTGCCTAAATATAGTAGGCTAATTTTTAAGTTGATAACTTTGGCCCACGAATGATGTTATAAATATCCTTGGTAGAAAAAAGGTTCCCGACCCCTGACCTAGAATATAGCAGAATAGTTTATCATGGGCACCAATAAGTATTTATTGACTAAACAAAAGAATTCTTGTCAACCCCTTTAATAACATACTCTTTTTGTATATATAGTTTTCATTAAGTATATTCAAATAGACAGTTTTAGTTTTGATAACATAGCTTATTTATCTTAAATATATTTTTTAACATTGATTTTAGAGAGAGAGGAAGTGAGAGGGAGAAAGAGAGAGAGAGAAAAAAATATCAATGTGTGAGAGAAACATCGATCGGTTGCCTCCCACATGTACCTTGACTGGGGATCAAACCCAAAACCTGGGTATGTACATGACTGGGAATTGAACTGGTGACCCTTTGGTACATGGGATGATGCTCCAACCAATATAGCCACAGTAGCCAGGGCATGATAATACAGCTTATTTATCTTAATATATATTGGTCCAATTTAAAGGACAAATACATTTTCTTTTCATGACTCATGACCTTAATCCCCATAGGACACAATATACTATATTCCTGGCTACAGCTTTTCTCCCAAGCACACAAATAATGTCTTGCTTATAACAGCCATGCTATCAACCCCTACTTTAATCAATTTGATTTTAAAAGCCATTTTTCTGGTTACTAGTCAACCTACAACCTATATTGCATTTTTTTAATTCTTAAGGCCTTTTTAAAATCTTGATTTTTTTCTTAAACATCTATATTTTAATGTCTATGGTGATATTCGTCTCCAACTCCTTTGTCATAGTTCCTCTGTTTAATAGCTCAACTTGGTTTCTGTCTCAATGGCAGATCCAGTGGATAGAGACCACGTGTTTGTCATTCTTTTTGGACAAGGATTAGCATGTCCAGTCATTATGAAATTTGTAGCGTGCCATATAATGTATATACCACTTTCCTATCAGCAATGCTTCAAGTCGGCAAATACTATTATTTCCCCTCTAGGATCTTCCTAGCTAGTAAAAGACTTAGCCAAAATCCGAATGCAGGTCTACTCTATCAAAATTCCTCTCAAAAATGATTGTTGCAGCACTATTTCTAATAACAAACAAAAGCACAATCTATGTAATGTCAAATAGGATAATAGTTAAGTGTTGGATGGCATCTTGGTCAGCTTGGGCTACTGTTAAAAAAATGCCACAGATTGGGTGACTTAAAAACCAGACATTTATATCTCACAGTTTTGGAGTCTGGGAAGTTCAAGATGAAGGTCTCAACATAGTTAAGTTCTTGGTGAGGGCTCTCTTCCTGGCTTGTAGACAGCTGCCTTCTGACTATGTCCTCATAATATGTGTGTGTCCGTGTGTGTGTGTGTGTGTGTGTGTGTGTGTGTGTGTGTAAGAGAGCAAAAAATCCCATTAATCCCATCATTGGGGCCACACCTTCATGACCTCATCTAAATCTAAATAACTTCCCAAAGGCCCTACCTTCAAATACATTGAGGATTAAGGCTTTAACATATGAATTTGTGGCACACACACACATTTAGTCCATACCAGATGGCCACAACTGTTTGATGGAATATTAGAAACAAGGCCTCTGAAACATTTAAATTTATTTATTGTTATGGCAGTGATATAAAATGAATAAGGAAGGAAACATGGCAAAATGAATACCATTTAATTGGTGGTTAGGGTGAAATGCCATGACTTTATTTTTATTTGTGTCAGTGTTGCTAGAACATCAATACTATTGAAAACAAAAACACAAACCTGAACACCCTTCCCTCCCCTGCCTTGTCATTACACTTTTGCACTTTATTAATGCTTCTGAGGTGCTGATGAAGTGAGAACAACTTTTGGCTCTCAGAGAGCGAGTGTGTGTGCGTGAGCCACAGGAGTGTGGTCTGATGCAGATGATTAAGCCCGTGGTGAATGCAGAATTAAGCAACTCTGATAACAGAGCCCTGGAGCATCCTTCTTAGAGATTAAACCTTTCAGGCTGTTAGCAGCTGAGAGGTGCTGGGGATGGGAGATAGCTGGCTTAGGAAGGAGAGGAAGAGGGGCAGATACTGGATGGGGATGAGAAGGAAAAAGCATCACACTCAGGTTAGTGCTCATTTCTGAAACTGGCTGTCACCCGGAAAAGCGGTGGAAAATGTACCATTACCTGAGGAGAGGACGGTGTGTCCGCCTGCTTCCTGTCTTTTGCTTGTTTGCATTCCTACAGGCTGGGTTTTAATTTCATGGGCTAGCCCAGTGGTTGGCAAACTCATTAGTTAACAGAGCCAAATATCAACAGTACAACGATTGAAATTTCTTTTGAGAGCCAAATTTTTTAAACTTAAACTATATAGGTAGGTACATTGTTATTAACTTAATTAGGGCACTCCTAAGGCTTAGGAAGAGCCACACTCAAGGGGCCAAAGAGCCGCATGTGGCTCGAGAGCCGCAGTTTGCCGACCACGGGAACCTGTTCCTCCAGCTTGTTTGTATGTGAGTTTTCATTCTCACTTGGTGACTGGTTCTGACTTCAAAATACAAGGGTGTCTTAAGCCTTGTTGGGAAGAGGAAGGACCAGGCCTCACCTCTTTTCAGGCTTTTCCTTGTACCTGTTTGTTCAGTACATAAATAGTTTGCCCCTTTCTGGTGCTGGGAGTAGACAGATAGGGCCTTTTGTGGAGCTTACAATTAAATACTGATTGTTCAGTATGGGCTACATAATTTTCAGGACCTGGTACAAAATGAAAATGCAGGACCCCTTATTCAGAAATTATTAAAAATATGAGACATTGTTGGCAGAGCACCATGCTAAGCACCCTTCTGAGAGGTGGGTGCCATGTAGCTTGTATGTGTACAGGTTGCACACCCGGGAAGCTGGCCCTGTGGTTGTTTCTCAAGAGCACCTCATTGTGATTTTTTCCTCCCTATTGTCCTAATCCTCCTTATCACTGTATGTGGGATTCAGAAGAAGAGAGTAACTTCTTTGACTCAGTGCTGTTACATAGAGAGACAATAGAACACAGAAAAGAGGCAAGATAAATATTAAATAAGTATTGCTTGCTTGAGACATGTACAGAATGCTCAGCTTCTCTGAACACACCTAGACATAATCAAATATGATGATAGAAAGCTTTTCAACCCAAAGTTTTGTCCTGTGGAGCAAATTCATAAGTTGTAATCAGTCTAATTGGTATAGGCCTGAAAGACAGCCTTTATAAGAAAGGCCTGTTCTCTGTATGGTGACACAGAGTAGAGTTTAGCATTTCTATAAAGCAATAGACACCTAACAAAGGAATAATAGAACTAAGAGTAACTGTAATAGGGTAGTTTCACATTCCCCCAAATGTCCTCTAGAATATTAATTTTAATTAATTACCCTACCTCAATTGGGTAATTTGACAAGTCAGTTTTAGAAATGCTTCAAACTTTGTTCTCTCCTGGAGATTTACAATTCTTATGAAAGTCCCACAGCAGAAAAGAAGCCCTTAACACTTTTGGCACAACATAATTCGATTACTCTTTTACAGAGTAATAAGTAGCAGCTATATCTATAGGTATCTATGCATAGCTATAGGATGTATATAGTTATCTATAATAATAAAAGCACAATATGCTAATTAGACTGGACGTCCTTCGGGACAACCTTCCAGATGAAGCCGGGGCTGCAGGAAAGCTGAGTCCCGGGTGCCAGAGGGAAGCCGGTGCTGGTAGCTGGGGGAAGGAAGGCCTACTCTTGCACGAATTTTGTGCATCAGGCCTCTAGTATATATATATAAAACTACTGCAGCTCTATCTATCTATTTATCTATCTATATCTGCGATCCTGAAGAATATGCTTTGGGAAACATTGGTGATATACTTCTAAACTTTAAGGTGGGTGGTCCATGGTCACAGGATCTGGATTTGAGACCTCATCACAACCATGACCAAGTTACATGGCCTCTTTCAGAGATGGTCCCCACCCGTTAAATGATAACACCCACATCACACAATTGTACAGATTAAAGAGACACGAGGTCTGAAAAAACATTTTGTCAATTGTTAAGTTGTTTTGCAAAAACATTTAGTGATTATTGAGATTATATTGAAATAAATAAGAATAATTGTCTCCATTTTAGAGTAGGTAAACTGAGGCCTAGAGAGATTAAGAAGGGAGTCTATTGTTTAGAGCCATTAAATGGCAAAGGCAGTCTCCTGACTCACAGTTCTTATTGAGATGCATTTTAGACCAACTCTGCTCACATATTTTAGTTTATAAAACAGGCTACCTCTCTGACAAGCACGCACCACGGAATAGCTGGAGGCGGACGCTGGCATTAAAATGCCAACTTTCCTTTCCTTTCTAGCTTTGACATCTGATGTTAGCAGAATGATGAAATCAGAGATGGCAGATTTCAGGAGGATTTGTGTCTTCTCCAGGCTGCCACACCCAGTTAGCTATATAGTAAGAATCCCTCTCTACTCTGAAAACCATCAGTGAGGTTGATTAAAAAAGGAAGGTGACTTTTTTCTGTCATGAATGAAAACGAACCTGCAAGTTTCTTTTGTTATTATCTTTTAGGGGGAGGACAAAAACAATGTTTTTCTCCTTTATTTAAAGGAGAAGCAGGGCACAGTGGAAAACATGGAAACAGGAATTTGAAAATCTGGGTTCTAGTCCTGTTTCTGTATTTAACTAGTCATGTGATCTTTGGCAGTTCCCTCACCCTTTCTAGGTTCAAATGAGAGTGTGGACTAGTTTGCAAAATGTAGTGTGTGTGTGTGTGTGTGTGTGTGTGTGTGTGTTATCTTTGTGAATTTTCTATATGTGTATCACCTATTTAATTATTTTCTGCATATTTTTCTTTAAATAGATCTATTCTGTACAAGTTATTTTAAAGGGAAACATTACACAGTTCTGCAAATGAAAAGTCAGCGTTGTTGCTGTATAGTGAAGGTGACTTTAATAACAAAAGCAAGGAATTGTTAAGATGGTAAATTTTATGTTAATGTGTATTTTACTACAATTTAAAAAATTCAAAAAATTCAAAGCAAAGAAAATATGACTATTAAAATAAATAATATTTTCCTTGTACTGCCTCAAATTTTCATCCACCAGTAGCACTAGATAATCTACAAAGCACCTTCTAGCTCCAAAGGTTTTGGTACACAATGTTTCTAGTGCAGACTAGGATGCCATAATGTCCTTGCCAGAGAGCCATATATCTTAACAGACCCACAGTTTAACTTTCTCTATCACACTGTTGCCATAGATACACTCCCTCCTTCAACTTTGGCAGTCCCCAATGGGTGACCTCAGGGCCCATGTCCCTGTGAGAACCCTGCTCAGCCTGGTAGATGGATCTGTTAACTGCATGGTGGTTGGTGTAACTTGGACCCAACCACTCCATCTGGAATATCTTCTGGCCTTTCTTTTCCAAACCTAAATCCACCCACCCTTTGGATCCCACGTCCTTCAGAGAGCCTCTTGGAATCCCTCCAAAGCTACTTTCTCCCTAAATGTTTACCCTGTCCAAACATTTTAGGTTGGGTTTCTTAGAAGTAGAGCCTGTGACTGGGCCTTGGGTGCATGTGATTTACTAAAGGAGTGTCCTTCAGGAAAAACCTGTAAAGGGTGAGGGGATCAGGATAGGAAAGGGGAGAATCGAGGGGGAAAGTAGCCCCATGTCATTGGTGGCTCTGGAATTTATCATACTACAGAGTTGTTCCCTAGGTGAGATGGGTGGGGGGCAGCCTTTATGTTCCTATGGCAGTCATTGGCCTCAGGCTGTTGGGAATGGGGAAGAGCATAAATCAGTGAGGTGCTCGACTTATTCCCTACATCTTAACAGAAGCCAATTGTCAAATTTTTAGGAATTTTGTGAGCTATTATTAAAAATGAGTTATATAAATTTATAATTCAATAATATTAAAAACAGTGGTAATAAATGTTCAAAACTCACCACTTCCTAATAATTTTACTAAGGTTTCATTTATTAATGTTCTTGTGGTAATTTTTTGTCTGTCATAGTTTTAGGGTAGAAATACCATGTGATGAACAACTGCTGTGCGTTTTCTCACAGCTCCACATTCAGCGATGTCACATTGGTAGCTTGAAATCAGCCTTGGTGGGAGTATGGAAAGTGGCAGACATTCAAACTAGGTTGTTAAACTTTTGCCAGTACAGCACTAGGTATAATCTCTTGGTCAGGCAGCTTCCATCAGCTGGGCAGGAGTGGTGGCATTGTCCGGAGGAAGGGGCAACTGGGAGCCACTGGCAGCCAGCACTCACAGCAGCGGAGGGTTTGGGGAAAGGGATCTGGACAGGGCACCAACAATTTCCTCTTTACTGCAGCAAGTCATTTGATGTTTTGTCCATGTTCTGACTTGTGGCATCCTCTCTTTTTGTTTTTGTAAGTTTCCATGGAGAGGAAAGAACAAGGAAACAGGAGTCTGATGCCCTGGATTCTGGTCTTAGCTTTGCCATTCATTACCTTACTGTGTGACCTTGGGAGAGCTACTAGACATCTCTGTTTCCTCACCCATGAAAGGGGCAGGAGGGGGGTGGGGGGCTCAAATGATCTCTTAGGAGGCTTCCAGCTCAGTACAGCCTCAGACTACATGATTCTCTTAGCCACTCAGACCTGAATTGGGAATATTACGGGAACCTCATCTCACTGTATTTCCTACAGGACTTAACACTCAAAAGTTTCATTTCTGATCCCCAGGTTTAGAAAGCCAACAGTAAAATTAGGTAACATTTATTGGGCATTTACTATATACAAGGCATTTTAGGCATTAGCTCGTCTAATCTGTATATCATATAGGCTTTGTTTGCTTGTCCTTTCTATTTTACAGATGTGAAAACAGGCTCTGAAATGTTAACTAACTTGCCCAGTCACACAGCTAATATTCAGTTTGGGATTCCAACCCCAGTCTGCTCGATTCCAGAGCCTGTGCTTTCAGCCATTTCCCATCTCCCCTTTTTTGGAAAGAATTTGTCAGAGGCTCTTGCTATGTCAGGGTCCTCATTTGAGACCTGGAGACTGAGGGGTTCCATTCCCTCTACTCCTACTCCCTGCCTTTCTTATTCTGGGCCCTCTTCTGGGTAGAGAGGGTTGTAAGCCCCTCGGCAGCTCAGGCCTTTGTAACTGTTGAATAAGCAAATATAGGCGAAAGGCCAGGGGAATGGAATCCAGCTGTGCACTTAGCCATTTGTCTGGGATGCACAGTGATGGCATGTAAGGAGCATACGAGGTCCGTAATGAACATTTCCCAGTGATGCTTTGGAAGAGGCACTGCAGATGCTGAGCTGCTGTTTAGGGCTGGTGCAGCTGTCAGAACACAGCCAGGAGATGTGACATTCGCCCTTGGGCTTACCAAAGGGTCAGATCACCTTTACCCAGAAAGCCCAGCTACTCTTTTGTGATGTCTGGTCCTGGGGCCAAGCAAGGAGAGCTCACACTTCACACTGACTTCTTGCCACCTGGAAACCCATAAAGTGTAGTTGAGCACCAGGCCAAGGGGAGCCTTTCTGTGCAGACCAAAGAGCCTTTATTTTTCAGTTTCCTTCAACCTACACCCCCACTCCAGGGTAACAGGGACCTGAGCCTCACCCGAGTGTCTGCCCCAGGACCCCCCCATCTTGGTGTTTGAAATCTCCTCATGTACTCACTGTTTCTTTAGGCTTCTGGGTGTCTCCTCTGCCTGGCTCCCCATTTCACATAAGGCACTAATGCTTTTCTTGTGATTCTGCCAGCAGGGAAATCGAGGTCAGGGAGATCTGCCAAGAACATCTTTTTGTGGTTTTTAAGCAGGAGTGATCTATAAGCGATCACTGAAGGGAGACAGCTGAAGGGATGGTTTCAAGGAGAGAAGAACCAGTGATCGAAGCAACCTGTTTACTTTTGGATTATAGGAATGAAGAGAGTGAAAGATGCCAGGCTGGGTTTAGGAATCAGGGCACCCCAAACTTTCCCCTCAGGATTTCCCATTTTAGTCACCCATACCATCATCCATCCAGTTGCCAGGCTAGAAACCTGGGCATTCTCCTTGACTTTCCTCCCTCACTGCCGAGTCTAATCAGTTACCAAGTCTTGTTTTATCGACCTCCTTGATTTCAGTTCTTCTCCATGGCCAACTGCCCACTCCCAAGGGTTCACCAGCTCTTACCTGGACTGGTTTAGCAGTCTCCTCCCAGTCTTCCTGCTTCTAGCCCTGTCTCCTCTTTCCATCCATTCCCACCTGCATTCTCCAATATCTCCCAGAAAGAATAGACCTTATTATCATTGCCCACAAGTTGGAACCCTTCAGTTTCATAACAATTGACACCAGGGTGAAATTCAAACTCATTAGCTTTGGGCAAAGCTCTTCTTTCTCTGTGATTGAGGGGTGGGGTCCCCAAGACACCTGTAGGTTTGATGACTGACTAAAAGAGCTCAATAGAACTCAAAAGATTTATATTCATAGTTATGATTTATTATAGCAAAAGGATGCAGATTAAAATCAGCAAAGGAAAAGGTGCATAGGGTGGAGTCCAGGGACACCAGGCATAAGCTGCCAGTTGTCTTCTCCCAGTGGAGTCATAGGACAGTGCTTCATTCTCCCAGCAGTGATGTGTGACAACACATTGAAGCTCACCATATGGTTGTCTAGGGTTTTTATTGGTGTCAGTCACGCAGGCATGGATCACCTGTGTGACTAACCTTAGCTTCTCAGTCTTGAGCTCCCACTGAGTCCCCCAGGCAAACAAACACAGGCCTTCACCATAAACTATTGTTAGCATAAACTCTGGTGTGGCCCAGAGCCCCATGTATACAAATACATGCTCAGGCAGGATATTCCAAGACCTCAGAGGTTATCTCCTAGGAGCTGGTCAAGGACCAGTCTTTCCTTTGGAATGTGCAGGGTTTGAGCACTGCAGGCTTGCTGAGTTAATCCTTTCTTGCACACCCTCCAAACTCACATCCACCACTCTTTCCCATGCACCCCACACTCCAGCCATATCATTTAGCCTGTACTCTGATGCCTCTGTGCCTTTGCATGTACTGTTCCTTTTGCCTGGAATTCCCTTCCACCTCTCCTGCCCTAGTCTACCTGCAGAGCTCTCACTCATCTTCAAGTCTCTGGGCAAGCACTCCATCCTGTGAGAAGCCTTCCCTGATGCCCCCAGGGAGGCTGAGCTTCTCCCTTCTGTGCCCTCGAAGTAGTTTAAATACCCCTGTCATTCATAGGTCACTTGTGTCTATTTCCCACACAATGGGAAACACTGTCAGCACTTTTAGAGTGGGGAACAAGTAGTCCATTAAAAAAAATTTATGTTTTCCCAATTATAAAAATAATACTTACTCATGGATAAATATCGGGGCAGCATGTTGCTTTTCAACTTTTTCTCTCCAGTGCTTTCCACATCAAAGCCTTGCAACCAAAGGGCCTGGGCCTGCCTCTGCCTCCAAGTTGCTGCCTGATGCTGCCTAAATCTCTCTAAGGTTGTGAATGAGAGGGGCCCCCACCTGTGTTCTCTCCCATCCTCCTTTCTCTTCATTCCCGAGACCTGTGGAATGGGCTGGGAGCTGAGGACATAGAGTTGAGGGAACCGCGCCCCCCCCCCAAGCTCCCCCCCTTCCCCAGTCCTGAGGAGCTCAGTGTGGTCGGGGAGACAGAGAGACAGACTAGACAGCTTGCTGGGGCATGAGAAAGTACCACAAACAAAGGTGCTGGCAGTGTGGAGGAGGAAGAGTAACTTTTTTTTTTTTTCAATGCAGGAAATAGAGATGAAGTAGGGATGGAGTAAGAGAAAACTTCCCAAAGAAGTTGACGTTTAGGCTAGGCCTTAAAGGAACTTAGGGTTTTGCTTAGGGAAGGAAGAGGTTTCTAGGCCAAGGTCATAGAACAAAGGCGGGTGACTGGCTGTGTGCAGCCTGGGCTGGCTGAGCTCAAGCCTGTGGGGCTCCTCTTCCCCCAGAGTCCCCAGCCCTCAGATGTGACACGCTACTTGGATGCCTTTGATCCCAGGCAGGGTTTGTTCCCAGGGGCCTGCCCTTGCCAAGCTGCTGGCTCCAAGTTCTGTTTTGGCTATGAGGCTTCTTTATTTGTTCTTTATTTTTTTGGTCATTTGGCTCTAGATATGTGTGAAATCGTAATTCAGGCTCAAAATAGCTGGCTGATTAAAACCTAGTGAAACAAAAAATTGGGAGAAATGTGCACTAAAACAGATGTCGAACAACCCAGGTAGCTTAACTGCATGCCAGCTTTAAGCCTATAAATACATCAATTGGCACATCATTCTGGTTTCAAACAGTAAGCCCTAGAGATCAGAGCCAGCCAGTGCTATTCCATTATACCACATTTTTAGTTTGGGGGAGTCTTTTGAGCAAAATGGGACCTTTAGGGGCCAACCTGTCATGCTTGAGATCATGGTGAGACCTGCATGCTCATGCCAAGAGCTCAGTGTCTTCCCTGAGTCCTTCTGACTCACTTGTCCTCATGTCCTATCTTCTAAATCACTCCCTGCTGCTCCTTGCCGTTGTAACCAGGGCTTTTCACACCCTATTCTACAGCTTTTAGGCTTTGAAAAAATCACCAGAACCCCATGGGGTATATTTTCAATGGGAGTTTTGTATGTGTTGGTGAAATTACCAGAATCTTTTACAGATTATATGAGGATATTTCTAAATCCAGTGTTATTATTGTTTTTGTTCTTTTCTGAGTTTTTCCTTCTCTCTGTGTTTAAGTCTCTTCTTTGCTACTTACTGGTGCCGGGATTGTGGGCAGGTAACTTAACCTCTCTTGTGTCGCAATTTCATCTGTAAAGTGGGAATGATTACATATAGCACTTTTCTCTCTATGCTGATAGGATGAAATGGGATTATGTATGAAAAGCACTTAAAACAGTACTCGGCACATAGTAAGCACTAATTGGTTGAGTATTATGATTACCTGCATCTCCAAATTGTACTCTCAGGTGTATCGCCTATCTTAAAGCCTGCAATAACAGGAAAGTAGGAAATGTGGAGAGAACTGGATTTGAATCCTGGTTCCTACCTATGACTAACCCAACATCACAGAGTAAGCCAGCACTTCCTCTTGGAACTTAATTTGGTCATAGTAGAATGATGAGGGTGGATTAG
The DNA here is from genome assembly GCF_014108235.1 of Myotis myotis. Taxonomy (NCBI): domain Eukaryota; kingdom Metazoa; phylum Chordata; class Mammalia; order Chiroptera; family Vespertilionidae; genus Myotis; species Myotis myotis. Next base: position 21,661,090 of record NW_023416317.1, on the reverse strand, counting down.
ATCAGGAATGAAAGATAGAACTTCGGGATTTTTCTCACTCATTTCCCACCAGTCTCATATATGACCTCAGAACCTTCTGAGTACAGGTCTCTAGGGCAGCCATTATAAATTGATCAGATGGCACCTAATTCGAAATCTGTGTTTTGTCCCTGGGCTAAATGATATCCCAGCTCTGCTCATGTATACTATTAAATAAAGGGGTGTGTGGAGCCCAATTTTTAAGCTCCACAGGTAGCTGACCCTCCTCCCATGTAACTCTACACATTAAGTATGACAATAGATAAAAATGGACTTTCAGCAAGGTCTTGTGAACCATTTAGCTGAGGATAAGCAGGGGCTTGCCTTATTGGTTGCAGCATTTTCTAGACTTCTGTTTTCTTGGCATAATATTTGAGACAGTCCTACTGAAGGCCTGAACACACTTTATTTCCACCTTTAAATTTGGTTTTAAGTCAACTAAATAAGTATTTGCATTTATATGTTCTCTTTTAGGTGGATGTGGACAGGGCTTGGCCTCTGCCCCGAAGGAGTTTTAACTTTATAGGATTGGATTGAAGTACACAGAGTAGTGAGAGAACATGGTACAGGGTTGTTTACAATCAGATGCTAAATTAAGTACTAAAACATATATTATAGATCAGAGATAGGAAAACACAGCATCACTATGCCCATGGCAGACATAACTAATCAATCACTACAGTCTTTCCTAGTAACCTCAAGTGCTGCCCAATAATCCTTCTCAACATGGAATTCCAAACAGCCACTACCGTAGGTCAGAGTTGGCACGTGAAGTAAAACCTATATGCCATTCTGTGTTAGTTACAGCTGTTGTCACAAATCTCAAAATCTCAGTGGCTTAGCACAATAAAACTTTATTTCAAATTTAATTTTTAAATTGGTAGGGAAGTCTGCTCCACACAGTCATTCACAAACCCAGTCTTCTTCCATCTGTGACTCTGTCCCTCCTTGAGGCCTGTGGAATCCTTTCTATTAAGTTATAGACAGGGAAAGAGAATGAGGACTATGCCTGAGGATTCTTTATGGTCTAGACTTGGAAGGGGCATGCACTATGGAACTCACTTTTTATTGAGCAGAACTCAGAAACATGACCCCAACAGACTGCAAGAAGGCTGGGAAATGTAGTCTAGCTGTGTGCCCAGAAAATAGGGAAGAAATGCAGATGTTGATGGGCACTAGCAATTTCTGTCACACACCCTGGATTAACAGGAGACTTCCAAAAGGAGTGGATTTGTCAGAAAAGGCCTTGAAAAAAAATAAAGGAAAAAGAAAAGACCTTGAGAAGGGCTCTGGAAAATGTATAAGATGTGACTATGTCAAGGGATGGGAAGTAGGAGGGCATTCCTGGTGGGTCAAAGCAAGAGTTAAAGATTAGAGGTGGGAGTCACTGTCTTTATGCAAAGACAGAAAGGAGACAAGATTGGCTGGAATTAAAGGTTTGTGGAAGGAAATCCTGCATGGATGGGGTTAAGTGATGGTTGAGTCCCTGATTGTGATGATATTTCCTATCTAAATGGCAGAAATTTGGACAAGTGTTTTGTCTCCAGCCAAAGCAACAAAAACGGAAAAGACCCATAGTAGTTACTGGTCTGATTCTTTCAGCTTCTGTTTTTCCTTTGGCTGTCCTTCAGTGAACCCAACAGCCTATTTAGAAATACCACCCATTCTCAAGTTTCCTCAAAACCCTTTTTTAAAATGGTGTAAAGAGAATTCCCAATGAGAAGACAGCAAGTGGGTCAGGGAGCTGGGAGCACTAGTTCTTAGCCCAACTTTGCATCTTTCCCTATTTGCATATATTATCACGCACTAATTATTCATAGAGAGCCTTGCCCTTCGTGAGTTCGCATTAATTTAGATTGCTTTTGAAAAGCAATCAAGGAAGGAATTAAGTGATCATACATCAAAGGGAAAAAAGATGTGGCACTAAAGCCATTGGATGCGCTTTGCTGGAAGTGGCCATTTCAGGCCGCTGTGAGCTTTTACTCTAGCCCAGGAAATGTCAGCAGATGCACCTGAGTTCTTCTAAAACTCCTGTAGCCCTGTTTGTCACACCTTTGATCAGTATCTCAGTGGATCAGAAAGTAGCAGAGGCAAGCCTCTTTCCCTCCCTGAGCCTGAGTTTCCTCATCTATAAATTGAAAAGGCAGGTTAGTTAATCTTTCATGGCTCTCCCTCTAGGTCTACAACTATCTGTCGAAGTCTTTTTGAAGACTTATAATTATATAACATTACACATGGACACACTAATTACCTGCTCATAATCCATAAGGTTTTCCTTGTTCAATCTTCCCATGGGCATTATTAGGAACAGGAAAAGTGAACTAATATTTCTATATCTCTCTCCTGCTTCAACCGAAGCATAGATTTTTTTAAAGCTGTTTGCTTTTCGTTTTATTTGGGCCTTTTAAAATGTGTATTTGTAAAGTATAATACACATACAGAAAAGTGTACATTTGATTAAGTATATAGCTTGATCCTTGCTTTTTATGTTTATTTTCTTGTATTCTCTTCCCTTCCCCCTCCCTCTTCTAATTTGGACACTGAAAAGGACTGGGACCAGAGTCCCAGATCTCTTGCTTCCATAGGCCTCTGGCGCAGGGGGCTGTTTGCTAAAGGAGGGGAACTTGCCGTGGGCCTGGTTTGCTGTCCTAATCACATTTACAGATAATGCAAAGGTGTGCAGGGGTTCTAAGGGCATCACTGATTTGTCTAAGCCCGCCTCATACGGGCTTGGATGAGATCCTCAGGGAGCAGTCATCCAGTGAAGTGAGACAGAGGCTGACAACAGGGCCCTGATGGGAGAGGTTGGCGGAGGAAGAGGAGACAGGAAGAGGAGAGTGAGGCGGAATGGAGCACATGCTGTCAGGAGGAACAACAAAGGGAAAGAAGCAGCAGAGACTAGATTCATACAAGCCAAGGAAGTCAGGGTTGAGAGCATGGGGGTGGCAAGTTTAGGCAGGGAAGAGAGAGGATGAGGAGGACCAGGGCTGAGACAGGCCACTATTTTTGTGATTAGGAGGTTGGCGAAGATGATGCTTTGAAGAGGTGAAAGGGAAGTGATGTGTGGAGAGAAAATGGGTGCAAAAACACTTAGCACAGAGATTGTGTGTGTGCTAGTGGGGTTCTCTTCCAAATCACCTTCCCACTGCTGGGCATAATGATTAAATCCTGTCCGGCCCCTTCCCTAGTTAATCCACCAACTGGGCCACCTCTCTTCCTCTTTTTATCTTGGAGGCACACTGCCTTTTTGAGAGATCACCATTAAAGCTCTTTTTGCAGAAGAAATAGTAAGATACAAGGAGAATTTAGTACCACTTACTCTAGAAAGGGTCTAATTAACCTTGCTCTGGGGCTGTCCAAATGACAAGCTGCTCCTCTAGAATAACAGATGCCCCTGATGTTTATTCAAGAGCAGATTATTGATTGGACTGACTCAAATTGAATAGATTTCAATAACTGGAAGCAAACATCTACTTTGGGCTACCTAAGGACATGGCATAATTATTCCCAGAGTCAGATGTATGAGCTTGGTTTAGAGCAGGGGTGGGCAAACTTTTTGACTCGAGGGCCACAATGGGTTCTTAAACTGGACCGGAGCGCTGGAACAAAAGCATGGATGGAGTGTTTGTGTGAACTAATATAAATTCAAAGTAAACATCATTACATAAAAGGGTACGGTCTTTTTTTTTTTTAGTTTTATTCATTTCAAACGGGCCGGATCCGGCCCGCGGGCCGTAGTTTGCCCACAGCTGGTTTAGAGAGAGGTAGAGTTGACCTGCTCAAGGTGTTTCATACTTTCACCTGACATTTATTTATCTGAGGTTTTCCAAAGGATAGGCTCCTTATCTGTAAAATGGGGTGATACTTCGCTTGCGGAATTGTAAGAGGATTAAATGAGATTTTATATCTCACATACTAATGTCATCCCAGGCAGGTAGTAAGCATTCTATAAAAGGTGGCATTAATAATAATACAATCAAGCATTTATTGAGTTTCCCAGGTGATGTTATAAAATGAATAATGCAAGACTCCTGTTCTTAAGGAGCTTGCAATGTAGCAAAAAAGAGAGATTCATAACAGGCCGTGTGGTAAATACTGTAATAGAGGGGCACTCAGAGCTCTGTGAGAACATGGAGGAGAGGACATGGGATCCTCTTTGGGAGAGGCAGACAAGCTTCCCTAGAGGAGGAATCTCTCAGGTTAGACCTTGAAGGCAGAAGAACAGAGAAAAGACATTCCTGGCAGAGGAGGCTGCAAGTCCAAAGGCAATGAGGTTGAGGCAACCTGGTGCTCTTTGAGGAAGCATTAGCTAGTGTGGTGTGGCATGAGCGAAATGGGCTGGTGATTATTTCTACCAGCCCCAGGGTTTGAGGTGTGATGTGGTTGGAGAATTGCTGAGCTCTCTGGTTTAGGTAGACAGTGGAGTGCTCCCTGCCTTGCTGAACTGTGTGTGCCTGCCCACACCCTTCTCCTCCTAATTCTCCCAGGAGCCTTTTGGGAGAGAGGGATCAAGCTTGTCATCCAAGGCTCATTACAGTCTGTTTTCTAATCTTTTTTCCCTGGACATCAGTATTTCGCAACATTTGCCCAGTGACTGTCTTACAAATCAAGTGTCATTGGTATGCCCTCCTCACCTTCAATCATCTCAGTTCACAGATGGCTTCTTCCCCTGATTCTCAGTCTTTGGCCAATTCAGGGTAGCTAGTGAGAGTGACTGGAATCTGGCTCAGGTGAGGTAGGCATCTGAGGGATAGAGAGGCACCACCTGGTGGAAAAGGCATGGCATGGTGTCCTGTGGGAGAATGTGGGGTCCAAACAGGCAAAGGGACTTGCAATATTTTTGAAACCACAGACCCCCACTAGGTGGAATACTTGAAATGGGAGTCTGGGCCGGGGACCCTTGGGAATCCAGGGTGGAGCTTCATAGAGGAGACCCCAGTCTGGGGAGAGAGGGTGGTAAGAGCAGGATACATCAGGCAGACACTGCAGCTACACCCACATGAGGGCCCAGAACAATGTGGGGTCCTGGCTGTCCTGCTGGGATGCATGGTGTGGGAACTAAAGGGTGGAGCCTGAGCTGATTCATGCTCCTGTCTGGGAGGGATCGTTCAGTGCAAGAGTAAGGAGCCAGGTTGGCTAGATAACCTCCCTCTTCTAACCTCTCCTGTAAAGCAGCTAACTAGCTGTTTACTATTTGTTTGACCCTTAGCCTCCAAATGCCTTTCATATTGCAGCCAAGTCCTCATTGAACTTCAAGGTGGTTCTGCCTAGCTCCCATCTAGAGCATAAATTCTTGGAGGGCAGAATCCATGCCTGCATTTCTAATAATAGTAATGGCAACAACAACACCCATTTATTGAGCACTTCCTCTAGGTGCTGGGAGATTTACATGTATAAGTCATCCAACCTAACTTTAAAACCTTGAAGCAAGCTTATCCCCATTTGACAGATGAAGAAACTGAAACTCAAAGAATGAAAAATCTGGTGTTGAAGTTCACACAGCTAGTAACCAGCAGTTCAGATTCAAATCAAATCTGATGCAAAGTTTGTACTTTAAATCCTTGTGCTGTCCTGTGAAACACAATCATTTCAACTCATTGAAACGAGTCTTTCTTTGTTAAAGGCAGTGACTGTGCAGTGCATTACCTCGTGCCTGCCTCACTTTCTCAGTAACCTGGGCCTCCAGCACCCCTTGCTCAGTAATCTCTGTACATGAATTAATTGATTGAATTGGGAGGTGGAGATTTAGGGGTTGTGCAACCCAGCGGCACCTGGACTAGTGCCCTTTGCTTCCTTGAGTTCCTCGGCATAGAGACCCCTGGGATCAGATGGAAATGTCTGCAGAGAGTGTTTTTCAAACAGCCCCTTCAAAGCGGCCTGCCTAGCAACAAAGAGCCTTTCAGAGCCCAGCTTCTCAAGGAGGAGGAGCTCACAGCAGTGTGTGTGTGTGGGGGGGTTGCTGGAGTTATTGCTGCTCTGACTCCACAAAAGAGACAAGCCACAGAGGATTGAGTTTCATCTGGGGGTACAGCTTCGGAGTCTAAGGGGCCAGGGCTGGGGCTGGGGGTTAAGGCTGATGAGAGTGAGAATGTCTTTAGGGAACATTCTGGGGTATTTGTGTGTGTGTGTGTGTGTGTGTGAGCAAATTTATGTTTCAGTATTAGAGCACAACTATATGGGTGTGGAAGGATGTGTTTAACAGTTTCCCAGGGAAATATGTGTTTTTAATTAAGAATAGTTTTAAAATATAAAAGTAATGCATATTTGCTATAAAAATTGAAATATAGAAATATATAAACCTCTAAATAAAACATTGAATCTCTTGCCACCCACCATAAGTAATCACTGTTAACATTGCGGAGTATTTTCTCCCAGACTTGTATGCATGTATGTGTGTGTGCATGTGCGTGTATGTGTGTGTGTGTGTGTGTGTGTGCTATGTTTTATATGGACGTAATTAAACATCTGTATAATAGATATGCTAGGTTCTAAACAAGTGCATGGTGTGTGTTTTTTTTTTCATTACCTCATTTAATTCTTACATTTCTATGAAGGTAGATGTTTATATAATTCCCATTGAAATGGTGAGGAAAGTGAGACAGTGAGGTGCAAAGGGATGAAAATGTGCTACAAGGTTCTTATACTCCACTGCTAGCCATGTAAGTGTTGTTTATAACCACGCAGGATTATATTAGCTTTCTTTGCAACTTGGCTTCTGCTCTGGGCCACTTTCTTGGCCTCTTCACCTCCTCCTCCTCTCCCAGGATCCCAATCACTGCTTTTTCCTCTGGGCCCAAGGATGTCTGTGCCTCAATTCCCTGGGAACCTGTGAATGCTATTTTACCTGGCAAAGGGACTTTACAGATGTAACAAAGGCTTAGACCCTTGTGTAAGTTTCTCAGGGCTATCTCAACAAAGCACCAAAAACTAGGTGGCTTAAAACAACAGACATTTTTGGTCTTATAGTTCTGGGAAGCTGGAGTCTGAAGTCAAGGTGTCATTGGGCCTTGCTCTCTCTGCAGGCTCTGGGGAGAATCCTTCCTGGCCGCTTTTAGCTCCTGGTATTTGCTGGCCATCCTTGACAGTCCTTGGCTTATAGCTGTATCACTCCAGTCTCGTGGCCATCTTCCCTCTGTGCATGTCTGTCTCTGTGTCCAAATTTCCATTTTTATAAGGACACCAGACACAATGGATCAGGGCCCACCTGAATGACCTCACTTTAACTTGATTACCTCTGTAAGACCCTATTTCCAATTAAGGTAAGCTGAGATATTTGGGGCTTAGGACTTGAACATATCTTTTTTTTGTGGGGGATACAATTCAACCTATAACCATCTTAAAATATGGAGATTATTGTGGGTTATCTGGTGAGCCCAATCTAATCACATGAGCCCTAAAAAGCTGAATACTTTCTCCATCTGGAGGCAGAAGAGAAGTGCAGCAGAGGGAAAGCCAGGAGGACTTGACACACGGCACCAACCCTGGCTCAGAGACATAGGAGCCTGTCCAAGGGCAAAGGTTGGAAAAGGTTGGAGAGAGGCCTGTGGAAGCTAAGCACCCCCACCCGGAGCTGACAGCCAACCAGGACGTTGTAACCTCAGTCCTACAACTGCAAGGAACTAGATTCTGCTGCAACCACAATCCACGAAGACGTGGATTCTTCTCAGAATCTTCTTGTAAGAGCTCAGCTAGCCGACAGCTTGCAAGACCCTAAGCAGGAAACCAGCTGAGTCAACTTGTACTTCTTATCTACAGAACTGAGAGATAGTACATTTGTATTATATTAAGTTGCTAAGTTTGTGGAAATTTGTTCCAGCAGCAATAGAAAAAGAATGCAGTTACCTTCCCATTTCACTGGCCCTTCGGAGCCATAAGCTAATGAAATGGCCAATGCTAGAAATTCCTTGGGGCCATATGTTTACTTTCGTGGGTCTTTAATAATACCATCCCCCTGTGCAGAACATGATAGTTCCCAATGTATTTCACACAAAATTTCATTTACTCCCTTCTGCAGCCCTGTGCGATGTAGGGAGATTATTTTCTCCAGTTTCAGAGGAGGAAACCAAATTTTAAAGAAGTAAGTGATTTTCCCAAAGCCTCACAGAGCTGGGATTACAAGCCAGGCTTCCTGCTTCTGAATCACATGTGCTTCTTGCCACAACTCACTCCTGCCTCCGTTTCCCAAAACATCAGCAGTCTGAACATAATTAGGGCTGCCCAATGGGCTGAGCCCCCTTGTGAGGCTGTCAGCTTCCTTTTGCCGAGAAAAGATCAAGCAAAAGCTGTGGACAATTTACTTGGGATGCTGAGGAAGGAATCCCTGCTGTTCGTGGAAGGATGTTGGCAGATGTGTCCTAATGCCTTTTTCAATTCAGGGTCTACAGTGGGAAGTGAGATGAGTTTTTTGTACTTCAGTTTAGGCAGGAGAAAACTCACTAGGAGTTGCTTTCGCCAGTAGATGGGTTCACAGAGGAGTCAAGATTTACCCTAGGACTTGGAGAACGAAGAGGGCTTAGAGAGGATGGCTGTGTTTGGGTTTCTGGCGTGATTGTAGGGTTTGTCTTTAGCCCACGCCTTCTGACTCCAGTTGCTTTGGTGAAACTTGCTGTCAGGAACTGGGTCAAACCTGAAGTGAGTGTACCCCGGGCCCCTGGCCTGCCCTCCCCATCCCACCTCCGAGTCCATCGTGGTGGCTGAAGGCACACCATGTGGTCGACTGCTTCTGTAGCCAAAAGAACAGTGGTGGGAGAGCAAGAAGGGCAAGGAAAATAGAGGCCGAGAGCTTCCTGCTTGGCCTCACTTCCTGTGGCTTCTCTGCTAACCCGCTGCAACTCTTATTAACTTGCTGGCTTTCTGTGGGTGGAAACCAAGCGGCCTGTTTTTCTGAGGTCATCTCTCCTATTCAAGGTTCCTCAGCCATTTCCACTTGTCCTTCTTGAACCTGGACATCCCCTCCTCTGTCTGTTCCCTGCATGGCTGAGGTGACTTACAGTGTGGCTTTCCCAAGCCAAAACTCTCTTCGGAGCTGTGAAGGCCGCTGGGCTCCACTGCTTTCCCCCGCATGTCCTGGAGTGCTGTTCAGTTCAGGAGTCCTTTCTAACACACTGTGCCAGGCACTGTGGGGAGGCCCCGGAAATACTGGCCTAGCAGGCTTCAGCTGGGGAGGCAGCATGGCACTGTGGAGAGAACTCAAGTACTTATTAAACACCTGCTGTGTGCCTGGCCTTGTGCTAGCCCTCAGGGACACAGCACTGAACAAGACAGCTGGAGGGCCTTGCGCGTGGCTAGCTTCCACTCTGCTAGCTGTGTGACCCCGAGCTAGTCACTTCACCTCTGTGTCTCAGTCATGTCTTGCAAAGACTGACATGGCCCTTTAAAGTGTGTTGTAACCCATAAAGCCCTATGGAGGTGATATTGTTCGTTATTATTTTCTTACCCGATCCTCTCAGTCACCTCATGAAATAGCGCAGCAGCATTTGTAAACCCATTTCTCAGATGAGAAAGCGAAGCCTCAGAGAGGTTGAAGAGCAGGGGCAGGAACAGACACTAACTCTTTGTTGTTGGCTTCTATTTTACTGTATATCTGTAGTCCAGGAGTGACAGTGTTTAACGCATTTTCAGCAACAACAGCATTAATAACTCACATTCATCAAATGCTTACCATGTGCCCAGTTCTAGGCTATAAACATGCCTGTTATTATCCCCCACTTTCCATATGAGAACATTGAGGTCGGCTGGGGTAAGTCATTTGTCCAAGGTCACTTTCTAAGGAAGAGGCAGAGGCAGAGGCAGAGGCAGATTCAAACTCTGGTGTGTCTGACTCCTGAGCCTCTTACTGATCAGACTGTGGTCACATGATCTTCCCTACAGTTAGTCCCAGAAACCACATGGAGTGAGAATGGGAAGGGATGGTTTCTCCAGAGGAACGTAGAAGTGCTGGTCCCAGAATAGGCCGGCAAAAACTGCAGATGGCCTCCTCACCATCCAAGGGCTGGGCTGACTGTCTCTCAATGAAGCCACTGGCAATGGGACTTCTCTGAACTGTTAGGGTCATAAGACCTTTTGAGAATGCCCTCCCCCCAGAAAGACACGTAAGTGAGGACTCCCTAGCACGGCCTCTGCGGCATTGCACAGTTTCTCCTGCCTCTGCCTGCCCCCTCCCACCCAGCCTCCTAGCTGTTCCTTGTACTCATCATGCTGCCTCCCTTAAAGGGCCTTGAACTTGCTGATTATTCTTCTGACCTAGTTAATGCTTCCTCTGTGTACATTCTCATTGCCTCTCCTTGGTCCCTATTTCAGTAGCAATTTGAATTGGTTATTTTGTTGATGTCTGTCTCTACCACCAGAATGGAGGTTGCATGAAAAAGGGAGCTGGTTTTGCTCCCCTTTGTATCCATTGCACCCAGTAGAATGTCTAGCACAAAGTTGGTGCCAGATAGTACATGAGTGAATGTTTGTCCGTACATACACAATTTGCTCTGAAATTCCCAGTGGCACTACAGCTTTCTAGAGTTAGTCTCTGAACCCGAGGTTAAAAACCACAGAATAAAAAATGGAAAAATCAAGGCATTGGCCATCAGCTCACTTAAAACAGAGCCATGCAAATGAGGAATTCCCCACCTCCCATCCCCATCTAGTTTTTCTGATAATCTCTTTTTTTTCCTACTGAAACTGATGTCTCCTAAGTGGAGTCCTTTGGACGACGAGTTCTGGGTAAACATCTGTGGTCAAATAAAGTTGGAAAACACTGTTTAATCTAACATATCCTCCTCTTGCACATTCAAAATTACATTAATAAAAGTAATATATTTTTTCAAAATTATTGTTAGTATAACTACCATTTATTGAGGGCTTACTATGTACCAAGTACTTTAATAGGTTCTTTGAATGTATTTTCACATGCAATCTCATAATAACCTTGTGTGATAGATGCCATCATCACCCCATGTTACAGAAGAGAAATGAATGATAAGAGGGGTTAAGAATGCTAAGTTATCTTCTAGGAAGTGGTAGATTTGGAACTCAAACCCTGGCAATCTGATGTGTGTCAAATCTTCTTAATCACTGTAGGTGTGAGAAATCCTATGGCAGGACCAGTTTATCTTTGTTTAACTCATATTTATTGATAATGGAACCTCTTTTCTCTCCAAACACATAGAAGATCCCCAGGATCAGAGCAAGTTGGGGATACATGAGTCAAGTGTTGAGTCATGTTGAGTAGGACTAAGTCTGGAAGAATGTAGGCCTGGCATAGACTCAATCCCACAAGTGTTTATGGAGCACCCTCTGTGCCAGGCGTTGTGCTAGGAGTGCCAGGAACATGGGTACAAAGCCACATCCTCATTGCCCACGGGTGCCCAGTGCCCCACTTGTCCCCATAGCAGACCAGTCTTGCTCCTGGGCTGCCCCACCCAGGACCCACCTGTCTCCAGATCAACCTCAGACTATTCGGCTGCATCTCCCCTCAGTGGAGCATTGCCCAGAGTCACGTTCGTGAATTAGTTCAGAGCAAAATGCACATTCATTCTGTAAATGTTCATTGAGGACCTTCTGTGCTGCAGAACCTGTGCTGGGGACTGGGGATATGGAGGCAAATAAAATAATGTCTCTTTCCCAAGACATTCACTGGGGGAGGCAGACCAGTGCATAGGCAACCATAATAAATCAGAGTGCCTGACAAATTGAAATGTGCCCCATTAGAGATGCAGACCAGCATGCTGTGGGAGTTCTGAGAAACTTCCTCCCTCCCTCCCTTCTCTCCTCCCTCCCCTCCCCTCCCCTCCCCTCCCCTCCCTCCCCTTCCCTCCCTTCCCTCCCTTCCCTCCCTTCCCTCCCTTCCCTCCCTTCCCTCCCTTCCCTCCCTTCCCTCCCTTCCTTCCCTTCCTTCCCTTCCTTCCCTTCCTTCCCTTCCTTCCCTTCCTTCCCTTCCTTCCCTTCCTTCCCTTCCTTCCCTCCCTTCCCTCCCTTCCCTTCCCTTCCCTTCCTTCCTTCCTTCCTTCCTTCCTTCCTTCCTTCCTTCCTTCCTTCCAAATTAATTTTGTTTTGGGATTGAAGCTCATGCCTAGATGATACCAGAACATCTGGACGAAGGGCAAGGCCAGATGTTTGGCTGACAACAGTGAGCAGCCATGTGTTCCGAGGTGTGTTCCGAAGCATCCCAGGGAATTCCTGCCCATCTGCCCCATGGGCAGGGAGGGACGTGGGAATGAGGTGCTGCCTCACCGGGCTCCCTCCAGTTGTGCTGCTGACTATGCCTAGGCAACACACAGAATGCCATCGCCCACTGCCCTGCATGCTGTCCTTCTAGCCCACAGAAGGATGCCTTCCTGGTGTCCAGTGTTGCCAGGTCACTCCCATTTCCCCAGATTAGTCACCTGAGCCCCCAGAGACAAGCATGGACTTTTCATTTCACTGACCTCGGTTTTCTTATCCATCAAATGGGAGTAAAGATTCCTCCTTCCATGGTGGTTGGGAGGATCAAATGAGAAGAAGTAATTGGAGGAGCTTTACAGATGTCACACATTGTTAAAGACCTGTCAGGGGCCCCAGGAGTCCCACTGGAGAAGCAGAAAATTATGGCCCCTTTAGCCTCCTACTTTGTTCTAGTGCCAGCAGGCAAGGTCAGGCGGGGCCTGAACTCCTTCATGACCCTGAAGCCTCTTGGGCTGTTTGCCTCTAGGTCTCTGCTGTTGCATTGACTGAGGTGATCAATGTGAAGGTTTAGTGTGGTGCCTGTGTGTGGAAGAGCTTACTGCCTGGAGTCGCCCCTGCTGCTCTTGTTCTGTTCCCTCTGCCTACAATGCCCTTCTCTTTTTTTTATCCCTCTCCTTCCCTTGTCCTTTTCATCCTCACTTCCTCATTTACTCATTTAATAGACACTGTTTTCTTTTTAATTGTGGTAAAATATACGTAACATAAATTTACCATTGTAATCATTTTTAAGTGTACAGTCCAGTGGCATCAAGTGCCTTCATGCTGTTGTCCACCATCAGCATCATCCATTTCCAGAACTTTTTCCATCTTCCCAAAATGAAACTCTGTCCCCATTAAACACGAGCTCCCCATTTCCCCCACCTCCAGCCCCTGCAACCACCATCCTACTTTCTGTCTCTGAATCTGACTATTCTAGGGACCTCATATAAGTGAAATCACATAGTATTTGTCTTTTTGTGATTGGCTTATTTCACTAATTATATTGTCCTCAAAGTTCATCCATGTTGTAGCATGTGTCAGGATTTTCTTCCTTTTTAAAGATGAATAATATTCCTTTGTATGTACATATCACTTTTTATTCATTCGTTCATCTGTTGGACACTTGGGTCATATCCACGTCTTGACTCTTGTAAATCATGCTGCTGTGGATGTGAACGTGAATATACTGATAGTACTTTTTGAGCATTACCTGGCACTGTCCTAGGGCTGCGATGGGGAGTGAACTCAGCTCCACTGCTCATGGAGCTTATAGTCTCTTGGGTGAGGTAAGAAAGCAAACAAGCCAGTAAGTGCATCAGATTGCCCTGTGTCCTGTGAAGATAAAGACCGGTGTTCTACCAGGGAGAGTAATGGTGGTGTGGAGGCAGAGGTGGGGGGTGGCTGGGGTGATGAAGAGGTCTCAGGGAGTGGCCTGAAGGATGAGGAGCAAGGGAGGGGAGGGGAGGGGCGGGGGAAGGTTGAGGCAGAAGGAACAGCCTGTATGGAGCCACTGAAGAGAGACAGAGTTGGCAAGTTGGAAAAGTTGAAAGAAGTAAAGTCCTCAGATTGTCACTTTGTTGTGCCCTTCTCTAGGAGCCTCCTGCCAACCCCCAGGCCCAGCGTATTACTTCTCTCTTGTCACTTTCTCCACCCTGGCCCTTACTCCAATTCGTTCAAACTGCCCCTTTGTTCAGCTGTTTCAGCTAGTGAGCTCTACTTGAGTGCAGGCACTATTATTTTATTTTACTTGGGGGACATGCTTGCATATCTTGGTAGGTGTCAGCAACTCTTAGACACTCCCCTGAGGTCAGCAGTTTCCCTGGCAACGACCCAAGAACATCTACACAAGGAGCCGGCTGCCATCTGGGGCCTGCCAGAGCTGGACATAGAACTGGTGTTAGGACATTCGACTCAACATAGAAGCCTTTCCTCTGTGCTTTCTCCCATGATGTGCCACACACTTGGGCACGTCACTGTGCAGTGTGCCTGTTTCAGCTGGCGGGAGCTTTCCTGCACTGTTGCTTCAGAAGCAGGGAATACGGGAAGCATCCTGCCTACGGCTGGGCAGTGCAGCGGTGTTTGCCCCCATCTGCAGATTTCCAGAGTCGCTGTGCCAGTCCAGCTGACTTGGCCGGACCACAGTGCACAGTGCTCCGGGGCTGGTGGCCATAAGCCATGCCCCGCCACCTCTCCCCTTGGTGTTGGTAGCTTCCTAGCTTCCTCTCACATGACTATCTCTGTTTACTTCTCTCTCTGGCCTCCCTGCCTGTGGCGTCCCCATGCCACCTCGAGTTTAATCCGCTGCACTATACACAGCCCCTGCAGTGGCCCCTTCCAGGTGGCCTCATTCCAGAGCATGTGCTATCTTTGGCTAACCCTCCTAGCCCAGGCTCCTCACACCCTCCCCAGCATTCTCTACCACCATGAAGGAGGATCTGTGCACTTCTTAATGTTAAACCTGTGATGTTGTGTCTGGGGCTCCTCCATCAAGTGCCCAGGAGGTAACTGGCTCTTGGGGGACAGAAACAGGTTAATCTTGAAGTCATGGGATGAACATTGTACGGTGAGCAGCCTAGCACAGAGCTTAACTGAAAACAGATGAGTGAGATAGATAGTGGAAGGCAGACAGAAGCTGGGGATCCAGGCTCTGAGTGTACTAGAAAGATCAGGGAAGGTGTTGGTTATGGGTTGCTCTGTGTCCCTCCAAAAATCGAAGTCCGGACCCCTCAGTATCTGTGAATGAGACCTTATTTGGAGATAGGGTCTTTACAGATGATCAAATTAAGACAGAGTCATTAGGGTAGGCCCTCATCCAATATACATACAGGGAGGATGCCATGTGAAGATGAAGACAGAGATGGGGTGATGCAGGTATAAACCAAAGAATGCCAAAATGGCCAGCAAACCACCCGGAGCTAGGCGAGAGGCCGGAACCCATTCTCCCCTAAAGCTACTGAAGGAACAAACCCTGCCAACACTTTGATCTCAGACTTCTAGCCTCATGAATAGGCAGAAAATTTCTGTTATTTATGCCACCAGTTTGTGGTCCTTTGTTATGGCAGCCCCAGGAAACAAATGTAATATCTGAATATCATCAGAGCCTCTCACCTCTGATTATGGAACAGTGTGCTTTAGCTCTTGGGTTTCTTCACATCTTATTTAGTTTGGAGACACAGGGGTTATTTCGTGGTATCCAGGCAAAGATCTTTAATAATAAAAATAATAAAGACCTTTAATAAGACTCTAATGAGAATTGTAATAAGATCCTAATAAGGAACTTTTTGATATCCTTCCAACGGATGTGAACTGGGCAAGGCATAGTAAGACCAACAATCCACTATACTTTTCTAGGGCTTTCCAGTTGATAAAGCCTTTCTTATTTATTATCCCATTTTAGGTTGATCTCACAGGGAGGTTAGCACTGTGAGATTCCCATTTTGGAGAGGAGAGAACTGAGCATCACAGAAGTTCCATAATTGTGTGAAGTGGCAGAGCTGAGATTTAAATGTCGGCCTTCTGACTTTAGTCTCATGTTCTTTCCATGCTTCTTAGCTGCCCCTGAACTTGGAGCAGGTAACGGTTTGAGGGCAGCTGAGCCCTTGCCTGGTGGCCTGAGGAGAAACACATTCTTTTGGTCCTTTCTCAGGAGCCAGGAAGAGGAGACATCAGCCAGCCAGGACCTTTTCACATTCTTGTAGGGCTCCATGTTGGCCACGGGGCCCTCGGGTTCTCGTGACAGTGCTAGAGCAGTCCAGTTGTGGGAGTGGGCCATGATGGGGTCGTAGCAGCCGTGCACAGCAGGTGGGGAGAAAGGCTCCAGGTGAGACCGGCTGCCCAGGGTGGGATTAGCACTCATCAGATATCCAGCTGTCTTCCTGCAGAGGGACTGGACCAGCGATTCTCAACCTGTGGGTCGCGACCATCGGAAAACACATATAGCACATTAGATATTTACATTAGGATTCATAACAGTAGCAAAATTACAGTTATAAAGTAGCAACGAAAATAATTTTATGGTTGGGGGTCACCACAACATGAAGAACTGTATTAAAGGGTCGTGGCATGAGGAAGGTTGAGAACCACTGCACTGGACAGAAGCAAGTCACACGGCCCTGAACCTTAGCCAGCCAGGGAATGGTGGTGGTGTGTGATCCCAGGCCACTTCATAGCACTCCTCAGGGCTATGAAAGTGCTTGCTACCCTCTAGGAGTCAGAGGCCTGAGTTTAGGTCTCTGTAGAGTGCGACTTCAGGCAAGTCCCTTAACCTCATGGAGAGTCAGGGCTCACACCTGTGAAGTGGCTGGATGAGTGCATCCACCTTGCTGGGCAGAGGTGAGGAGGGAAGGATATGGTGGGAGCACTTTGTAATGGCTGACCTCAATGTTATTCATAATAATAGTAATAATAGTGAATGCCCATGCATCTTGGGGAAGAATGCTATAACTCCTTCTGCCATGAGGAGCCATCCAGAACCATGGTGATTCCTAAAGAGAAGGCCCACTCTACCCCCTTCGTCCCCCTTTTATTGTGCCAGGGTGTGACTCAAGTTCTCTTGCAGTTTCTATCACCAGAGAGTTTCTTTCTGCTCCATCCCTCCCTGTACCCTCCCTGCCATCACATTCTGAGGTTGTCATGTGAGTGTTTTCCATGTAAAAAAAAATCTGGAAAACTCATTCAAGCCAAACAGAAATATAATATTACTGAGTCTGAAGTCGATCGTGTTTGTCTCACTGCCCTGGCACAGGACTTCTGCAGGCTTGAAAACTTCTCCAGTGTCAGAAGACTTTTGGTTTGTCGACTTGAGGGGGTAAAACTGAGGGGCTGTTTTTTCTGAAGCATTTACGGACACAGCCACATACCAGCACTGTTTCAATGGCAGTGATCAAAAACCTCTGTGCTTTTTGCAGTGCTTCCTATAGGTCTGCCACTGTGTGAGGTGTGTATTGTATATGTTAAAATCCCCATTTTTATCCTCTTAAATGTCAAACAGGCCCCTCTGACTGTAGAGACCAGGCTCTAAGCAGTTACGGCACACTGTCTCTCTGTCTGAAGAAACTCTAGACCAGCCCCTTCATCATCTAGGTGAGGAAACTGAGGCCCAGGAAGGAGGACAGTGACTTGCCTAGAAGGAGGGGCTGGACCCCAGGTGTCCTGACTTCCAGGGCTTTTCCCGCCGCCCTCTCCTCCTCTTCAGGGAAACACTGAATTGCTGCGAGTAGTTGGCCACTGGGCACCAGCAAGAGCCCCAGTTCCGCGATGCTCTTGCAGTTACATCCCAGGTCCCAGGTAAACCTGGAGAAAGTGGTATCGGTTAATTCAAGCCCTTGTCTACTTCAAAGGGCTTTGGCCTAATTGACCCAAAATACAGCTACTTTGAGTTTCAAAGTCAAGGGTCTGGACACATAAGTTAAGCACCAGAGGGAGTTATTTGCTCAGTTATGTGCACCTCATCTCAGCAAAAATTCATAATTAGTAGTTAATAGTGTGGGAACTTCTCACTGTTCCCAGAACATGCAATGACATGTCATGCCTCATTTCATTTGCACATACTGTTCTCAAAGCCCTGAATGTTCTCCATCCTAATCCTCACCTCTTATTCTCAGCCTGGTTAACTTCTACTCATCCTTCAAGAGCGGCTTATTGACTCATGTCCTGCCACTCCTCTCCCCCAATCCTAGGCATAAATAGATGTGGTGTTTCTATAGTCTGCCTCTCCCACCAAACTGTACACTCCATAAGAGCTTATAATAATAATGGTGCTTAAAATGCTTCCCTGCAGCCAGGCTCTACGCTAGCCACTTTCCACGTATTTTCTCATTTCATCTTCCATGACATTATAAGATAGATCCTACTACCATCCTTATTTCCTAGATGAAGTTAAAGCTTCATAGAGAGGTTCCGAAACTTGCATGAGGGTACACAGTAGGTGACAGAGGCAGGAATGAAATCAGTGCTGCCATGCAGTTTTACAGGCTGTGCACTGCACAGGGCATGTGGGGGAGGGGCCAGTATGGCTGAACTCTTACTCTCATCTTGGTGCAGAGCTGCGACTGGCTCCAGGGTTCACACTCTTAACCCCTCCAACACACCGGGAATTTAAATATGCAGATTCACATCACCAGTGTCTGACACAGAGTAGGGCCCAAACATGGATGAAAAGGGAGATTATAAACCAATAGGCTTTTCCCTTCTCACCGTTCCCCATATCTGCAAAAACAGGTCACCACTTAACATGGTACTTGGTTTAAGAAGCACATCTTTTAGTTGGCTTGCCTCCTAGCAGGTACAAAGAAATGGCTGAAAACCCAGAAAGAGGTCTGCCTTTGGAGCTCTGGGTGTTACATAGGTGTTTTCTAAGTAAATTCATTCTGCCACCTTTGGACCTTTGAAAGTGGTTTAAGCAGTTGTTCAAAAGCCACGGGTGAGCTGAAACACAGGCTTGGTTTGAAACCAGCTGCAAGAACGGCACACACTGCTCACGGACAGCGTGCTGGGTGCCCCAGTTCTGGTGCAGGAGCACTGTGTTCTCCAGGAGGGTCTCGGCGCGGGTCCTCCTGGGAAGAAGGGCTTCCTGGTGCCTGACAGGTGACTTTCCCAGCATACGTGCAGCAGCTGGGAACAGCAGAGCTGATTCCTTTACATGGCACTCAACACATATTTGTGGAATGAACAGAGGTATGAATAGTTATGCAGCACAGATTTGATTTGGACAGGCATGGGAAGGACGTGCTGGATGGAGAGAACGTGGAGGTGAATGTGAGGGCGAAGCAAACTGGCAGACAGCAAAGAGACCAGCCGAAAGAAAGGAGAAGCTGGTTTGGAGCTGTCTCCCTCCTTGGGAGGCCTCTGTTTCAACAGATGTTGCAAAGACAGAAGTCAGAACCAAAATGCACAACTTGACTTCTCAGCCAAAACAACCACCAAAGAGAATGTTGTCCCCAGGCCTCTCCAGTTCCTTGCTTTGATGTGAACAACTCATCCTAAAGCTCCATTTTTGTCTAAGACAGAGGCCCAACCATCAGCTCTGCTGGAAGTTGAGTTTGGGAGCTGGAATCTTCTTCCTTACATTGCGTCCTGGATTTCTGGGGATGTTCTTTAAAACCAGCACATCCCAAGGAGGGAGACAGCTCCAAACCAGCTTCTCCTTTCTTTCGGCTGGTCTCTTTGCTGTCTGCCAGTTGCTTCACCCTCACATTCACCTCCACGTTCTCTCAATCCAGCACGTCCTTCCCATGCCTGTCCAAATCAAATCTGTGCTGCATAACTATTCATACCTCTGTTCATTCCACAAATATGTGTTGAGTGCCATGTAAAGGAATGAGAGGTAGGGCAGTTCCTGGGAGTTGAGAAGGTCAGGGTGGGGCCATATGAATGGGATCTGAGGAGGGATGGAATGTAAGATTTTTAGATTAGTGAAGACCAAGAAATGAAGTCAGGGTAATAATTGATTAGTCAGCAGCATGGATGCTGAAATGGCCTTAGGCAAAGGCAAGAGTGTATGTCATGAGGATGGTTACCTGTAGCCAAGTCAAACATTTGCTCTTGTGGGTGTGGCTTAGAGTTCTGTAAATAACAACATGCTAGTTCAGGCAGAAATACCCACATATACTACACTTAAGTACTATCGATGTTGATTTCTCTTTCACGTAACAGTCCCACTGGCTCCAGCTGTCTGGGAGGCTCTGAATGAGGTCATTTGGTTGAATGGGTTCCTTCTGTATCATTGCTCTGCCATTTCCTAGGATGTTGCATTCATCTGCATGCTGATGTTGGGTCCTGTGACGTGGGCTCATATTCCATTGCAAAGCACTTAGTCACAGGGTCACCCTTAGCTGCAAGGGAGGGCAGGGAATTTCTATCTGGGACATCTCTATCATATTTCTCTGCAACAACCATATCTATATATCTATATATCTATATATCTATATATCTATCTCTATCTATCTATCTATCTATCTATCTATCTATCTATCTATCTATCTATCTCCTGGCTAACATTCTGTCCCTACAGACAAAGGAAGGAACAGAATTTGTGGGACCATTTAGCAATCTGGCACAGATGGCTTTATGGATGGCCATTCATTCAACAAATGTTTATTGAGGACCTCTTACTCGTTAGGCACTAGGGTTATAGAGGTGAAGGAGACAGATGTGATGCTGCCCTCATGGAGCTCACAGCCTAGTGGGTGGTATGGTCTTTAGAGAAGGAAATAAGACTTATTGAGTGACAGCTGTAGATGAAACATGTGAGAGCCTAGAGATGGGCAGCTTCACAAGAGCAGGCTGTGAAGGGAAGAGTCAAGGAAGGGAGTAGTGTCAAGGAAGGGTGGACTCAGGCTTAGGCAGTAGGTAGAGGAAGATTCATTCACTCACTCATTCATTTATTCATTGTTTATTCATCAAGTACTTAATGATGGGGATGGTGATAAGTGAAAAGAGGTACCGTGTCCACTGTCATGGGGTTTTCTTCCTAATAGGGTTTTCTTCCTTATTAATCAGCTAATCACATGTATGGGATGGATAATTACAACCTGAGATAAAGCTTTAGAATTTAGATCTGTGAGAGTTTTTAACAGATCTGACCTAGACAGGGTTCAGGGAAGGAGTAATGACCATTTGAAAGATGAAAGGATATTAACCAGGTAAGGAGCATGCCAGATCAAGGGAACAGCCTATACAAACGCCCTGGGGATGGTGGGACTGAAAAATGCCCGTGTGTCTGAAGCAGGCTGGTGGGGAGGAGGGGCGTTGGAAAGGTTATCAGGGGCAAGCACACACAGGGCCTGAGTTCTGTTGGGATTTTAGCTTTTATTATAAGAAGCAAGGGAAGCCACAGATGAGTTTTAACTGGGAGGACTGACATGATCAGAACCTTAAAAAGGGTAAGTTCATGAGTCATGTCTTTGCAGAAAAGTAGAAGATATAGCAGAAGGATTAGAAAGGGGTCAGAAGGCTGAGAGAACAGGGTGGACAGAGGGACGTCTTGGGTAAGGTCTATGGCTCACTTGGACAATAAGCGTGAGGAGTTGAGCAGATGGAGGGACAGAGAATGGACTCATTGACCTCAGACTTCCATCTGGAACTGGGGTGTGAAGCTGCGTGTCAGGCCTTCCCCAGGAAGGGCTCCATGGCTGACTAATGTGCTGGCTATCACAGTGGGCACCTCACCCCAGCATGGCCCCTTCCCAGATGGCATGACCCTCCCTTCCTTGGAGGAGAACACTGTGGGGGAATGCCCTTCCGCTGGAGCCCTTTCTCCCTCAGAATGAGGCAGTGGTGACTGAGCAGCACCCAGGCCCTGAGGGCTTCTCCAGGCCCAAAGGCCTGGCCTTCCACCCTAGCTGACCCCAGCTTATCTCCAAATCCCCTGAGAAGAACCACAGGGCTAGTTCCCAAACTGATAGCATCATGGGACTCCACTCACTGGGAGGCCAGGCTGGTGGGCCCAGTGACTGGGCAGGGAATCCGGCTGGGCTGGGTGCTGCATTTGGAACCACAAGGGAACCTCCATCTGGGTTATTTATTGAGCCTGGGACAGTCCCTGTTTTTCTATCTGTGAAATAAGGTTTCTATAGGGATCAAGGGAAGATCAACTAACAGTATGGTGCAGCATGATAGTTGTGGACACTGATAATAATAATCATAATCATATCAACTATCTGAGTATGAAGTGGCTCTGACATTCACCTGAAATGCCTGCATTGTTGTGGCAATGAAGATGATGGTGTTCACACCTGATATCTCCATTAGAGATGTTTTTCAGAATACTTCTGTGTGTGTGTGTGTGTGTGTGTGTGTGTGTGTGTGTGTGTGTGTGTAAATTGATCTGGGTGTCAGGAGATTTGGGGTCCAAGCTCAGTAGCAGCAGTAGTTGCTGGGCAATCTTGAGCAATTCAGTTCCCCGATTTATATGGTAGATTACAGTGTTTAAATGCACAATCCTGAAAAAGATTAGCCTAGTGTCAAATCCTGCCGAGCCATTTATTAGCTATGTTCCTTATAATACAGAAACAATAGTCGCTGCTGGGAGTTAAAGGAGATGCCACATCTAAGGTGATTCATACAATCCTGGCGTAGTGGGTGTGCCTGAGATGGAAACAATGGGCCTCAACTTCCTCATTTGCAGAGTTGAGCTGAATCTATCCCAGTGGCAGCAATGACAAGGGTTTTCAGTGGGAATGTCAGAGTTTCCTATGAGTATTTCCCACTGGCGGCATCCCGGGTCTCTGACTCACCCCAGCCTGGCTTGTGCTCAGGCCCCAGGTCTACAACCTGCCTCAGGTGGGGCGAGTGCAATCCTGCAGTGGTTCAGGCCAGGCGTAATCCTGCCAGTGCCCAGAGGCCCTTTGGTGGGATCTGCCTCATTTTTCCTGTGCATCCCCTGCATTCCACCTCCCCTGCCCTCTGCTCTGAGAGCAGCAGCCTTCTGGAGGGGCCCGGGAGGCAGAGTGGCCTAATTTTAGCCCTCTGGCTTCAGTGGTGAGCCACAGGTGAAGACCAAGGGGAAAGCAAAGAGGCAGCCACATTTTCAAAATACCTTTGGTCAAGACCATAAACAGTGCAAATGTTAGCCCACAGATGGGCCCACGCCCTCAGCTTGTTTTTGAGGGGAAACTAGAAAACAATCTCATTTCCTTCTCCTCTGCTTCTTCAGTTGACCCACCCTCGAGAGGGCCCCCAGACCTACAGCTTTGGCTTGGAGCAGCCTGTTGGAAGTGTTCTGGACCCTGCGAGTGGGGTGCTGGGTGTGGGAGCAGGCCCTTGCAGCCTGTGTTTGGTTTGGAGGGTCTAATTTGGGTTTGGCTCAGAAAGACCAGCCTCATTATGGGGGCTCCATCCTCCTCAGCCTCAGCCAGGGCTGCTGCCTTAGGAAGCCTGGGCAGACAGGCCTGCGACCGATAAACACTTGCTAAGTACCAGGCATTGTTTTAACAACCTTACCTCCATCAGCCTATCTAATCTTCTGAGTAACCTAAGAAGTGGGTAGGAGGATCACTCTCTTTTTGTAGATTAGGAAACACAGACAAAGCAAGTAACTTTCTCAAAATCCCACAGCTAGTAAGTGGCAGAGCTAGGATTGAAATTCATTCAGCCTGCCTCCAAAGCACAACCCTGGACCACTACAGGACATTGCCTCTGTCACACAGTGTCCCCTTTTTTGAATCATTTACTGTGCCAGGCGCCTCTAATGCTTAGAACAGTTAATTGACCTGCCGAGGGTCAGGACAGGAAGCCCTGGGATAGTGAGTCCAAGCCATTTCACTAGGTTGTAGAGTTCATGCTTCCTAGTCCTGCCGACCCCAAACCAGCTTCCCTGTGTGTCTCCTGTTGGCCAGCTGGCCCTGGAACCCTTGTCCCTGTGTTGGAAGGGTTGTCTTCCCTGTGGATTATCCCGTGGGTTTCGTCACAGCAGCCTGCAAGTGCAACAGAGGGAGCAGGGACCGCCCAGGATGTGAAATTGTAGACAGGAAACTCCTGGAACAGGCACTGCTCTCAGAGCTCCAAATATTGGGATTGAAATGGTCCATGTGCTTGTCTTCGGGGGTAGGGAGTCTTTACAGTCATCTTGGGGGAAGGTGTTCAGGGGGATCTTAATACCCCATCCCTATTTTTGCTTTGTCTCTTGCATATGTTGAGGTATTTATTTATTTAATTGTGGCAAGATACACAATTAATATATAAAATTTACACTTTAACCATTTTCAGTGTACAGTTCGGAGGCATTAACAACATTCACATTGTTGTGCAGCCATTGCCATCATCCATCTCTGGAACTTTTTGTCTTCCCAAACTGAAACTTTGTACCCATTACACACTAACTCTCCATTCCCTCTCCTGGAGCCCTTGGCAACTACCACTACTTTCTGTCTATGGACTTGACTCCTCTAGAGACCTCAGTTAAGTAGAATCATACAGTACATATTTGTCTTTTTGCTACTGACTTCTTTCACTTAGTATAATGTTTTCAAGGTTTATCCATTTTGTAGAAGGTGTTAGAATTTCCTTCTTCTTTAAGTCTGAATAATACTAATTGTATGCATATACCACATCTTGTTTATCCATTCATCTGTCTGTAGACACGTAGGTTGTTTCCAAACCTTTTGGCTATTGCCAATAATAGGGCTACCATATACTGAGGTTTTGTGGAAAAGTTTGCTTGAAAAAAAATCGGGTGCTAAAAGAAGTTTGAAAACCACTGTTCTGTCTAAAGTTGGGGGAGATGGAGACCCAACAAGTGTGAGTAAGGTACTGTATGTAAGAGGGCCAGAGCGGAAAGTGCAGCCTGTAGACTCTATATGCAGCACTTCTCTTCCTCTGGTGTTTATTAGAGGAAGGACGAGAATGCAGTTCCGTTTGGGGGCAATTGTCAGAAACCTCCTGGAGTTGCAGGAAGGACGGGATTCGACATTTATGGAGTGCCTGAGGGAACCAGCCCAACTCGGAGGTGGACAGAGCAGGGGTTGTGCCCTGCCTCGGCCTCTTGCTGGTCGTATGACTTTGGGAAAGTTGTTTCATTCTCAGAGCCTACGGTCATGGTGAGGATCAATTGAGATGACATGTGTCCCGGGCTTCTTGGTGCGTGTCTGGCACACAGGTCCCAGGAAATAGGAGCTGCCCCTCCGCAAGGCACTGCTGGGACAAAGAGACGAACAAGACAGGCTCTGGCCCATGGGAGTTCTCAGTGCATGACATCAAGAGGCACATGCTGTTGATTTGTCCCATTACTGGTCATATTGACATGTATCAATTGATTAAGATGATATTTGCCAGTTTTTTTTTTATTGCAAAGTTAATTAACAAGTGTTTTATACGCATTAATTAATTCGTATTTAATAAGCATTTTGTGGGAGCTATTTTAGGACTATATAAATATTCTATTCCTCATCAACCTTTCACCTTGTAGTTTTAGCATCATATTTAGCCGAATGATGATTTTATAATTTCACCATTCCTTCTACATTTATTACTTGGAATTCTACTGCAAGGTTGAGATTTTCTCCATTATTTATCTGTTCATTTGCTTGTTTGTTCATTCATTCATTTAGCTCAGCTCAGCTTCATGAATTTCTATTTTATTCATTGGGTTATAACCTCTGTAATAATCATTTATTTTGGTGCTTAAATTGTTTTTCTTTAACTTAAAATATCTGATAAGCTTGGAGAATAGTAGTAAATAGCCTAGTGTAGTTATAATATAAAATAATAATAAATATAGAGTCTTTTCTAAGTGCCAAGACTGTTCTAAGTCTCTTTAACTCTTTACAGATATTAATTCTTCACACATGTAATTGTTATTTATTGCATGAAACAAATTATCCCAAAATGTAACAGTTTAAAACAACAAACATTTATTTATCTCCCAGAGTTTTTGTGGGTCAGGAATCTTGAGTGGCTTAGCTGGGTGGTTCTGGCTCAGTGTCTCTCATGAACTCACAGTCAAGATCTTGGCAAGGGCCGCAGTCAGCTCGGGGCTTAACTGGAGCTAGAGAATCCACTTTGACGACATCCAACTCACATGGCTGTTGGCAGGAGGCCTCTCCACATGAACCTCTCCATATGGCTGCTTGAGTCTCCTCACACACAGCAGCCAACATCCAGAGTGAGCGGTCCCACATAGAAGAGCGCGGAGGAAACCACGTCGCCTTGTGTGGCCCAGTCTTGGAAGACATACACTATCACTTTTGCCACATTTTATTCATTAGAAACAAATCACTGAATATATCCCACGCTTAAAGGGAGGTGAGGTATGCTCGTAGGCCCCCTTTGAAAAGAGGAAATAAAGGAATTTGTGGTAGTACAGTAAATCTACCACAAAACATATGAACTCTTATTAACTCTTCCATCTGTACCATATCCCCATAAGACTGGCATTACTCTGAATAATTGTCTTGCCCCAGGTCACACAACCAGCCAGTGGTAAAGCTGGGATTTGAACCCAGGCAGCTGGCTCCACGGCCTCTGTTCTCAGCCACTACCTGATCTGACAGGGCCTTGAATACTTTTCTAAGCTGAACCAAGGGCATGGAGAATTTCTGAAGGTATTTGAGGAGAAACAGCCATGATACAAGCCAGTTTCTGAAGGCAACACACAGCAGGGTGGAGATGATAGGACAGGTGAGTGTCCAGCTGCCTTTCAGGGAGGGCTTGCATGCAGATCCATTTTCTCCCTCTGTAGCCAGGAGGCTTGTCTTTCCACCTAGAGCTTTCCATCTGTTCATTTTAGAGGTAGACAGAAAAAAGCAGTGTAAATCATAATTTAAAAAAATGGGCGGGATGGTGGTGTTGGCCTCTTTTTCCTGGCAAAGCACTGGGGGAAGGCTTGGTTTGGCACACCTGTATTGGAGGTGGGGGAGGGGAAAAAAGATGGGACAGTATGAGCTTTACCCTACGTAGATATTGCCTACTTGGAAGACAAGGATATAAACATGAAATTATGTAAGACTCGGCTTGCATGTAAATAACTATTAAACAGGAGGACCCAGGGTTGTGTCTTGGATGCCTTTGTATCTCATCACAGTACATAGCAGGGTGCCCCACTTTCCTTATTGATTGTTAAGTGAACAAAAGACAAATAGATACCATGATGGTGCCCTATCATGGCACTGGGGGCAGAGATAAGAAGGAGGTAGGTGGTGAAGCCAGGAGAGCCTGCCAGAGGAGGTGAATGTTATGAAGCATCTGGCCCCAGGAGGCTTGATTAGGTAGGAGTTAGCAGAGGTTAATAGCCAAGGAGGTATTGTAAGGATCTCCAAAACTGACAAGCACCAAAAAATGGTCTGAAGACTCAAGGACAGGAATATACTAGATGTCAGGAGGGGTGTGGCAGGGGAAATCTTGGGGCAGGCAGGTGTCAGCACCAGGAATCTAGGTGGGAAGGCAAAGAGTTTTAGCCCTAGGACCAGAGCTCAGAACAGGGGCTAGAGTCGGGGGCAGACTTGCTTTGCCCTTTGGTGCCCTTTGACCTTGTTTGGGCCTAAACTGGTGTCAGAGGGGCTCACTCTTAGGAATGTGAGCAGGAAGGGACTGGAGTGACTTAGGGAGGTACCTATAGCTGTTGAGGGGCTTTGTCAGGGAGCTGGCACTAGGGAAGAGGGTTTCATTTGGGCCAGCCCAGTGCAATGTGTCCTTCAGATTGCTGAGGCCTTCATATGCACAAATTGTAGATTATGGTATATATTGGAGTGAGGGTGAACCTGCTCTCAAGGGATTTTTAGTGTTGAATTTCTTAGGAGAAACTCAGAGCCTA
Source organism: Myotis myotis (assembly GCF_014108235.1). Classification (NCBI taxonomy): domain Eukaryota; kingdom Metazoa; phylum Chordata; class Mammalia; order Chiroptera; family Vespertilionidae; genus Myotis; species Myotis myotis. The sequence continues at coordinate 21,633,633 of NW_023416317.1, read as the reverse complement.
CACTGCAAATGAGACCCAAGGACCCCAGCCCCCGTGGAAGCCTGTCTGAAATTCTGTACTTTTCCTACTGTGCAAAGAGATAGAATAGCATCTGAATTTCTCTACAAGGAAGCTTTAAATTTGTGATTTGAGCCCTCGCTGTGCCACTTCCTTCTGCGGGACCTTAGACAGGTGACTAATTCCTCATTGGGAACTTGGAAATAATTAATACCCACCTCCTGGGGTTTTGGGGAGAATAAATTCAATCACACATATGAATATAATTTTTCAAACAGCAAAGTGGTATGTGAACCTAAGGGAATAATACTGTGAAATAAATTCCACCCAGTGAGAGCTGAAAGGTATTAATACTATCAGTGGACCTCTCTTTACATAGGAACCTGGATGTTCCAGTTGCATTCACAGGGGAGCTACAGAAATGACTCACTGCCCTTTTCTGGCTCATGGAACAAAAACTCAAGGAGAATCTGGTTAAGAAAATCTCCCAATTTGACTAGAATCCCTCCCCACCCGCAACTCTGTCTTCTGTGAGGGTCGCATACAGAACCCTCTTGGTTTGAGCAGACAAGAGAGCCAGACAGAATCCTGGGTGGGAAGTGGCTTTTTTTTCCACACAGCCCTGGTGTCCAGACTGGCTCCGTACTTCTTGATAATATCTGAGAGAGTTATTTTAGTTGGACTTTCAGAGAGATTAAAAAAAAAAAAGAATTAGGTGAAAATAACAATGATTGTTACTCACTGAATGGTGCTAAAGCAATCTGACTGAGTTCCCCCTGAAGCATCTTCCCTCAAGCCTAAAAATACTGCTCTAGGATTACAGTGGAACCTCAGTTCTGGAATTGAATTCATTCTGGAAGTCTCTTCGAAAACCGAATCCTTTTTCCCCCATTAGAAATAATGTAAATTGAATTAATCCATTCCAGACCCCCCAGTGGTTCCCCATTTTAACCTTTCTTATATGCAGCACATGTCTAATGCTGTTTAATCTATAAATAAACACTTTAAAAACAAAAAGGACAGAAATATAAATGAAAATTTAACAAAAAGGAAATGGAATGTACCATAAAAAATGAAAATTTAATAATAATAATAAGCAACAACAAAAACAAAACACAGAAAATATTCACAGCACAATTTCCTGAGATATTAACCACGTCAGGTTTAGCGGGAAACTGACTCATACTCGCAGATTCTTTCCTTTGTTTGTTGCCTGGGAGACTGGTGACTGATCATACAGGTATCAGCATGAAGAGGTGGTCAGGTTGAGAAGCAAATTGTTGAAGATGGGAGACATTCCAGAACCAAGGTTTGACTGTACTTCCTGTGTTACTTCCGTCATGCCTTAGAAGTGTGTATTTTAAATGTGTACATATAGGGTATTCCAAGAAAATGAATGATTTTCTCACACTCTGAATGATTATAAAGTCAGTGTTTATTAACATACAGTTCATTTTCAAAATTTAAAAGAATCTATGGAAATGAATAATTTTTTTTGTCAATGCCTGTTTTTACACTGATGACCGTTCTGGTCCAGGCACTGCTGATAATGTGAGATAATGGAATTGCAAACATCAAGAATAATTTTGTTTGGCTTTTGTGTGCCCTCAGTTCATTGACTGTTGCCAGTTTTGTACTGTAAACTTTATCGTTTATGTATCCCCATTAAAAAAAATTCTAGTGGCACTTTAGGATACATTTTCTTTGTTCAAAGCTTAGTCTGGATTCACCCATTATTTCAAATCAGTTAAACCTGAAAAGGAGTGAAAATTAAGTGAGTTATCAGCTGTATACATTTTTGGGGGACATCCTGTATGTGTGGGCTATAGATGTATAACTCTTTGGTCTGGGTTTCGTTTTCCTCTTAGGGTTCTCATACTTCAATTCCTGGTGTTCCCCAGTGTAATTTAGAGAAGACTCACTGTATAATGGCCAAACTTCCATTTCCCCTCCCATAAAATAAGGTAAACAGTAGCTGCCTCATGGGTTGTTTTGAGGCTAAAAGGCACTAATGTATGTGAAGTGCTTACATGGTACCTAGTGCATAGTGAACACTCAGTAAGTGTTGAGGTTTTTGTTTTTTTCCCCCAAGTAGCTAATACAGTATTTCTTACCCTCAAGAAAAATATACCTCCTAGAAATATAAACATCTTGAAAGTTTCGGATAAATCCCAGGATCCATACTTAGAATATTAAAACTAGGGTACTTGGGGGTATGGAATAGGGTCCTGATACATATTTGTATTTATTTGGAAATAAAGGGTGGGGGGATGCTCCTTTGAGGTGCTATCTCCTGCTGTGCTTGGCTGTTTCCTGTCTGTTGAAAAACATATCCAAGCTTTTCCCTGCTATTCTCACTTTCCCAGAACTAGTCAAAGTCCCTTGGGAAATATGTTAACAGATCTTGCTCTCCAGGGGCTAGTGCAGTTCTTTCCCACTCCTGGGCTGAAGCCTCAATGTTCTAGTGACAATACCAAGTGTCAGCTCCCCCTGGAATACATTATGGGGAGGGAAATAGGTTATTAAAGTTCCCCTTAGGGGTCAGGGTTCCAGAATCAGGTGTATTGCTTGACATCTGGGACTGTTGTAGGGTTCCTTCAACTGGGAAAGAAGGTTGGAAAAAAGCTTCTCTCTCTCTCTTTAAAACAATTGGTCTTGGATGGGGGAGAGAGAGCGAGCCAAAGGGAAAGAAACTTCTATGTGAGAGAAACATTGATCAGTTGCCTCCTGCCTGCACCCTGACTGGGGATCGAACCCCCCACCTTCTGGTGTATGGGACGATGCTCCAGAGCAAAAAGCTTCTCTTGATTGCTAAGGCTATGACAAATAAAAGTGATGCACCAACATGTCCTTGCAGACAGTACTGGGCAAGTCACCCAGCAACTCAGTAGCAAGACCTTCAGTGTCCCCCAATATAACTATGTTAATTATGCTCTGCTACTGGGCTCTGGTCCTACACTAGGGACTCTGGTGGGCCAAGAAAAGTCAACTGCAAAGCTCACGGTGGGGAGGGTTTAGGAAGAGAGAGGGAGGGGTGGGAGAGAGAATATGCAACAACATAATACAAACTTCCCACTCAAGATGAGCCTACAATTCCAAATTATAAAACAAATTGGAGGAAAACTATTGTTAAGGCAGAAGGAGAAAGAAAGGAGGAAAGGAAAAAGGATTAGAGGAAAGAAGGAAAGAAGGAAAGGAGAAAATAGCCAGCACAATCAACAATAGGGAGATTAATTCACTACAGACTAAGAAATAAGAGCAAAAGATGAGCATCCTAAAAGGGCTGAAGAAAGGAATCTATAAAAGTAAAAGCATAATATGCTAATTAGACCAGATGTCCTTCCGGACAACCTTCCAGGTAAAGCTGGGGCTGCAAGGGAAGCCCGGGTCCCAGGTGCCAGAGGGAAGCCGGTGTGGAGCTGGAGGAAGGAAGGCCTACTCTTGCACAAATTTCGTGCATCAGGCCTCTAGTAGAATCTATAAGAAAGAATAAGAAATAATGAAATAAAAAAAAGAAATAATGAAATAAAAAGTAAGCAGAAATGAAATAAGAACACAGGCACATAAAAAGAAACAATTAGAAATCAGGAAATATGTAGTTTTGAATTTTTTTCTTTTCTTTTTTTTTTTTTATGGGAGAACATTTCTTTAGTTCTTACATTGGGAGAGGAAGGCCTGAAGGATGGCACCACATCAGAAGTCATTTAAAAATTGCTTAATGCAGGTGTTCGCTGTGCTACCGTCACTCTCTATGTAGTTTTGAATTTCTTAATAGAACCTCAATAGAAGTAATAGATTTGATACTGGACATAACTGAAGAAAGAATTGGTTAAGTAGAAGTCAGTACTATGGAGTTCATCAGAAACCCAACCCAGAGTGAGAAATTTAAATATGGAAGAGCAGTTAAGAAACACTGAGAATAAACCAAAAGGCTCCAATGTATGTCAGAGTTACAGGAGAAGAGAATAGAGGGAATGAATGAGAAGCAATATTTGATAATGGTGAATGCACCTTTTCCCGTAACTGAAGAGACACGAGTTCTGGAGATGAAAAAATATCATGAGTGACAAATAAAAATAAATCCACACCTAGACATATTCTTAGGACACAAACTATTCAAAGCTCCACAAAGAAAAGACAAATTACCTATAAAGGAACAACTGGTCTGACGATACAGTTCTCATCAGCAACAACAGCTGCCAGAGACAATGAAGAAGTACCTTGAAAGTGCTGAGGAACAACTGTCCACCCAAAAGTCTACACGCAGCCAAGCTAGCTCTTTAAGAGTGAGGATGGTATAAAGGCGTCGAGTATACAAAAAGAAAGTTTAGTACACGCTGACGCTTACTTAAAGAGATACTAAAGGATGAACTTTATCGTGAAGAAAAGTGAATATCGAGATGAAAAGCTGAAAAAAAAAGACAAGCCTAAAAATTGGTGAAATGTGTCGGTTGCAAATTTACATAACCATTGATTGTTTTTTTAAAAAATAAGCAAAATCAAAACTTTAGTACAAAAAAAAAAAAAGGTACAGAGGAGGCAGGTTCTACTCCTTTTCATCTGAGATTGTTGCCATGTAGGAAGTAATGTTTCCAGATCACTGGTGTTTCAAGGCAAGCCACAAAGCCAGAACTTTTTATGCAAAATCTCTTGACTTTTAACAAATCCAGAAACTTTTAGCATGCCAGGCTCTTCAACACTTTGTAGATCAAATAAAACTTCAGCCAGCCATTCAGCCTACAACTGATGACTTCAGGTATAGGCAGTACTTAAATGTCCCTTTGGCTCTCTGGTTTCTATCACAAGAGCAGGGAAGTCTTCTTATAGGAGGTTGTACTTGGACTGGGAATTGAAGGATGGAATTTACGTAAGTGGAGAGGACACTTGAGACAGAGTAGGAAAGCATTTGGAGTGGCTCAGAAAATAAGGAATTTGAGGGGAGTGGCATTTGGAAGGAGGAGGTGAGATTGGTTGGGGCCAGAGATGTTTGGATATTGTCTTGTATCCTTGTGTCCTCCTTAAGATCTGAAGGCTGGTCTATTTGCTGGCCTGTCACATTGTTTAGTGTCTTACATCATTCCCCTGGGATGGCATGGTGGTGAATAAATGAACAGTACTTGGTGATGAGGGTGAGAATGCCAATGGAAAAGGCAAGAAGGAGGGACATCTGGGGGAATGTGTGGTGTGATGGTATGCTTCTCAAGAAGCTACGTAATGTGTCAGCCAGTCCTTTAATTAGAAACAGTGATCTCGAAAGCATGGCTGCAGTGTGGCAACTGACATGGATTTCTCAACAGCTTGAGTTTTTCTAAAAGGCATTGTTGAAATGCTCTGAGTCAGCTTGGTTTCTTTGAAATAAACTAGATAAACAAAGGTGGAAGAGGTGGAACGACGCTGGATCATGAGTCGGAGACCTGGGTTCCAGTTCTCTCCCTGCCATCAGCTCCTTCAGAGGCAGATCTCATCTTACAGAGGTTTAGATTCCCATGTCAGCATGTCAGACCATGTCAGTCCTCGAAATTTCCCTTCAAACATAATGTACATGGTGGAGAGTATACAACACTATGCAGTAATATGTATAGTGTATATAGTAAGGGCCGTGAGTAGAGTACATATAACAAGATGACTTATTGTGGAGAAAATCATATTATTTAAATGATTTTTTTTATCACTCTCTTTTTTGTCCCATGTATATTTTGATTTTGTAAAAGTTAAATGTTCATATATTGCAACTGGATTGTATGACCTTGAGCATAAAAACAACAACAACAACAAAAAACAAACAAACACCCATCCATTTGGGCCTCAGTAAAATAAAATGACCTGCCCAGATAATTTATAGGACCCATCTAGCTCAAAATCATTGACTCTTTCTTTGATATTGTAATTGAGTGATGCAGGAGATAGAGTTGAATGTCGTTAAGGACACAGGTTCTAGGTTTTCATATTGACATTGCCCTTTCTTACTGGGAAAATATGCCTCATTTTGTTTTCTTTTTAAATGTATAAAATGGGGATAATAGCATCTTCCTCATAGGGATGTTGTGAGGATTAAATGATCCTTATAAAATGCTTAGAACAATGCCTGGCACATAGTATTTGTTAAATAAATGTTATTCTTCTTCTTATTGCCATCATTTGCAAAACACCCCGGAAAGTGCTCTTGGGAATACTAAAAAAAGAAGTCACCACAATTGAAATGGACTTTTAAAAAATGAGTACTGTCAGTCTAGTCAAGACTCACTCATGACCTTAACCGTTGTATCTTAGTTAAAATGTCTGAGAGAGAGAAAGAGAGACTGGCTGGTTTGGACCAATCTATGAGTGGACACCCTCTCTCCACCTCCAACTTGGACCACTGTTCATTCTCAGTCCAGTATCTGGAGATGGGAGATGGGATCATGTTGTTCCTCCATTGCAGTGGTCGGCAAACTCATTAGTCAACAGAGCTAAATATCAACAGTACTTCTTCAAAATAGACTGGCCCAGGCCGAAAACCGACTTCTGTGCATGGGCCACGAAGTTTCAATCGCACTGTATATGCGCCCGCACGTGGTATTTTGTGGAAGAGCCATACTCAAGGGGCCAAAAAGCTGCATGTGGCTCACAAGCCGCAGTTTGCTGACCACGGCTCTAGGGGTTGTGGCCTGGTCAGGCACCATAAATATATGTCTATGGGACACTGAACATGGATTTACTGAGAACCTCTGCAGAGCCAGGCAGCATTCACGGTATAGGAGATACTGCAGCAAATCCCACCGACAAGGGTCCCTGCCTTCAGAGAGCACATTCTATTCGGGGCAGAGTGACTGTGAAGAACTCAATACGCCCTGACCAAGACAGAGGCTGAGGGTCTAGAACAGGATTTTCTTAGGACACATGTGAAGATATGGGGAGGACTGGGAGGAGCTCCTCTCAGAACCTGGTTCTGTCATTATCTTCTCTCTCTCTTGCAGCTCAATTCATTTCCTTCCAACTGCCCACTCCACCCCCCCCCCCCAATTGCTTCCTTCTCCTTCCAAACCTGTCTTGTCTTTCAAGAACAGCAACATCTTTTCTTACCTCTGCTCTCCTTCAAGCTCCTTGCTGATGCCCCTCGGACAGTTCAACCTGACCACATCTGACAGCCCCTCCCCCTTTCCCATCGCAGGGGAAGTCGCAGTCATCCTCACAGATGTGGGACCTGGGGATGACCCGAGGCTCTGCTCTTTCCATCCAGCCAGTTGTCAAGTGGTTTGGAGTCTGTTTCTCACATCTGTCTCCTCTTCTCCGACCAGTTTTGGCAGGATCTTCTTAATTTCTCTTCTTGGCTTCAGTCTCTCCTTTCCAACCCATTTCATTAGCCAGATTAATATTCCTGAAATGCACTCCTGATGTCACATCATTTGACTCAATATTATCTTCTTGATAAAGTTCAACCTCCTTTTCTTGGCCCCTAAGGACTTCCTTGATCTGGCTCCAACTTGCCTTTCCAGCTGACCTTCCACCTTTCCCATCTTGTTGATCCCCGTATCCAGATGAGTCCCCAGGTGGGTTCCAGGCGTTCTACCTCCATGCCTTTCAGCAGATTCCATCTCCTTTCCCCTAGTTTCCTCAGTCCTTCACTCATCTTTCTTTCTAGAAGTCTTGCCAGATTCACTCAGTCACATATGGGCATCTTGCTCTTATGTGAACTCCTCAAATTCCATGGCATGTGGTTGGGGCTTGCAGAATGTGGTCACTAAGAGAGTACCTGCTGGCTGAACAAATGAAGGGATGAATGAATGAATGCCACTAACATACAGCCTCTCTGGGATTTTCTCTTCATAGAGGTGAGGCATACAGGGGTAAGGCAAAAGTAGGTTAATATTAATAATAAATAATAATAATAATACAAGAGTAAACTTTCGCATACTCACAACTGTAAACCTACTTTTGCCCACCCCGGTGCTCCCCCCTCCCCTCCCCTCTCCAGTTGGCTGTTTTACAGTGTTGTCGATTCCAGGTTTTGTTTCCTGATTCAGGTCCTATTGTGAGCTTTAGGCAGGTAGCAAATGTCCTTTATAGTTGAAATGCAAGAACTCCTCCTGCTGCCCCGGGAAGGCTGTCCCTAGGCACTCCGCTGCTGAGCGTGCCCTGGAAATGTTCTGTGGCCTTTGCCTTCACTGCTCCATCTGTGCGTGGATATGGTTCCTATTTCCTCTTCTGGATTCACTTGGCTTTGAAAATAAATACGGGAAAAGTACCTGTGGTGATGATTGGGTCCTCATGGTGCTAGCCTCTCTGGACTCCCTTTTCTTGTCCCATCTTCTTTCTTCTGGGCTTCAGCCAGCCAGTTCCCTACCTCATCAGGCCTTTGCCAGACTGTGTCTTCTGCTTCGAACATTCTCCCTGACACTCCCCTCCAAAACCCATAGGCTCCAATTCAGCCTTTAAATTTCCACTTAGATGTCATTGCTTCCAGGAAGCCCTCATGACTGCCCATCACCCACCCTCATCTCAGTCAGGTTCACCTATCCTGAGCCCCCACTGCACCCTGTACTTGCTCTATCCCTATCCCAGTGTTCATCTCACTTGTTCCTTCTTCTCCTGATCTGCACACTCCATGAAGGCAGGGAAGGGTCACCATTGTATCCCCAGTGCCTAGCACAGTGCTGGACATATAGTAGGCATTCAGCAAATATATTGAATCAATGGATGGAGACATAAGTGGATGGGTAGGTGGATGAATGGATGAAAATAGGTGCTCTGTATCTGTTAGCCACTGCCATAGAATTGTGCATGACAAACAACCCCATAACCTCAGGGGCACTGGGTAACTAGTGTTAATTGCTCATGGTTCCGGAGTTATCTGGAGGTCAGCTAGGCAGCTCTGTTGATCTTGGTTGAGCTCATTCACGTGTCTGAGGTTGGCTGTTTTTGGCTGGGGTGACTAGGGTAAGTAGGGCAGCACAGCTCTACTCCTTGTGTTTCTTATCCTCCCACCGTCTAGACCAGGCGTGTGCTCCTGGTGATGGCAAAGGCATGAAATACTCAAAGTCTTTTGGGGCCCAGGCTGGAACCAGTACACCACCTTCTCTTGGCCAAAGCCAGTTACAGGCCAGCTCAGATTCAAGGGGTGGGTAAATAGACTTATCTTCTTTAGTGAGAGAAGAACTGTAAAGTCACACGGCAAAGATCGTGGATACAAGGAGGGATTAAAGAAGTTTGGGGTTCTTGATGCAATTAGTCTGCCACACTGGGCATCAAAAATCCTGGGTTGTAGTTCACAACTCACTGGGGCCTTAGGGAAGACACATGTCTAATGGGTTTATGAGTTTCAGTTTCCTCACCTGGAAAATGGAAATGATGATCTCTGTCTGGTCATCTCACATAATTACAAGGAATTTATTCTTTTTTTTTTTCTTCAGCCCACACTCAGAGTTTGGGGAGGATTATAAACTGCAGAGTGCTGTGATGTGGGAAGCAGGATTGCTCTTCCATGGCACTCACCCAACAGAACTGGCTAGGAGTGTGGGGGAAGTGGGGAGAGGGGGGATGGCGAGACAGGAACCCACCTGCCACCCCCACATTCTAGGCTTCCAGTATCTCAGGTTCTCCATTGTGAATTAGAGGCCGTTGTGAGGCCTAATAAATAATGGATGTAAATGGGTTTTGAAAAGTGCCAAGGATTATTTGGTCGTAAGGTATTATTAGATACAGGACCACCTTTGCCAAAGTAGCTATTTGACAAGGCTGGCCTTAGCACATGGCACTTCCTCAGTCTCCCCAGGAGATGAGATAGTTGGGAGCAAATCGTTCTGTAAAGATGTTCCCATAGACCAAGAAAATGAGAAGCAAAACTTGTTCTGTATTCTTTTTCTGCACAAGCACCGTGAAGGTCGCCTGTAGAATGGCTGGTGATGGTACCCAAGGTTCTTCTACTGTCTGCCCAGGGTAGAGAAACCCTAGGGTTGGTGCTTCCCCTGGGGCGTTTTCTTTTTCCAGTCCCACTTGGTCATCCCCTCAGACAGAAGTCTGTGTTTCTGGAAACGAAGCAGGCATCTCAACGTTTCCGAAATGCTAATGGGAAGTTCACCTGGGCACCCCAGCTAAGCTGGATCTGGGGGCGTTTCTCCCACTGGTTTCTCCCTCAAAACAACAGCCCTTCTCTGGTTCTGGAGACAGTCCCAGGGGTGGAGGGGGGTTGGGGGGGAGCTAGAGGCCTTCCATTACCAAACTTAGAAAGGGGAGGTGGTTTGAAAGATAGGTCTTACAGGGTGGGAGGGAGAGGCCAGAGAAAGGTAATACATTCTTAGGGCCTGGGCGCCCATCTGAGCCCGCATGGATTCTGGCTTGCACCATATCATCTGTTTTTGTGGTGCAAGTGCAGGCTGCATTCCTTTCTTTCTCAGGCTTCACGTCTCCTGCCTCTCCTGAGGCCATCATCGCTCTGGCTGGCTGTGTGGAAACACCTGGCTCAGAGGGTCCAATTCCCAAAGCGCAAGAGGAAGCGAAGCGCTCGAGTGCTTCTCGCTGACAGCACATTGTTCTTTTCCTCTTCCCTCTCTCATGAATCACGGAGCCTGGAATCTTCCTGGGAAGGGTTCTCTGGCTAAGGATTCTGTCCTCAGAACTGGGGATTCTGGCCTACGGGTGAGCGACAAGCCAGGCAGGCTGAGGTTCAGGGGGAGCACACCTTATTGGGCTCCCAGAGCCCTAGGCTCAGGTTCTGGCTGCAGCATATGCCGCAGTGGGCTTGGGGAGCTCATCACCGGAGCCTCAGTTTTCTCACCCATGAGCTCCTCTAGGTTTGTGGTCAGCATTAGGTGAGACCAGGTGTATGAAATTGCCATGTGCCGATGGGTTTTGAGTCTGAGTCAAGACTGATCAACTCTTGATCCTTCACCCCACTTCTCTGGTGGCTGCTGTGACCCCATGTTCGTGTCCTCTAGGGAAGGGGAAATCCAGGCCCGAAAGGGTTCAACTTCCAGAAGGCATCTCACGTGTGCCCCGAACAAGTCTGCTTGTGCTGCAGTTAATGTCTGCTTCCTGCCGGGCACGTGGGAGTGAAGCATCGTCTCCCGGCCCCTGCTGGAGGTGCCCTCCTGGGATTACCACTTCTGTTCCAGGACCTGGTCCTGGTGTCCTTCAAGTTGCATCCTTCCTGCTGCCACTGTGTTCCCTCTGGTCTGTGTTAGCACTGTGCTAAGCAATTTATATACATAATCTTATTTAATGCCCTTGGCAACACCATGAGGCACTCAGTTTCCTCAAACCCAAGACCTGAAGATAAATGGGAGTAAGATGGGATAGGAGGGATAAGTGGAGAGATGAGAAGGGCATTTCAAGTGAAAGAATAGCAAGTGCAAAGGCCCTGAGGCAGGAAAGAGCTTGCTATGTTTAAGCACCAGAGAGAAGGCCAGGGGCCAGATAACGCCATGGAGGCATAAAGAGACTGCATCATGTAGAGTCTTATAGGTCACGGTAAGGCTTGGTCTATTATCCTAAGAGTATGTTAATGTTTGGTCTTTATCCTAAAAGGAATGACAATCCATCAAAGGATTTTAAGCTGGAGGTGGAGAGTGGGGAGGATAGGGACTTCCTAGTGGTGTCATGAATTCAATTTTTAGTTTCCAAAGAAGGATTGATTTGAAAATATTGGAAGGGGATGGGGGACAAAAGTGATGTGGGCACTGGTTTAGGAGGCTGTGGTGGTTGCCCATGTCTGAGATGATGGGGACTTTCGCTAGGGTGGTGGTAGTGGACATGGAGAGAATTGATGAATTTAGAAATGTCAGGGCAGGAGAATGGAAAGGACTTGGTGATGGATGGGATGGAGACCTGGAGGAAAGGGAGAGGTACAGTAATGGCCAGTTTCTAGGTCAACCAAGTAGGGGAATAGAGGTGCCATTTCCCCACACAGGGAATATTCTGGGGTGGGGGTACAAGTTTCAGGGTAGAAATGGGGGGCATCTCACGGGCTCAGGGGGTCTGTGGAACTCCCTAGGATAAATGCTGGCTTTGATGATCACTAAGGTTACTAGAATTTTCAGAAATTAGGACCCCATCCAGACTACCACCCTCCCTAATGGTGCTTGTAGGTCTTTTATGTCCCTTTCCTGTGGGAGACGGGAAATTCAGCTTTGTGATGGTTGTAGTTTTGCCCACGGCTCCTCAACCTTTGAGAAGACAGACACTGGAAAGGAATCAGCATATCTGGCCTGTCTCTGCTACATTCCTTGTTAATATTTTATATATTTCTTACTATGAACTACTTTCAGGATCCAAAAGGCCTGGTCCTGGACACTGGAATGCAAAATTAGATGGCATTTTATCCATTCATTTCCCCCATGAGCTGACCCACAGCAATCTCCTTCGTTTAGGAGGGAGATTGTAAGTGAGCTGAAAAGATGGGACCAGGCAGTGCTTTGGACGCTAGAGTCTGTTGTTGTGTTCTTGCCTGAGCAGGCTGCACCAGCAGCTCACCTCAGTGCCAGGGAGACATTTCCATGCCGTTGGTGCAGGTGGCGGGCACCTTGGCTGCGAGGTGATTCCTATGGGACTATTGAGCATATAACCTGATTTATGTCCAAATGGGGCACAGAGATGTGTGAGACTAAGAAAGGGACAATTTGGTTGACATTCAATAAGCTCTTAATGCTGAAACAGACTTTAATCCAATGACCCCGCTTTTTGCAGAATTTGAGGCCCAGAGCCTCAGGGTAGGACCACAACAGCAATCCACTGGCCAACTGATAGAGACTAGTAAAGCTATTTGCCCCAAGCTTTGTGAGGCGCAATATATGTATATATTGCTTGAGTAGGGCACAGAAAAAACACACACACAACTACTATACTATGCTGCTAGTGGCAAGATAATAAACACGAGGTGTTTTTCCTCTTTGGTCAAGACATGAAATACGAGCTTGGCAGAGAGTTCCATATTACATTAAAAAGACAAACAGATTTATACTGGGGTAGTAAGTGCTCACTCTGAACCCAAGCATGAATGATTGGATTCCAGCCCAAGCATTGAAATTCGCTACCACACTGGGAGAATGTTGGGTCTGCTAAGGGGGCCGCCAACTTTTCCTCTTTGGTTAATCTTGTGTCAGTGTTGGAGTCAGCGATGTGCAAGCAACACTTTGTACTAATTTGCAGGTAATGGATAATAATTATACCATGATGAAGAATCATGCCCATTTGTAAAACTTTTTACTGTTTATAGAACTCTTTCATGATGTATATAGTTCCTAATTTGATTTTATCACAATTCTTAGGTAGGTATCTTGAAGCCCAGGTTATGGATGAGGTTAATAATGCCTTGAGGCAGAGCTGGAACAAGCCCAGAACTTATTTTTTCAGGCCCATGTTTGAGTATGAAATAGTTTCCAGACCACAGCATGTACATCATCGGCACTCAGACTTGTAACTGGTTATTAAGCCATTAGGCAACTATAATGATTTTGTATTTTTTTCTGAGGCTTTTCCCTAAAAGTTTGTTGGATTTTGAGCATTTGAGAAGGCAATTCCCTGGAAACCTTTTATGTCCTGCTGCCCTTCATCTATCCTCAAAGGCAAAGAGGGTCTCCTGAAGGGTGTCTCTCCAAGGTTCACCTATTGACAACAGAATTGATAACGATAATTGTAAGAACTTGCTTGCCCTGCATTGTAAAAATGAAACCCCTTCAAAGAGCTAGCCTCACACTCACTGATCTCCTTGAAAATTTAAACACACACACACACACACACACACACACACACACACACACCGAAATCAGACCCTTTTTGTTTCTCCTTCTCTCCTTTCCAAAATCAATTGGCAATAGTTTACAAATTTGCGGGGATGAGGTAATGGGCAATAACTCACGTGGCTTTCAGAAATATAAATCACTCCTGAGGTAGTGCCTTTCCATCCCGCGGCAAGCCTTCTGAGCAGTAGCTACAATGTGCATAAAACATTTGAGCTTCACTGTGGCCTAGGGTATTCTTTCATGTGGCATTCTCATCAGAAGGTCAGGGAAATTCATCCTGCATCCTGTTACTGTCAGGTGAATGCACATGGCCGGAGGCACCTTCTCAATAAAGATTAGCAGCTCTTGCCTGGGCCGGTCATTTCAGCACGAGTTAATGGGGTCAAGTCGGGGACAGCTGAGGCAGAGTGAGTCTGGGCCTCCCTGCTCTGGGTTTGAATCCAGTAGGACTGGCACTAACTACCTAAAGTAACGTTTGCTGGGAGAGTTTCTGGGGTCATAAGCTTGAGGTTTATATATTGTTTTTGTTTCGCAGATATAGCATTAACATTAAAGAGTGAATTTGAATATATTTGGTTAGATCTATGCTCTCTGTATTATTTTACACCAGGTCTCTCTAATCACATTTTTGGTACCTGCCTAACCCTGAGGGTTATTTGAGGTTGTCACCTCTACAGGTGATGTTACCTTCCTATGGCCCAACCATGGCCTTCCCAGGCCCACTGATACTGACATTTAAAAAAAGTTCTTGTTCCTCTCCATATTAGGGAAGTAATGCCTATCATAAAGAAAGTAGATCCCAGGCTACAGAATCTAGGCAGAATTTGATAACATTATTTTGTGTTCATTGTATTTATTTTTACAGTTTCCTTCCATTAATGGTGAGTGATTCATGTTTTTCCAGTTATGGCAATACTATGAATCATCTGATGTAAAATGCAAGGCGATTTAAAGAAACATATTAAATAAATACAGAACACATGGTTTTTAGAGAGGACACATGGAAATGGCTCTAAAGTTTGGGAAACACTTAGATGTTTCCAGAGCATGGCGGATTGAAAACAGAAAAAGAAGCGTTCTCTGTCGGAGGACGCAGCTGGAAATTCAGCATTAATGAATTCCGATCTCTTCCCATTTAAATGCGTCTGATCCTTCGGGGACCATGGGGCAGCGATGCTGTGAATATTAACCTTGTGTTGAAATTGGTCACGGCCCATTTTAAGGCAGAGCTTCCAGTAGGAGGAGGCGTGGCCTCATTCTGACTCTTCTTTGCATCTCACCAAACCTCAGGAAGGCAGGGCGGGGACTTGTGACTTCTGTGTGAGAGGGACTGGCTGTTATTTGGACATGGCACAGATACTGCGGGGAAAGCCCCTTCCCCGCACGCTCTGCTTTTCACTTTCTGCTCAAAGGAACCTGGGTTGGCAGTCCAGGTGGGGTGCTCCTGGGGCTGCAGAGCTGGGTCTCTGCTTTTGGACCACGGTGGCAGGTGGGAATCTCCTGTCTCTCATCTCTTCAGCCACGAATGTATCTCCAGCGCTAGTTCATTAGTGTGTTTGGATTCAGATCATTTCCTCTTACCTAGAGGAAGATTTTCCTGGTTGACAGATAGCATCATAATCACTATTAACAAATAACTCTTATTTTTTTCAAAACACTAGCCCATGTACTGTGCTTCCTTTTGGGGGGAGGGAGTGGTGGTGAGGAGCGGAGGGGGAAATGCCAGTCATTTCACCCAGCTTCTTCCCCGGCCATGTGTTTCCCCACCCCTCAAGAAAGTTGGAAGCAGATTATATCTGCTTCAGGGAAGCATCGGGAGTTGATATGCTTTGCTTATCTGTGCTAAGCCTGGCCTTTGCTACCCCGAGTAATTGTGAGACAGCTAAAGACAGACTGTAAAAACTTGGCCGACTCGGTCGAGTACATATGGCAAGCGCACAGGAACACCATCCCTGGCAAGAGGAACAAGATTTGGAGCCCAAAGATCTCTTAATGTTTGGGTGAAATTAGGCCAGTCACTTTACCTCTCTGCTTCCGTGTCCTCCTGTGCAGAACAGGATAACAGTGTAGTTCCTCTTAAGACTGTGGCATAATATTCACTGCTTTGCTTAACAAGGAGACGAGCCCTGACTGGTTTGGCTCAGTGGATGGAGCGTCGGCCTGCGGACTCAAGGGTCCCAGGTTCGATTCCAGTCAAGGGCATGTACCTTGGTTGCGGGCACGTCCCCAGTGGGGAGTGTGCAGGAGGCAGCTGATCGATGTTTCTCTCTCATCGATGTTTCTGACTCTCTGTCCCTCTCCCTTCCTCTCTGTCAAAAATCAATAAAATATATTAAAAAAAACAAAAACAAACAAACAAAAAAAACACAAGGAGATGATTTGTGGAAGCACTCAGTGCCATAAATGTCTGCTGTTATTCCCTCTATTTTGCAGATGAGAAAGCCAAGGCCCAGAAAGGTTAGTGACTTGTTGAAGGCCACGCAGCTTCAAGGCCAGGCTCTCAACTCAGCAAGTTCTGTTTTCTTGGCACTGCAGCACCCAGCCACCCATTTAACAGTCCCATGCTGCGGCTTACTTCCTCTTGTCCATGGGATCAGAGCTGGACCAGGGCAGTGCCTGGCAGGGTCAAGCCAGCTGAAGTTGGAATCCTGTGATTCAAGCAGGTCCTTTCTCTTCTCTTGGGCCTCAATTTCCCCACCTGTAAAATGGTGTGATACCCACCCCCTCCCTGCAGCCCTCTTCTGAGGTGGAAGCAATGATGGATGTGAATGGGCTTGGTCAAGATTAATAAAGGATGACCAATGCCATTGGCAGGGGTCTTTGGCCTTATGAGGGAAACGATACAAGGGTCCAGGAACCACTAGCATCTGCAGAGAGGACACATGGAGGAGCTTGCTCTCAGTTACCAGACTGGCTCCACCCAGTGTGGAGGCAGCAGGGACAGTGGCTGGCACGGGTGGGTGAGCAGTGGTTGCCGGGGAAATGGTGTGTGGCGGCTATGTCTGGCAGCTGGTGCTCTCCTGCAAGCCATGGAGTCCAGGAACCCTCAGGGGCACAGGGCCCCGGCAATAAACCATCTCTTCACACATGCGAGCCTGGGAGAAGGGGCGGGGATGCGTAGCCTTTTGTGTAAAGCCCAGAGAAGGAATGGAACATGGGCCCAGCTTGCTGAGAGGGTGGGGAAGGAGGAGGGGACCGAGCCCAAGAGGCCAGGGGTAGGGATGGTCACAAGTAATTCAACCCTCCCCCCGGGGTTGTGGAGGGAGGGAACGAGAGGGGCCTGGGAAACACCCAGCGTGCTCCGTGCTTAATCCGCCTGGCTACCACAGCCGTGATGGCTCATTCCTGCTATTTATTGCTTATCTGCTCTGCACCGGGCATCATGCCAGGTGCTTGATATGCATACCAGTCTCTTGACAAACCCACCGGGAAGGTATTATTATTCCCCATTTTATAGATGAGAAAACAGACTCAGAGAGCTGAAGTGACTTCTACTAACAGGGTAAAACCAGGTTTGAGGTCCAGGCTTGCTGTCCCCAAAGCCTGTGAGCATGTGCCCTTCCCAAGTCCCCAAAGCCTGTGAGCGTGTGCCCTTCCCATGTCCCCAAAGCCTGTGAGCGTGTGCCCTTCCCATGTCCCCAAAGCCTGTGAGTGTGTGCCCTTCCCGTGTCCCCAAAGCCTGTGAGTGTGTGCCCTTCCCCTGTCCCCAAAGCCTGTGAGTGTGTACCCTTCCCATGCCCCCAAAGCCTGAAAGTGTATGCCCTTCCCGTGTCCCCAAAGCCTGGGTGTGTGCCCTTCTCATGTCCCAAAGCCTGTGAGCGTGTGCCCTTCTCATGTCCCCAAAGCCTGTGAGCGTGTGCCCTTCCCATGTCCCCAAAGCCTGTGAGTGTGTGCCCTTCCCGTGTCCCCAAAGCCTGTGAGTGTGTGCCCTTCCCGTGTCCCCAAAGCCTGTGAGTGTGTGCCCTTCCCATGACCCCAAAGCCTGAAGTGTGTGCCCTTCCCGTGTCCCCAAAGCCTGGGTGTGTGTGCCCTTCCCATGTCCCCAAAGCCTGTGAACATGTGCCCTTCCCGTGTCCCCAAAGCCTGTGAGCGTGTGCCCTTCCCATGTCCCCAAAGCCTGGGTGTGCCCTTCCCATGTCCCTAATGCCTGTGAGCATGTGCCCTGCCCATGTCCCCAAAGCCTGCGTGTGCGTGCCACCTCTCTGTGGAGGCTGTTTGCTGAGGGTCTCCTAGGTGCCTGGCACATTACTTACATTATTGCTAGTCTGATCCTTGCACCCCTGCAAGATGAGCATAGTTAACTGCCCTTTACGGGGGGAGGGGGGGGGACAGCTCAGAGAAAATGACTTGCCTACCCAAGACCTCACCTGGCAGAGATGATATTTTACCTCATGTAGCAGCTGGAGTCCAGGCTCTGTGGGTCTGTCCACTCTGCCACACAACTGCCTCTCCTATGGCTGGAGCTGGGCAGCAATGGGCCCCTTCAGGAGTCCCTTCAGGATGCTGGCAGTTGGGCTGGTGGCAGTGAGAGTGTCTTCATTACAGACCCCAGTACGCTGCTTTTGTTGGAGGGGTCATGCACAAATTCTTAGTACTAAAACATGGACGTCATCTGTGCCGCTCAGGACCTTGTTTTCCATTTGAGGAGATGAAAAATGGCCACAAAAAGCAATAACAATAAATGATAATTACACCCAACTCTATTAAGCCTGTAATACAGTGCTGTCCAATGGAAGTTTCTGCAATGATTGCAATATTCTGCAATACAGTAGCCACTAGCCATGGTGCTTTTGAGCACTTGAAATGCAGCAAGTGTGACTTAGGAATGCATTTTTAAAAATCTATTTAAATAGCCACATTTGTCTAGTGGCCACTGTGTTGGACAGTGCAGTGTTAAAAATAGATGAAGTGCTGTACTGAGAGCTTTATTGAATGATTACTTATCATCCTCACAGCAACATGAGATAGATTATTATCATCCCCATTTTACAGAGGAAATGGAATTCCCAGGGAAATGAGGAAACAAGTTTGCCTGGCTGACCATGTGGAAGGACCAGGATTTGAACCCCTGGGCAGGTAAACCCAGAGCCTGCTACATTGTGTGACCAAGCTGATGTGTCCCTCCACCACAAGAGAGCTTGAGGTCAAGGTCAGGATGCACAGGGATGATATGCTGACAGCCAGGACCAGTGAGAACGGCACCAAGGTGGCAGATGGAGTGCAGGGTGAGATAGGAGGTGGAGTGGGACAGGATCCCTGAAAGGAGAAGCATTGGATCCCCCGGAAAAGCACCTGGACTTGGAAACTGGGTAATCTCGGTGCCTGTCTTCCTCTTCCTCCAGATTTGAGCCCTGGCTCTGCCACTCTCCGGTGATCCTGGGCAAATCACTGTGCTCCTTGAGTCTCAATGGTTCCATCTGTAAAATAGGAATGATTGTAGTCCCACCTCGTTGGATGTGGTGATAATCAGGCATGATTGTGCATAGACGGGATGAAAGTCTGTCACATACCATATGGTTCATCCTCCTTGTTAGCTCCTGAAACTTTACACTGGGGAGGGTACACCAGCTGCCTCTGTGGAGCAGAGGGGCCCAACGCTCACACGATCTTGATTCTCTGGATGAATGCAGACTCACCATCTTGGGAGGGTCAGAAAAGCTACCTCATTCCCAGGACGGGGTCCGAGAATTAGAATTGGGTGGGGCCTGGGAAACTGCATTTAAAATTGCTCTCAGGGTCATACTCTGGCCCCTCTTTCTAACCCAGGACAGCCCTCACAGGCTGGGGACAGAGGCCTCTGGGGACAAGTAACTGGCATTCCTGACTGGTCAGGCCTGTTAACCAGAGCCGCAGGCTTTGTGTAAAGTGTCTGGCTTTGTCTGCCTTTTTTTTCTCTCTTTTTTATTGTGAAAAAATTTCAGACATAACAAAAGTAGCAAGAATAGTATAGCAAGCCTCTTTCCCGTATTCATCACTACAACTAAATTTCAAAAATGAAGATCAACCTTGTGTTGCCCATAATCCTACCATCCCCAGCCACCCGCCCCCCTCCCGCCCCCCGTCCCCCACACACACCCAAGGTTATTTTGAAGCAAATCCTAGCATGTCTTCCTTTTAAATAGTCCCTGCGACGCTCTCATAAATTTCTGGTGGGCGTCAAATTGGTACTGTTTCAGAAGAGGACAGTTTAGCAGGCTCAGAATCCGACTGCAGGTGCCTTCGGATCTGGCACTTCTACTTGACACAGGTGATGTACCTGCACATGTGCAGAATGAGGCTGTGTGTGGTTATTCATTCCAGCATTGTTGGGGATTATAAAAAACATTCAGCAAAGGGCACTGGTTAAGCATTTTTACGGTGGAATTCTATAGTGTTGTAAAAAGGAATGAGGAAGTTCTTTATGAAATGGTATCGGCTAATCTCCCCAGTGTAGTCTTAAAAAGGCAAGGCACAGAACACTGTGAGTGATACGCTATAAAATGCACAAAAAGAGAAGTAATATACTTGAAATATGCCATTATTTCAGGAAGGATGCACATGAACCTGGTGATTGGGTTGCTTTGCTACAGGCAGACCAGGTGGCTGGTGGATAGGGGTGGGAGAAAGACTTTTCTCTTTATACCCCTTCTACCTTTTGAATTTTCCTGTATTTCCTATCTAAAACAAAAATTCTCTTTTTTTTTCCTGCAACCTAAAACTGCTCTTAAGTATAGTTTATTAATCAATAAACAGGCATTTATCCAAGTGAGTTGAAAACTTCTGTCTACACAAAAACTTGCACAAAATATTCATAATTGCCAAAAATTGGAAGCAATGAACATGTCCTTCAGTAGATGAGTAGACTATCTGAATATTATTCCAGACAATGGAATATTATTTAGTGATAAAAAGAAATGAGCTATCAAGCCACAAAAAGACATGGAGGAACCTTAAATGCTCATTGCTAATTAAAAGAAGCCTGTTTTAAAAAGCTATATAATGTACCATTCCAACTGTATGACGTTCTGGAAAAGGAAAATTTATAAAGACATAGTAAAAGGACGAGTAGTTGCCAGGTGTTGGGGAGAGGAGGAAGGGAAGGATAAGTTGGTGGAGCACTAGGGATTTTTAGGGCAGTGGAAATAGACCGTATGATACTATAATGGATACATGTCATGCATTTGTTCAAACCCTAGAATATAAACCACAAAGAGTGAGCCCTAATGTAGACTGTGGGCTTTAGTTAATAATACGTGTCAGTATTGTCCATCAGTTGTACTAAAGGTACCACACCAATGTAAGATGTCAATAACAGGGACATGTGTAAGAGAAGGAGAAGGGATATATGGGAACTCTACATTCTGGTTAGTATTTCTGTAAACCTAAAACTGCTCTAAAAATAGTCAATTAACTAAAAAATACAATTCCTCATTACCTTGGATCTGAAGAAGCTTCGTGTGCCCTCTGCCAGTGAGGTTGTGCTTGTGTGTGGGGTAGGGAGTGCAAGGAAACTGGTTCTCCTGTAATGTGGGTTGCCCTGGGTATCGCCATGAGTGGCAGATCTGACGCAGGCACAGTGGTCTTTGGTGAGACTGTTGCTTGGAGAGTAAGCAGGAACATTATGAGGCATGTCAGAGGAGTTTGGCCTTGATTCTATAAACAATGGGGAGCCATGGAGAATTTCATCAGGAGAGTGACATGGGTAAAGCTGTGCTTCACAATTAGTTCTGCCCCTCCTCTGGGCCTCATGCCTCTGTCTGTAACCCAGGAGTCTGCCCTAGACCTTCAAGGAGGTCATCTTCAGCTCTAAGGTTTTGAGATCAAAGCCTTTCTGGACTTTCCAAGATCGCCCTCCTCCCTGTCCCCACCCCCCCGTTTATTTTTCTGCCACCCAGTGTTTCGCTGTGACTGGAACGGCTCCCTGGGGGAACGTGTGCTGGATGAAGTCTGTGCCTTGGGAGCAATTGTGTTTTATTTTATTTTCTTGCTCCTTTTGAAATCTTCAAGGAGAAAAACCAAATCTGTGCCTGCCCCAATGAGGAGCAACTTGGAAAGGAGAGAGAAAGAGATGGGTAATCAAATCCCCTCAGGGCTCCTGCCAGGTCCGCTTCCTGCTAGAAAGACTTGACTCTGAGGCGTCCAAGCTGCAAGAGGTCCCTTCTGCGACACAGCCTGGGAGGCTCCAGCTGGTTGTGTGAACTGGGGGAGGTTCCTCTGCTCCTTCCAAATCAGCTCCTGTCATCACAATGTGATTTATGAGCTTTTCCTCTAAAATATGAGAACGTTGGCTCCTGATTAGGTCCTGTAATGGAGGAAGGCAGTGGCTGCAGCATTTCTGATAAATACTATCTCTTTAGACCACCATCTTGTTACCAAAAAGGTGCCAGAGGTTGACTCCAGATGGATTAAAGTCTTTTTTTCTTAATAACACGTCTAATGGGGTGTCGGGAGGGTTATTGCTCCCATCTGAAGGCTCCGGGCTTGATTTCTAGCTTAATTGCCACATACCAGCTGCTAAGACCAGAGGCTACTTACCTCTGAGCCTCCACTTCTTCACCTGTGGGGGGAAGCGGAACACTAGCTCCCACCTTACAGATGCTGTGCAAGGTATGAGAGGAACATCTGAAGAACTCAGCACAGGCCCGGAACAGATGTGTGCTCTGGAAGTGCTGGGGATTATTAGGATTATTCTGAGACCCAACAGATGTGTGCTCTGGAAGTGCTGGGGATTATTAGGATTATTCTGAGACCCAAAGAGTGGATGGTCTCAAAGTGATTGGGAAAATATTTGGGAAGCATTTTTATAATTATGTATTGATATGGCAGGGCTGGCACTTGGAACCAGGCATCTCAATCCAGTTCTACAAGAAGGCCATGTCACAGGTGTATCTGCATAGCTTGTTACAGTTCCTAGAACAAAATGTGACCTTGGACAAGCTCCTGATCTTGGTTGACACAGAGCCTTGGTTTCTTCATCTGTACAAATGGATAACAGTGATATTCATGTCTTGTGTGTACTGTGTGCGAGTGTGTGATGTGAGTGGGATGTGTGTGTTACATGATATGTATATGTGGTATGTGGTATGTATATGTGCGTGTGTATGGTGTGTATGTCTGGTATGTGGCATGGTGTGTGGTATGTAGTATGGTGTGTATGGTATATGTGTGCTGTGTGTGTGTGATGTGTATGTGTGAGTGATGTGTGGTATGTGTGGTGTGTGGTATGTATGTGTGTGGTGTATGGGGTGTGTGAGTGTGTGTGGTATATGTGTGGTGTGTGTATTATATTGTGTATGTGTAGTTATGTTGTGTATGTGTGAGTGTGTGTAGTGGGTGTGAGGTGTGGTATATGTGTGTGTGGTGTGTGTGGGAGTGTGTGTGTTTGTGTTGGGAAAGTCTTGCATAATCACAGCACTTAATGTTCTGGGGTAAAAGCAC
Source organism: Myotis myotis (assembly GCF_014108235.1). NCBI lineage: Eukaryota > Metazoa > Chordata > Mammalia > Chiroptera > Vespertilionidae > Myotis > Myotis myotis. Next base: position 21,610,504 of record NW_023416317.1, on the reverse strand, counting down.
TTAGTAAAGGTAAATAGTAATTTGCTATACAGATATTTATATCCTGATGACCCATATGTGCTGGGAGAATCCACCCTCAGAGCTTAAATTTCATTTGAGGAACCCAGGCAGATAAGACATGTACATGAAAGAGTTAAAAAACAGCAGGAGTTGGTCTGAGACTAACTTAAGTACCACGGGAGTTCAGGGGAGGGTCACCAGAGCTGAGCAGTCCCGAATGCCTGGGAGGAGCAGGGTCTGACATGGGCTCTAAAGCAATGGTTTTGATTTTAAAACTTTTTGCTTGCCTACCCTCTACATGAACTTTGGCAGAAAAAAGTCTCTTTGCCTCACACATTTTAACTTGACATCTGAAAAATTTCATTTTAAGTTTAAGTAGTTACAAAGGATATAATTTCTGCCATATTGTAAATATTGACCTTGTAGAATAAAATCACACTACTCTCTTACATACATCAAATGGAAGCTAAATAACAGCAATTTTTAATTTTTCCTTTTATTGAAATTTCATGTATATACAGTAAAGTGCACACATCTTAAGCATGCAGCTCAGTTAATTTTTATCAGTGTACTGACTACCCAGATAGAGGCGGGTATATATCCAGCATTCCAGGAGGCACCTTTGTGCCCCCTCCCAGTCAATATCCCCCCAAAGGTGACATTTCTCTGAACTCTATTATCACTATATCATCATATATACCAGCATAAACTAGTTTTGCATCATTTCCTTTGTTCTGGCTTCTTTCAATCAGCATGAGGTCTGTGAGATTCAAGCATGTTGCTGCAGGTAGCAGTAGTTCATTTTTCGTTGTTGCACAGTATTCTCTTGAATGAATATTTCATATTAAAAAGCCTTGTCTACTCTTAATGGGCATTTTGGGTTGTTTCTAACATTTGGCTGTAAAGATTTTTCTTCTCTCTATATATTTTGTGGACATAGACACTGATTTCTTCGGGGTATGTATCCATGAGTGTAATTGACAGGTCATAGGATAAACATGGGAATACATTTAGTATCCACCACCATTCATCAAAAATTACCTGCACAAGTCAGAAATTTACATTGTTTCTTTCTTTACCTTCTTGAACTCATAATTCCCTTCTACTTCCTTCACAGAACTTTTTCTTACTATATTTTCATGCTTGAAAAACTTTTATTGATTACTCTATCATATTTTTTTTTACCCAAAATATGTATGTGAGTGGAAATGGATGTTTAAAAAATTTCCTTTGACCACAAAACTCTAAGTTATCTTTCTTTTGGGTTGATTTATCATACAACTCATTAAAATAACATCAGTGTTTTATAATTTGATAAATAATGACTAAACATAAAAAGTAAGATAGTATGGGAAACACTTCTCACAATGCAGTGAACAGGGAGATTGATGGCAGTGCTTCTCCTACGTTAAGGTGCATAAGGACCATCCGGGGATCCTGCTAACATGCAGATTCTGATGCAGAAGGGCTGGATTGGATCCTGGAATTCAGCATTGCCAATGCCGTGGGCCCATGGATTGCTTTTGAGTAGCAAGGTCCTTAGATTAAAGAGTTGCTAACACCAGCAGTCTCCATGGTCCACTTTTTGGTGCCCAGACATCTTGACACTTAGGAACACTGCACCATAGTCAGATTCTGGATGAGGGAGAAGTTGGTCTTCTGCAAGGAGGGAGAAGGCCTGCTGTGAAAAGAGAGGTGGGAAAAGAGGGGTGATGTCATCGAGACTGAGCCACATTCTCAGGCAGAGCAGAAGAGTGGGGATGGAAACAGGATCTCCAGCTGATTCCCTTAGAGCTCTTCCTGCCCGCGGCTCCTTGGGGATCTTCGTGTACAAAGGGTAGAGCTTCCCCTTTGAAGACCACTTCTCTCAAGGATGCTAAGACGGTGCCACCACCCTTTCAGACAGGGTGCCCATTAATGCAGGCGGGATTGGACATTTCAGGGACTGGTTTGGATGGTTTTACAGGGTAAATCCAGAAAGTTAGGTTTGGGGCTGGGTGGTAGATGGCCTTGAATCCATGGTATGGAGTTGGATTTAATACTCAGGCGAGGGGGCCATGGGCTGATTTGAGCAGGGCACTGGTGTGAGCAGTGCTGTGGGGACACTGCTCTGTCGAGCAGCTCATGGACGGCTGGGAAAGAGTTCAGGCAGTGACAACACTGTGAGCTTGACAATAAGGTTGGCTGTGGTTACTGGGATACCCAGGCTGTGATTTTTATCTCCACCACCCTCCAGCCCCCACCCTCACCCCTAGCTTTTGAACTTTTGCCCGGTTTGCTCGGTCAGTATTTCCTGAAGTGTGGGCTGCATGCCTCTAGCGCAGTGATGGTGAACCTTTTGAGCTCGGCGTGTCAGCATTTTGAAAAGCCCTAACTTAACTCTGGTGCCGTGTCACATATAGAAATTTTTTGATATTTGCAACCATAGTAAAACAAAGACTTATATTTTTGATATTTTATATATTTAAATGCCATTTAACAAAGAAAAACCAACCAAAAAAATGAGTTCGCGTGTCACCTCTGACACACGTGTCATAGGTTTGCCATCACTGCTCTAGTGGTACCTGAGACGTTAATGCATGGAGCTCAAGATAATTCAGAGTGGAACACTGGCATGGCCTTAAGTAGTACTGAAACCCAAGAGCAAAAGGCATTCCCTCTCAGCCCTTTCTCAGTCCTGAGCAACATCTTTCTTTAACACCACTCATGTTCCCATTTTCCTTTTGTCGGTAGCGAGCAGTTTAGGGCCTTTGATAAGCAGTCATCTCTAGTCTTTACAAAATATTTGCTTTCATTGAATTGATTTTCTATGTAACAGGATGGCAAGCGGTCCTAGTTTCCCCTTACTATAGTGACATAAAACTGTTCCTTTAAAATAACCTCATTTCAGTAAGAAAAGTGAGCCAGTTTACTAGACGATATGGCAGAAATAACAATGCTGGAGGCAATATGCAGGGGTTCGACTTTGGGTTAGACCATGTGGCAAACCCTGGCAAGTGCCAGATCATTGTGCCAATGACCCAAGAGGCTCTGGGTGGTCCCCACCAGCCTAACGTTCTGTCCATTCTTTGCCTCTGCCTGCAGAGATCCGCACGCAGCTGGTGGAGCAGTTCAAATGCTTGGAGCAGCAGTCGGAGTCTAGGCTGCAGCTGCTACAGGACCTCCAGGAGTTTTTCCGCCGGAAAGCTGAGATCGAGCTTGAGTACTCCCGCAGCCTGGAGAAGCTGGCTGAGCGGTTCTCCTCCAAGATCCGCAGCTCCCGGGAGCACCAGTTTAAGTGAGAAGGGGCCAGGGTCCGGGGGTGCGGGGGGATGCGGGGAGGCAGCGCTGGCGTGGGTGGGTGGGCGGTTGGCCACAAAGCTGAACTGGAGGCAAGGACTCATCGGAAGGGGATGGCTGCCTCTGAGGCCCTGGGTCTGCAGGACACTACACCCCCAAGCCTCAGTCTTGCTTGGTGGAAAGTGAAGAGAGAGTAGTTCCTCCACATAAGGATGCTGTAGGGAATAAATGAGCAACCTGAGAAGACTGCTTTCACAGACGGTAAGTGCTCAATAAATGGTTGCTGTCACTCTCATCCACCAGGCACTGTGGGAACTAGCCTCCATTTGGGCCAAGGTGACTCGCCACCTCCTTTCAGGTCATCCTGGCCCTATCCAGTTCTCTTGTACTTCAGGGTCCGCCAGCCCACTTCCAAATTCCTTCAGCACAAGGACCTCAGCATTTCTTCTCCATGGAACTGATGCTCAAAGCATTCCTCTTCATTACTCCCTGGGGGACCCATGCTGCCTTATTACTTACCTGAGACACATAGACTCTGTGCTAATTTCTCACACCCCACGTGCTCCGTTCCTGGAGGCCTGGTCCTCTCAGGTCTGTAGGGACTCTGAGTCCTCCAGCTACAAAACACTCCCAGTGCAGGCAGAAGCCACAGCCTCCCCGGGAGGCATTCGCCCATGGGCAGCACCACTTTGCAGCCCCTTTTTCTTTGCAGTGCTTCCCAGATGTTTCCCTCCTCGAAGCATCTCCAGCAAATGGCCCTCAGCCCCCGGAGACCAGAGACTTGCTTCAACACCCTGGACCTGATCCTTCTTCCTCTGTGTTTAATCTCTTTTCTCCCTTTTGTATATTTTTAAATTGTGGTAAAATACACGTAATATAAAATTTACCATCTTAACCATTTTTAAGTGTACAGTTTAGTGGCATTTCTGTATCATCAGCAACATCCATCTCCAGAACTTTTCTTCTTCCCAAACTGACACTCTACCCATTCAACACTCACTCCCCCCCGCCCCCCAGTAGAATGGCAACCACCATTCTACTGTCTCTATGGACCTGACTACTCTAGGGACCTCATTTAAATGGAATCACATAGTACTGGTCATTTGTGACTGGCTTATTTCGCTTAGCATAATATCCTCAAGGTGCATCCATGTTGTCGCATGTGACATAATTTCCTTCCTTTTAAAGGCTGAATAGTGTTCTGTTTATGTACAGACCACATTTTGTTTATTCATTCATCTGTCATTGGATGCTTGGGTTGCTTTTGCCCTTCTTTGTAATTTTGCATTCCACTCTGGGCAGGGAGCACACATCCTTTAAACACCTCTAAACATCTTCCTCAGTCTGGGCCACAGCATTTGAACACTTGCTTTGGTGCCTTTTTCTCTTGACATTTGGGAATAAGAAACGGCTTTATTAAAAGGCAAAAATTCATTACTCCTTTGCAAATATTGTGCTTGTTTTTCTACTCAGTTTCATCTCTTTAAATGTTCACTGCAGAAGGGAGCTTCTATTAATAACTTTCTCCCAGGCACTGTCAAGGTCCTTTCACATACAGAATCTCATTTTTCTGATATATTTTTTGGAGAAATTTTATGGTGTTTTTTTTCAAGTGACAAAAGTAAAATTCTCATTGTGTACAATTTAGAAAGTACAGAAACATAGGAGAAAAAAAATGCACAGTCCTGACGGTCAGAATCAGCCACTGTGCACATTTTGGTGCCTTTTCTCACCTGTCTTTTACTAATAACAACAGCAACAATAATTTATTGAGCGGGTTAACTGAGCATTTCTTTTGTGCCAGGTGGGTATTACTATCTCATCTTACAGATGAAGACAGTGAAATTCTGAGAAAGTAGACAAGCCATTGGAAACGGATTTGAACCGTCACTCTGGTTCTGCCTCCTCGGCCTGAGACAGGAAAGAGCCTGGGTGGAGCCTGGGGGCAGCTGTGGAATCCGAACACTCCCCTAAAACTACAGGCACAAACACGCACTGGGAGACATACGCTGGGAAGCCCAGGTCTCAGGCTGGGCTGTCACTGGAGCCATCCAGGCCTGTGTGGCCATCTGGAGCATCAGCTCCTGCCCCCTCTCCTTCCTGTTGGTTTGGAGTCAGATCCCTTCCCATCCTCAGTGTGAACAGGGAGGAGAGGGGAAAGGCGGGGTCGCCTGTTCCCTCGCTTCTCCTGTAATGAGCTTGGCCAGCCCCTCCTGGGTTCATTAACCGGAGCCACCAGACGGAACAGGAGCCCCAGCTGGCAGTCGGGCTAAGCAGGCTGCTTGACAGAGTATGAAAGTCTAATTAGGGAGTGGGCCAGGCCAGTGCAGCTGGTGCGGGCCTCTGCATGATGCTGATGTGACTGTAGAGCCCCCAGTGGGTTTTGGAAACAGGAGTCTGTCTGGATCTGCCCTTTGACCCCAGGGCCAACCAGCACTGACCCCTGGCTGCCTCTTCTTTGGAGCCTCACATAGGGTCTTCTTCCTGGCTTTCCAGAGAAGCCCTGTCCTTCTGTCTCACAGATACTTCATTTAAGAGTGTTTCTCTGTCTTCCAGGTAGTCTCTCAGAGCCTTGAGGGCAGGGTCCAGGTCTTGTCATTTTATTCCCACTGCAATCAGCCCAGTGCTGGGCAGAGATGGGGTGTTTGCCAGTGAGTGGGAGAAAGGGAGGGAGGGGATTTACTCAGTCTATAAAGTCCACTCTGGCTGAGAGGTTTGGTTCAGAGAGGGAATTAGTTTGTTCAAGATCTTACAGCAAATTAGTGGCAGAACTGGGATGGGAACCATCTTAGTCTGTTTGGCTGCTATAAAAAAGCACTATCAACTGGGTGGTTTATAAACAGAAATCTATTTCTCACAGTTCTGGGGGTTGGAATTTCAAAATCAAGGTGCTAGCATGCTTGTGTTCTGGTAACAGCCCCCCTGCTTTTTTTTTTTGGCTGGTACTGCTGATTCTCCTTCTATTCCACAGTGGCAGAGAGCAGAGAGATGAAGTAAGCTCTAGTGACACTTATAAGGGCACTGATCCCATTCATGGGGGCTCCACCCTCATGACTTCATCTAATCCTCATTACCTGCAGAGGCCCCACCTCCTAACACTATCAGATTGGGGGTACGGTTTTAACATGACTTTTGGGGGACACAATAGGAACTCAGGTCTCCTGACTCCAGCGTTCCTCCTTTTGCTGTGAGCCCAACTGCTCCCTACCCACCTAGACAATAAAAACATTTACAGTTGCCCAGGAGGTGCTGTGTCCAGGGCTAGACTTACCTGGGTGGCATGCAATTCAAAGAAAGGCTCAAATGATGGCTCTGAGGGTTTACCTGGGGCAGGTTGACTATTGAGAGAATAATACCATAACATGTTTCTTTTCTACTGTCACATGTTTCTATTCTATATTCTAATCACATCCTTTTCAGAGAACTCTGCCATCTTTGCTCTCTTATAATCCTGATGATAAGCCAAGGGCATAGAGAAGAGTCAGTGGTTTTATTCAAGCCAACTGAGCACCAGACAAGCCGAGTGGCTTATCTGACAAAGGACCCAAGCAAGCTGTTGAGTGGGAAAACCCACAGTTCCCTACTTCTGAGCTCAGGCTCCTCTCTGTAGGAAGCCATGCCAGTCGTGCATTTATTTGAAATGCATGTAATGAGGACCCCTTATTTTCTTGTGTTCTGTGCTGAAGACACAAAGATTAACAAGACAGTCCCTGCTCTCAGATATTCTGTCTTCTCTCAAGAGACAAAGCATGCCCATGATTGGTATGGTTGGGACAGGCCTCCAACCCCTGTGGCTCTGCGCTTTGAGCCTGCCACCTGCTTGCTCTCCAGGCCTCGGCATTTAGATGTCACTGTCTTTGGAAACTTACCTTGAGTCTGACCTGGTGCTTCCTCTGTGTGCCCATCATATTCTGTACCTGTTGACTTGCTTATTCACCTAATATTTTTTGAGCCCCTGCCATGTGCCAGGCCCTGGTTTACAGTGGTGAACAGGATAGACTTGGTTTCTGCCACAGTGGAGTTTAGCATCCAGTGGAGCAGAGAGATGAAGAATCAGACATAAAGAATGAAAAGAAAGACAATGTGTCATCAAATGATTGCTAGGATGGAAGTAAATAATATGCTGTGTTCTGGTTATTAATTCTATGTAACAGCAATACCTCCCAAACTTAACGTATCTCCTGCTTTAGTGGGTCAGAAATTTGGACAGGGCTCAGCTGGGCGATTTTTCTGTCTTCTGTGGCATCAGCTGGCGATACTCAGCTGGAAGCTGGTCTGGGCTGGAAGGTCCAAGATGGCTTTACCCATGTACTTGGTGCTTTGGTGGGGATGGCTAGAAGGCTGGGCTCAGCTGGGTTGCCTCCCTCTCCATATGGTGTCAGGGCCCCTCTAACTAGTGCTTCAGTCAGCTGTTGGGCTTTAGACGTGGTATCCCAGGGCTTGGAGAGAGAGCAAGGGGGAAGCTGCAGTCCTCTTCAAGGCAAGACCTGGAATGGGCATATCATCACCATCAGCCCTGGCTCGGCATCAAGGGGATAGGAAACAAAGCCCACCTCTAGTTGGAGGAATGTCAAAGGATTTGCAACTCTCTTTAGTCCTCCACACTGAGCTAGAATGGCAGTCAGGGAAGACTTCTGGAGGCAGTGGCATTTAAGCAGAGACCTGAGAGATGAGAAGGAATAGCTATGGGACAGTGTGAGGGAGAGAGAGCCCAGGGGCTGGAACAGGTGATGGGAGTGGAGTGGGAAGTCACTGAGGCATCATAAGTAGGAAGTAGCATGATCCAATTTTTATTTTTAAAAGATTGCCCTGGATTGAAGGGGGATGGAGTGGAGCTGAGGAGACCTGTGGGGTCAGAGGGAGTATCGCTCTCCAGGCAGCTGGCTATGGCCGCCTGAGTGGCAGCAGAGCAGATGAAGAGTGGACAGAAGCTGAGAAAGCTCTCAGAGGTAGAATCGGGAGAAAGAGGAATCAAGGATGTCTCCCACTTCTCAGTTCAGCAATGGAAGGATTTGAGGAGAGGGGTGAGGCAAAAGCTGCCACCCTGTTTTGTAATAGTCCTTTTTCTTCTCTGTCGCCCGTTTGATAACTGGGCTACATGCTTTGATGTGACAGAAAGGGTGGCTGTTGCCCTGGGGTCCCTAGCACCTGGTCCAGGTTTGGCATATGGTTGGCACTCACTAAATGCTTGTTGAATTAATCAATAAAAGTCAAGTGATAATTAGAGTTGCTCTGGGGTGGGGGTGGTGAGAGATGGGAAAGGGCATTTACCTTCTGGCTGCCTCAGGAGCTCGGTGAGTCCATCTGGGCTAAGGGCTACTCTCTCCTGTGCCTGAAGCCTGGCTCAGTGTAAGAGGACAGAATGTGGGTTCCCTGACGGGGGCATGGGGAGCACAGAGGCCGGAGCACTAGTTTACAAAGTGTGGTCCTGACCAACAGCAAACCTGCCCTGCCCCCCAGACCTGCTGAATGAGAAACTCTAGGGGTGGGGCCCAGCAGTCTATGTTTTAACAAGTCCTCCCGGGGATTCTGATGACCATTCATATTTAAGAGTCGCTCAAAAGGATGATGTTAGATGATAAATTTTTTACAGCTCACTGCCAGGCCATGCTGGCCTTCCTAACCCCTCCTTCCTCAGCATATAATCCGTATTCCACTGCCCTTTCCCGGCCAGGCCTGGCCTGAGCCTGGCTTGTCCTGGAGCTGGGAGCCCTTCCTGAGCAGGAGTGTGTGTGTGTGTGTGTGGGGGGGGGGGGGGAATGGGAGGGGAGAGGGACACAGGAGGCCAACATCTGCCTCTTGGGGAAGGTGGATGTTCTCCGTCAAGTTGGATGGTTCTAGGAAGCCAGAGGTTTTCTGGGACTAAGGCTTTTTCTTCCTCCAGAGCAGTGTTTTCTTAAGGCACACTGGTACTTTAAGATGAGAGAGAGAGAGAGAGAGAGAAGGAACGAGTGAGTGGAGGTGTGAACAACTGCCCACTCTGGACACTAGGATATGGAAGGCTCTGAAAAGTTTGCATTAAAGAAGCCTGTTGACCTCTTTCTGAATGTACTTGACCACAGAATTCTCCCTCCCCCATAATATTGATTAACATTTCCCCAAACCAGCACTCCTTGTTTGGAAAGATCTGTTCTAGACAAATGCCAGATTCCCTCTGGATACTAGCACTGCATGCAAACAGTGCTCTCCAGGAGCAGCGACAGAGCCCCTGCTATTCTGAGTCCTCAGTTTGGATAACCCTCAGCTTCCCGGGGACATACCTGGTGAAAATGGTGTCTCTAGAAGTGTAGGTTGCTGCTGCTACTATTTGGACAGGTGGAAACAAAGAGGAGAGAGAGAGAGAGAGAGAGAGAGAGAGAGAGAGAGAGAGAGAGAGAGAGAGAGAGAGAGAGAGAGAGAGAGAGGAATTAAGAAAGAAAGAAAGAAACAAACAACAGGGAATTCTATTCAAATTTGTTTAAAATAAGGGAAGTGGAATTTGGGAAGAGCTGGGAGGTGCTTGGCTAGTTAATGCATAAAGCTTAATATTCTATGCAAAGGAGGTTTGGAGCATCTCTCAGCTTCCAGAGCAGCTGGGAGGGAGGATTCCAGTGAGCAACTAATTTGATTGCTGAGAAAGTGCTTTTGTGTGTTTTTGTGTGTGGGAAGGGGGAAAATAAAGCATTACAGACTTTTTTCAGAGGTTGCCTGTTCCTAAAAAGATGCTATAATTTAGACTTGCCCTACAGGTGAATTCTAAGCAGAGAAGCACTTTTGTAGCTGGTAAATTGAACCTATAAATGTGCAAAGGATTCAGAATGAAAAGGTTTGCTCAGAACGAGGTGAGGATAATGGGGTAGGCCCTCCAGGTGGGGCTCACTTCTCCGTTCTAGCTACTACTGTTATGATGACTATCACACAAGTAATGGCTTTCCCGTAATACTTTCCAGAGCTGCTATTCTCTTAGTACGGTGTGCAATACAGATCTTTCCTGATTTCTTGGAGTCTGTGCTGTGCAGGTGTTTAGTCTTTCAAACACCTCCACGTCCACATTACCACATGCCTATGACTCTACCAGATGTTTTTCATGCATTGCCTCGTTTAACCTTCACAGTAAATGTTGTGATGTTTGAGGCAGGTCCTATCTCTGTCTTTCTAGTTAAAAACATTGAGTAACTTGTCCAGAGGGACAGCTAGAGCAGATTAAGTAGCATAGCTAAGATTCTAATCTTGGGTCATCTGGCTCCAACATGCAAAACTGCTTCTATCTGCATGACTTTGGGTATGTCCCTTCACCTCTCTGGGCTGGTTTAGTGTTTCCCGCGAGTCACCCATCAGTCCAGACCACGTTTTCCTTGTACTGGCATCAGGGGCTCCCTCCTCTCCTGCTAGTCAGTTCCTGCTCATCCCATCAGAGCCAGTTCAGGGTTCGCCTCCTTTAGGAGCTCCTGCTGTTGATCCCAGACCCAGAGCAATCTGTGTGTCACTCTTACGGGGCTTGAGGCTGATTATGGAGGGATGTTCCAGTTCATAATTCTGATTCTCCAACTTCGGTCTGTCAGCTGCTTGAAGGCAAGGGCTACCCAACAGAGCTACAGAGTGATCTGCGGATGGCTATTACCTTTGCTGGGCACGGATGTGCCCAGGCAAGGCCAATCTGTGAATCAAGGCTGGTTGCTGCTAGTGCCAGGCCTGGGGCCACATAGTGAGTGGTATGGAGAACTCGAAGGCCAAGTCAGTTCATTCATATGGAAAAACCACTGGAAACAACGGGGCCTCAGGGACTCATCAGGGCCAGGTAACAGCTTTAGCCAGGTTGACAGACTCAGATATGGTACCCACCTGCTGGCAACACTTCTGTCTGGAAGAAAGCTGCCCCTCCAGGTCTCTTCCTGATGACAGACAATTCAGTTCCTCTCTGTATGTCCCTGGTGCCTTTCGAGCTGCTGCCCCAGCACTGGAGCTCTGAAGGGGAGAGTTCAAGTAAGCCCATGTACGGGCCCTTTAAGAGGAATGTCTGGAACTTTCGGAACCTCCATTTCCCCAAGCCATAATCCTTGCTGGTTTTTACAACCAAAAGTAATGGGGGCTTCTCTTCCTGGCACTGGAAACCTGGGCTGGGGGATCTGGTGTGGGGCTGGGACCCCTCTCTCCTCAGTGGGAACCTTTACAGTTGAGATATTGAGATATCCTTCCCAATTTAAAAAAATATATATTTTATTGATTTTTTACAGAGAGGAAGGGTTAGAGATAGAGAGTTAGAAACATCGATCAGCTGCCACTCCCCACTGGGTACGTGCCCGCAACCAAGGTACATGCCCTTGACTGGAATCGAACCTGGGACCCTTGAGTCTGCAGGCCGACGCTCTATCCACTGAGCCAAACCTGTTAGGGCGTCCTTCCCAGTTTTTATCTACCACACATGGGTGTGGGACCAGCCCGTTCTGCACCTCCCCACCCCTACCAGTCTCAACGTGGCTTCTTTAAATCCCTAGTTGTAGGACTTCCATTCAGCTCAATTTCAGGTGATTCTGAATGATGGTTGTTCTGTAGTTAAGTTGTAATTTTGGTGTCTCTATCAAAGGTTTTTGAATGAATAACTGAAAAGTCCAAATGACAACAAAATGCTTTTTTTTAAATACATGAAGAAAATAGACTTATTTTGTGTGGCTGCAAAAGGAGAGACGTGAGATCCAAAATAGCATTTTCAGAGAAGCTGACTTCAACTCAACCTTGAGAACATTCCAGTAGCCAGAGCTGTTCAGCACACCAAGGGCTGCCTTGGAAGGTGTGAGTTCCTAATCTGTGCAGGTGTATACTCAAAGGCTGGGCCTGGGGCCACTTAGTGAGTGGTATGGAGTGCATTTCTGTAATGTGATGGATGGTCAGACCACATTAATGCTCCTCCAAATGAGGGAGGGATCATTGATAGCACATGAGCCATAAATATTGAATTATCTTTTCAATTCCCTTTCCAACTTTGTGGTTGCCTCAAGGAGAAAGTCTCGGTTTGGTACTAGTGTGTTGCTAATGCTGCTCTAATCTCTCTTTTTACAAAGTGAGGACAGACCTCAGGCATTAGCATCTGCCTAGGACTGGTGATGTGGTTATGTTTTCCTTACACTTACTTTTTCAGTTACCTTTTATTTATGCCAAAGGAAGCTGGTTTTTTAAATGTTATTTTAACTAAGACTAGGGAAAGCCCTTTATAAATAAATTCAGTTAAGTAAAAAATGACAACTAACAGGGAGGTGGTTTGTGGGAATGGCGAAAGTCCTGAAGCCGGCTTGACACCCCTGGGCTCCTCCCAGCTCCTCCTAGAAAGTGGACATCTTTCACTGCAACCCCCTATATCCTCCAACTTCCTCTTTCATTGCTGGGAGGGATTTTAAGGCAGGAGGCTCAGCCTAAAAAGTGGTCATTGCAATGGCTACAGCCCCTTTTGCTCCTTCCTGTTTTCCCTTCTGGTCCTTTCCCAGATGCCACCCCAGGTTTCCTGGGATCCTCAGAGACTGTAATCAGTGACTTCCAAAGTATTAACCAGGATGTGATTTATTTGTGTATGATATGCTTGATACATGTGATGCAAGCATATCATTTAAATTTTATTCTAAAATGAAAAGTAGCCCTAGCCTGTTTTGCTCAGTGGGTAGAGCATCAGCCTGCAGATGAAAGGTCCCAGGTTTGATTCCGGTCAAGGACACATGCCCAGGTTGTGGGCTCTATCCCAGACGGGTCATGCAAGGAGGCAGCCCATCAATGATTCTCTCTCATCATTGATGTTTCCTTCTCTCTCTTCCCTCTCCATTCCTCTCTGAAATCAATAAAAATATATTTAAAAAAAATAAATGAAATGAAAAGTAGATGTAATAAAGGAGATTTTAACCAGCTGTAATAAGCAAGGGTTTAGTTTTGACTTGATTCCATTAGGTAAATCTATATATATAAAAGGCTAATATGCTAAGTGTCCGTCTAGGTCAGTGGTCGGCAAACTGCGGCTCAGCAAACCATGGCTCACGAGCCACATGCAGCTCTTTGGCCCCTTGAGTGTGGCTCTTCCACAAAATACCGACTTCTGCGCATGGGCCACGAAGTTTCAATCGCACTGTACGTGCGCGCGCGCATGTGGTATTTTGTGGAAGAGCCACACTCAATGGGCCAAAGAGCCGCATGTGGCTTGCGAGCCACAATTTGTCAACCACGGGTCTAGGTAATGATGTCCCATAGCAATGCCTCACTTCCTCTCCCTAGCGACTAGCCTCCTTGCAGTTTCTTCAGCCCAGGAACACGACTTGCTTTATAGCCAAGTGTAAACATTTCACACTTTAACCAAATGTCTGTGAAGCATTTTCCTGTGCCTCATCTCATTTGATTCTCACAGAAGTCCTGGAGTAGGTAGATAGGAGACTCTGTTGAATCCTATTTTCTTTTTATTAGCCGGAAAATGGAGATTTAGAAAGCTTAGAAACTTGACCCGACTGAAAAAAAATAAGAAATGGTGGACCTTGAAAATGACTTAAGTTTTTCTCACTGCACAGAATATAGTCAAACACTACTGCCGTTAAATATTTTACCCTTTGTTCTCCCTGCGTGACCTACAATAATAATCTGCTTCATGTTGGTATTTCCTGCTGTGTTGCTGACAGTTACCTGAAAGAGAAGTTGGGGTTCTTCACTGGGCTGGAAAAAGTTTAGCTACATCAGAAAGCAGGTCTAATTAAGCAAATTTATTCTATATATATATAAGGCTAAATTGACTCACGCATGCACGATACATATAAAGCTCTCACTGGCGCCAATTGCACGTGCGTGTTTCAATCTGTCATTGTTGATCATGAATTTGGTTGACACTTCTATTATAGAGAAAGGGCGAATAGTGACATTAAAATATTTCTTCTAATTAATTTCTTTTCAATGTGCATGAATCCATGTACTGGCCACTAGGAAGGTAATAATGACCTTTGATGATTATACACTACCTTACACTTTGCAAAGTGCCTCCCTAGCCTTTAGTTGCTTAAATTCTCCCAAGAATCCTCTTGGGGCTGACGGCTGTCAGGGAAGATGCCATCATACCCACCTTACAGGCAAGGGACCTGAAGGCCAACCAGGGTGAGTGTGGCTTAAAATCCTCATCTCCTGGCCGAGGATCCATGGGTCAGGGCCCTTACTCTGCCTAGTACTGTACATACAAGGTGATGCACACCTTTTGCAGGAGGATAAACGAAGGCAAAAGGGACTTTGGATGGAAAGAGAAGATGAGATTGGCCAGGCATTGCCTGGAGGCAGGGATTTTCATTCTGGTACCAAGAATATATTCAGCAAGTTCAAGGGGAGCTCAGAGATAATACACCAGACCCAGTGTGCCACCACTTTGAGGTGTGAGGAACAAATGAGTGAGGGGATAATTCTGCCCCAGGGTGGAGGGGGAGTTACAGGACCATTTGCAGTGGGCCTTGCAGTACATGTAAGAGTTTGTAGGTGGGGAAGGTAGTAATGGGAGGAAGAAAACCAACATTTGTAGAGAACTTACCATGGGCCATACATCTACATTATACACCAGTCAGTGGATTTTCCCAACAACCTAGTGAGGTGCTGGTGGTAATACAGTGGGGCCTTGACTTAAGTGTGTCCTGACTAACGAGTTTTTCGAGATACGAGCCATCTCTCGGCCGATTTTTTGCTTTGAGTTGCGAGCTAAAATTCGGGTTACGAGCCAGCTTCAGATACCCCACTGCTAGTTGGCGCAGCGAATGTCACAGTGAACGCCACAACATCAGCCCAGCATCACGTGTCTCACTCGTTCACTTTTGATTTGACATATGAGTAATTTGAGTTACGAGCTCCATCACGGAACGAATTAAACTCGTAAGTCAAGGCCCCACTGTACTAGTGATGATAATAATAATTATTATTATATCCTGGATTTGATGCTTATAGCATCCCATGAATTACCTCATTTAATCCTTAAAGTGCCACTATAAGTGCTATCAGCCCATTTTATAGATAAGGAAAGAAGAGGTTTAACTAACTTCCCAAATTCACCCAACTGCTCAGGGACAGAACTGGTATTTGCCCTCCAGCTTTGACTCCATAGCACCCCAGCCTGGTAAGCAGAACCCACTTCCACCAGGTGACCTAATGGATGTTGGCCTTCCCTTTCTGAATTACTCTGTCTCAGGGCTGGCATCAGCCAAAGGCAACTTCAAAGTCAGTAGATTTCAACTGGCATGAAGGAGCTCCCTTGCCCGAAAGCCTCAGGCCTGCTGTCTCCCATGAGGCGGCTTGAAGGCAGAGCCCTACATCATACTCTCCCCCCTCACCTGGGCGGCTGCTCTTTTCCCACCTGGCTTTCTTGCCCCTATGATCACATCGCTGGCCCACTTGTCACCTTCATTCAGCCTTGGCCTATGAGGCTCTTCGTAATCCAGTACAGCTAGCTGCCTCTGCTTCCACCGTGTCCTGCTTCACCCCTGTTCTACCCAGATAACCTGTGAACAACCCATGTCTGACTTCACAGCTTCACGGCCAGATTGCCCTCGGACTGCAATATGCTCTTATCTCTCTTTGCCTTTCCACCTGGCAAACTCTTGTATGTACTTTAAGGCCCAGTGCAGATGTTCCAGTGACTCTCCCTCTACCCTGAGGCAAAATTAACTACCCCTTCACTCCTCTGGGACCTAGTTTTTCACAGAACATAACATAGTAGGCATCTGTTACTCTCCCTTGCAGCCTCTCTCACCACTTCTTTGATAACAATATCTAGATTTTCCTCTTGGGAATCATCTTTGAGCAACGGTGAGCCTGTGACCAGCAATACATCATCTTGGTCACAGAGCTTTAATCTAGGGAGATACAATTCCAGGCCTTTTGGTGGAACAACTGGGGAAAAACTCTCTTCCTGTGGGGATTAATAGCAGTTGGGTATTATTGGTCTGGAGAGGGTCTGCCTAAGAGTGAAGCTAACAGAGAGAGGAAAGCAGAACCAAGAGATGGAGAGAATATGAGGTCCTGATGACATCCTGGGATCCAGCTATGCCTGAGGCCAATCACCTCCTATTTCTTTATTTTTTTAAATTAAAATTTGTGATCCTTTACATTTCTCCTCTTCCCATTACTGTCATTTTTGCTTAAACTAGTCTGACGTATTTCTGTTGCTTCAGCTAGTTTTTCTGACCAATAGCCATAATCCTTGGTTAGTGTTACTTTCATGTACTAGATTGTGAGCCTTTTCAAGGCATATCCAATCATCTTTTTAATCCTCTGTGACTAGCACAGGACCATCACATAGCAGAAACAAAAAATATCAGAAGAGTGAAGGAATGAATTGGATTCTGCCAACAGCTATGGTAAGATACAAGGAAATAGAAGAGATTGTTTCTGCCTTCAAGGGGCTTACAGAATAGAAGTAATCAAGTGAAAATGAGGTCATTAGTGTGGGCCCTACTGAAACATGACTGCTGTCCTTAAAATAAGGGGAATTGCGGACATACATAAATGTACAGGAAGAATGCTATATGAACATAAAAGTAGAGATCAGGGTGATGTGTCTACAAGCCAAGGAAAAGCATAGAAGCCAGGGAGAAGCCATAGAACAGTCCCCTTCACAGTCCTCAGAAGGAACCATCCTGCCAACACTTTGATCTCAGACTTCTAGCCTCCAGAACTGTGAGACAATACATTTCTGCTGTTTAAGCCACCCAGTTGTGACACTTGTTATAACTGCCCTGTGTACACCAGTACCAACCCAGGTGCTCATCATGTCCTTCAAGGACTGGCTCCTACAACCTCTCGGGCCTGTCTCCAGCCCTCACACTCCCCTCTGCCCTCAGGCCACACTTACCTCCTCTCAGTTCTAGAAGGTGCCCATCGTGGAGCCTTCACTCTACTGCTGGGAATGCTCTCCCTTATTTGTGTTGTGTTGAAACCTACCCATCCTTCTGGTCCCAGCTCATCCTCTGGGCACTTTTCACCTATTCAGCCAACTGTGTGGCACCAGAGACCCAGTGGGGAACAGGACAGATGTAAGCCAGAGAGGAGTCAAAGACCAGAAACAAAAGAGTGAATAGGACAAAATTCAGGCGTGGTAGTGCTGTAACAACATGAAATGGGGTGGTGTGCTATAGATGGGGGGGGGGGGGGAGAAGAGGGGAAGAGCCCGCTGGGGTCAGGGTAGGCCTTGACTGGAAACATCTCAGGAAGGTCTCAGTGACAAGAAGGACCAGCATGATGAACTGACACCCACCTCCACCTTCCCTAGGTACTCTCAAGGCACCATGCATTTTTCCTTCACACCCCTACCCCTGTTGCCATTTCCTACCTATTTATGTGACTATTTCATTGACACCTGAGGCCCCCACTGGATTACAAGCTCCCCGCATCAGGGAGCATGCTCACTTTGCTTACCACTGTCTGGCACAAAAGATGGCACTCAGTTAATACTTGCAGAATTGATTATTCCTGCTTCAAGATAGGGTAATGAATTCCATTTTCTGCTTGGGGCAGCTTAGGTAGCAAGAGGTTAACAATACCTTTTTGGCCCTGGAACTGTATGAGGGAGTGCTTTTCAGAGGCATCTTTGCTGGCAAATGCCCAAGCAAGCCCAATGTAAAGCCCAAGAATGTTCTGGAAGGGAGCAGGAAGCCAGAGGCAGGGACTTGGTGTCTAGGGGACAGTGTCAGCTGCAGGAACTCGCTTCCCTCCCTGAGAGACTGCGATCCCAGGCCAGTAGATTTGGATCCATCTGCAACATGGGGCTCTGAAGGCCTGGAAATGGGTTCTGTTGGCTAAGCAGAATTTTCCGGCCCCCAGCTGAGAAGGTGGAGAAGCTGGCTCACTGCTAATTTCATTTTCCTAGCTCACCAGCTTGGCAAGGCCTCAGTCCTCTAGCTGCAGTCTCGTGGAGCCTCAGACCCAGCTCTCCTAGCCAAAGAAAGAAAGCTGTGACTCACCAGAAAATTTCATTGCTATTTTCTGGAGATATATATATATATGAAAGTTCTCGCATTGTGCCTTAGCTCATCAGCTTCCACCTGCTGCATCGATGCTCACATGCTAGACTGGAAAAGTAGAAAGGCTGTTCAAGATGTGCCTCAGTAGAGAGAGCGCAGGTCCAGGTTCATTCTGACGTCCTCCAAAAGTGGGGCTACAGCAGGAAAAGATGGCTCTCAGGTCCAGGGGGATCTTGCTTTCCAAAAGAACAAGTAACCTCCTAAAAAGGGAAGGACAGAACTGAAGGTCCCCAAAGGCCAGTGTTGGGCTCTGCCATCGGTGCTACCAAGGGGAGCTTGCAGTGGGCCTTCCCAAACAATCCATAAGGCCAACAGGATGGTGAGCAATGTGCTGGTCCTGTAGGTGCAAGACCCTGCACCTGCCCCCTTCTGCGCCTTGCTTTCTGGGCTGCAGCCCCACTGGCCTTTATTCGGTTCCTTGAATTCACTGAGTTTCCTGCCCCTCAGTGAGCCTTTGCCCATTCTGTTCCCTCTGCCTGGGACTCGCTCCTCCTGAGTCCCTGCTCCTGAACCTCTTCCCTTGCTCCCTCTTAACTCTTTCTTCAGAGCCCAGCCGAGAGACCCCTTCCTCAGGGACACTTCAGTGACCCCTGAAGTCAGGTCAGGCCCCATGTGTCATGGGCTCTCATGGCGCCGTGCTCTCCTCTCTAGCACTTTCTGCAGCTCAACTTCACACACATTGGTTGAGATCTTTGAGGGTTCTCACCTCCCCCACTAGACTGTGAGCTCCATGTTGGCTTCCATGTTTGTCTTTCTAGCCCAGGCATAATCCATCTGGATGTTGCGTAAGCCCTATAGACTCGTCATGTTCAAATAAAACTCATCGTCTTCCCTCCCGATCCCTCTGCTGACTTGCTTCTCCTCTTCTCAGTAAATGCCACTTCTTCTCTCTCCAGGGCTGAGCCTGGAACACTTGGGAGTGGTCTCCCTCCCAACTGCAACCCTCACCCCATTCAGTCTCCAAGTCCAGTCAGTTTACCACCGAAGAATTTCATGGACCCCCTCATCTTCTCTCTCAGCTCCTGCGAGCCCATCCTTCTCATGGTAGCCAGAATGAGAGTGAAAATTCAATTTTACTCTTTCACTCCCCTGCTCCAAATCCATCTGATGGCTCCCCACCAGCCTCAGAACAAAGCTCAAACTCTCTAATGGGACTTAAAGGCCCTTGGCTGTGTGCCCTCTGCCTAATTCTCCAACCTCATTTTTCAGTCCCATCCCCAACCCCACTACAGAACACCATGCTGAAGCCCCCCTCAGCTATGTTCAACTCACCAACATGCTCTCTCTAGCCTCTATCGGGGCCTTTGTTCATTACATTTCTTCACCTTGAAAGTTCTGCCTTATAAAACCATTCCGGCCTTTAGTTCTCAGTCCAGAATCTGCTTCCTCTAGGAAACCATCCATGTCTACCTCACCACCATCTCCTTTGCTCCACAGCCTCCTTCTCATCACTACATGAATGAGACTGTATTATCGGCTTGTTTCCTTGTGTGTTCCCCTCACTCAAGTGGAAAGCTTGTGGGATCGGGGTCTTGCCTGCTCTGGTGTCTGCTGCATCCACAGCATCCAGTGGTGCCTGGCACATGTACACAGACAGGCAGTGCATGACTGAAAGCTTGAATGAGCCAGGACCTTCGTCTTCCCAGAAGCTGCTCACTTGGACAAGTCCTTGGTTGCTTTCAGGTAGCTTTCTCCTCCTCGCCTCCACTCATTCTGCCTCCCTTGGTAATTCCATCTAAGGCTGTATTGCATCCTGCCCACAGCTTCTCATAGGAAAGTACTGTCTTTTCTGCTCTTTCTCTCATATAATCTCCCTGACCAGGTGGCCTAATTAATGGTCCCTGAGTCATCCTAGAACTTCTGCACCCTTTAAATATCTTTTTCCTCCCTCCACCCCCAAAACTCACCTTCTGGCTGTGACTTCCATAAATTTTGCACATTTAATTCCCTGATGCTATTCAGTTCTCAAATCCCAGGCTGAGATAAGCCCCCAAAGTAATTTAGGTAACAGCTTAATTATCTCATCTCTCCTTTACTCTAATCTGTCCATTTCCATCGCCACCTAGGAAGCAGTGAAAAATGGGATCTGTAAATAGATTTCTGCCCAAACCTATTTCTTTCCTTGAAGTTCTTATCTTGGTTCATGTCAACAGCATCCACCCAATCACCTGAGAACTGAACCTCAAAATCACCATCTCTCCCTCCCTCATACACCCTACTCTCTTTCTAGGATGAATCCAAGATCATCTGCTCTCCTATTGAGGAGTCTCTGAAGTTCATCCTTCTCTGGCCACCTCCCAGGCCCTTATTATCTCTATTCCCTTGGACTAAGTTCACCTTCTGACTGGTCCTCTTGTTTCCAGCCCCATGCCTATGCCCACACCCATCCACCCATCTACCATCTACTCATTTATTTACCCATCCACCCACCCATATACCTGCTTACCCATCCACACATCAATCCACTCACCCATCAACCCAGCCACCCACCTATTCATCCATCCATTCATCCATCCATCCACCCACCCACCCATCCATTATCCTTCCTGGAATTCAATACCCTCCAGCCTCCCATCAAGTCCTTACTCTGTCTCCCCAGCCAATCCTCTCCTACCGCATTTGGAATTCTTGCTCTACTGAGTTGCTTCTCTTTGTATCCATGGTTCCCTCCATCTATAATTCCAGCTTTCTCTGCCTCTCTATTTGGAAAACTCTTACCCATTCTTGAAGACCCAGCATGAATGTGACCTTTTTTTATGGGTCTCTCTTCCACAGCATCTCCTCTGTATCAGGCACATCGTTGGGCACTGGGTGTGGTCACTAAAACAGAAACAATCTTTGCTCTGAAATAATTTACAGGTAAGCAGGGGGTGGAAACTCCTTAAGGCAGACATTCTCATGAGTGTGCATCAGAATCACATGGAGGGCTGGTTAAAACACATATTCTGGGCCCATCCCAGGGTTTCTTATTAAGTGGTCTGGAATGGCTCTGCATTCCAATAAATTTCCAACTGCTGCTGCTGGTCCTGGGATCACACTTTGAGAACCTGGGTCTTGGAGTGTGGTCACAGGCATGCTCTCTGGAGAGGTATCATTTAAACTGAGACCTAGAGGAAGAGAAGGACCAGTCATGACAAAAGCAGGGGCTAACATATTCCAGACGGAGGGAGCAGCGTGAGTGAAGGCCTCAGGTGAAAAGAGCTCTGAAGGAGGGCGACACCTTCTCCAACTTCTCACGCAGAACGGACACTCTATCACCTGCCACTGTAACCTTTTTCTTCTGCTTCTACCACTTGACAAGGAGACTTTCCAAGCCAGGTCTATGTCGCATCCCTCCCAAGCCCACCTGAGGCCTGACAAGGAAGTAAAGGCCGAGGGATTTGGGTTGGGTGGTTGAATTTTAGTGTTCTGGCTTTTTCTCTAGGCTATAAGCAAAGGAGAAATATGTTTGTTTCTCCTAAGCAGCATGTCTCCTCCCTTTTTCTTAGGCAGCTTCCAATATATCTTATCCTCTAAACCAAATTCCCTGTTCCCAAATTCCTGCGACTTTACAGATTTTTAGCCCACTTTGTAACAGAAAGAAAATGCCTCTATGTCTAGTGGCAGAGGCTCCACCTACCCTCCCCAAGCCCAGGGTTTGGGCGGGGTGAGGGTGCAGGGTGCTGTGAGAGCCCAGAGGCCCTCAGGTTACACCCTCCAGCACTTGCATTTGGCTTTGAGAGGATGATGTGGTCATAGTAAGAGTCAGCAGACTTCCCCTCCTCAAAAACACTGATAGTGGGAGGCTGAGAGCATAACCATGGCCAGCCCTCATAGGTTTCCCACCCTTAGGGCACGTGTGGAGCAAGGCAGGCCTGGGGAACCCTGAGCTGACCACCTTCAGGTGGAGGATGGGACTGCCCCCCCACATTCTGCCTTTCCAACATCTCCTTCCCACCCTGGAAAGCAGAGTAAGGGAAGGGACAGAGTCAGAGGGCAAGATGGTAACATGGGACTATGGGTTTGATTTTGATTCTAATTGCAGTTCCCCTTTTCTTTGTGAAGAAATTATATATATCTCCTTTGCTAAGGCTAACAGAGGGGTCTCTAAGAGAAATATTCCCCCATTTCTTTTTTTGGAATCATCCCATTTCCCAAGCTCTGGGAAACAGTGGCATATAAATCCATGGTTCTCAGACTTTAGTATGAATTAGCATTCCCTGGAGGGTTTGTTAAAACTCACATCACTGGGCCTGTCCTCAGAGTTTCTGATTCAGCAGGTCTAGAGTGGGGCTTGGGAATCTACATTTCTAACAAGACCCCAGGTGCTTCGGCTGTTGGTGGTCTGAGGACCACACTTTGAGAAACCCTGTTTTAGCACAATGCCCAGCCAGAAGATGCTAAGAATCTGTCCATCATTACAGGACAAAGATTTTCTTCTCTTAAATGTACTTTACTCAAAGTAGCTTTCCTTAACACCTCCTCCCAAATACAGAAGAAGGAAAAGGGAAGTGTTCATATTTTGTTTTTTCAACTGCATAGTTCTAGAACTCAGACAAATACAGGCAGTCCTTGGGTTACATTGGAGATCTGTTCCTACAGCATGACGTAACTCGATTTTCGCCGTAAGTCGGAACTCACCTACATAAGCACCTTCGTCACTCACATGGAGCACATACACAGCAGTAATGAAGTGAAACAGTAAAAGAAAATGTAAAAGATAACAATTCCTGACCTTTACTTGTGGTAAATAAATAATAAAAAACATAAAGCACATATGTACATACGTCGAAATGATGGAACTTCTTTCTTTTTTTTTTAAATACTGTAAATGGGAGATGGCGATGTAACCATGAAAGGACGTAAGTCGAGTCCGATGTAACCCGAGGACTGCCTGTATTTCAAACACAACTGGTTTCATATTCCTTAGCCCTGGGGAGGGCAGCTTCTTCCCAGAAGGGAGAGATGCATGTAGCAAATGCCAAATGCAATGGGAGAGTAGATGGGATAGGGCTCAGAGTCAAAGACATGAGTTTTGGCCCCAGCACTGCTCTGTGACCTTGGGAGGATCACTTCAGCTTTCATTCCCCACCTGTGAATGTGTTAGAATAAAACCGAGCTTGAAGGGCCCCATGAGGGTCAGAGAGCCACGGTGAGCGATCCTGCAGAACACTGTCTGGATGACAGTTCCAACAAAGCCAACCTGAGCATCTTGGTTTCCACAGGAAGGACCAGTACCTCCTCTCACCCGTGAACTGCTGGTATCTGGTCCTGCATCAGACCAGGCGGGAGAGCCGAGACCATGCCACCCTCAATGACATCTTCATGAACAACGTCATCGTCCGCCTCTCACAGATCAGTGAGGATGTCATCAGACTCTTCAAAAAGGTGGGCAAGCAGGCCACCTGACCTGCCTGGGTTTCTCCTGTCTGTGCTATTCAGGGTGGAATGTGGTTTGGGGACATGAGACCAGGAGGGCAGTTGTGTTGAGGGTGTAAGGGGCCGACAGCTGGACTTGGCATCCCAGATCCTGAGTTTGAATCCTGGATATAAATGGTGGCTCAGCCGCTTCAGCAACCACCACAGAAATAAAAACCTTTTCATGATAAAATAAGTAATACATGTTCATTGTAGGAAATATGGAAAAATGAACATGAGTACAAACAAAAATTAAAATCACCTGCAATGTTACCAGCAGTAGTCACTTTGGGCAGCAGTAGTGACCTTTGGGGTCATAGGTATTTCTATGAGTGCTCATATTTACACATTTTCCAGTATACATATGCATTTCCCCCAATGAGGTCAGCCTGCATATATGATTTTGCTATCTGCTTATGTCACCTAAAAATTATATAACACTTTATTCCAGAATTTAACCATGTCAATAAATACATTTCTACTAGAGGCCCAGTGCACGGGAGGCGGGGGGCTGTCCCTCAGCCTGGCCTGCACCCTCTCCAATCTGGGACCCCTG
Source organism: Myotis myotis (assembly GCF_014108235.1). NCBI lineage: Eukaryota > Metazoa > Chordata > Mammalia > Chiroptera > Vespertilionidae > Myotis > Myotis myotis. Next base: position 21,586,282 of record NW_023416317.1, on the reverse strand, counting down.
GCCTGCACCCTCTCACAATCCGGGACTTCTAGCTCCTAACTGCTCACCTGCCTGCCTGCCTAATTGCCCCTAACCGCTTCTGCCAGACAGCCTGATCGCCCCCTAACCGCTCCCCTGCTGGCTTGATTGACGCCTAACTGCTCCCCTGCCAGCCTGATCGCCCCCAACTGCCCTCCCCTGCTAGCCTGATCTTGCCCCCAACTGCCCTCCCCTGCTGGCCTGGTCGCACCCAACTGCCTCCCCCTGCAGGCCTGGTTGCCCCCAACTGGCCTCCCCGGCCAGCCCAATCACCCACAACTGTCCTCCCCTGCCGGCCATCTTGTGATGGCCATCTTGTGATGATGTCGCATGTGACGCCACCTAGGCTTTTATTATATAGGATAACATTTTGAATGATTAATAACATTTCATTATATAATGTACCCTAATTTATTTCACCAATCAGTGTCTTATTGTTGAACACTCGGGTTATTCCATTCTTTTACTCTTCTAAACAATGCTTCTGTGAGCAATCTTGTATATACACACCTTTGTCACATTCACTTCTGTTTCCTAGGATCAGTTTCTACAACGGGAATTTGGGGGTCCAAAGTTTACTTATTTTTAAGTCTTTTAACAGACTGCTCTGTTGCTTTCAGAAAGGATTTAGCCATGTTTATGGCCCAGAAGCCAAGTGAAAGGAGCAGTCATGGTTTATGCCCCAGGCCTCTGTATCCCAAGCCCCTTGCACAGTGCCAAGCAGGCACCAGCTGCTGCATACATGCCTGTAGCACTGAACTCACTTCGGTGAACTTCAGTTTTCTCATTTGTGAAGTGGGCAAGTCATTCAGTCTTCATGAGCCTCATCCTTTCTGTCTTGCAAATGGGGTGAAGATCCACTACTTCCCAGTGGCAGTGTGAGGGTTAAAAGAAACAATGCATGTGAAGGGGGAAGGTGTTGAGAAGTGGTTCAGGGTGTAGGTCTTTGGGTCCACAATTCTTGAAATTCCCTGGGTCATAATCCTGGTCCCATCCTTAGCTTTCCATCATTAGTCTGGGGTTTGTTCCTTATGCTCTTTGTGCCTCAGTTTCCTCATTTGTGAGGTAGGGATAGAAATACCCACTGGGCAAGTGGGAGGATTAAGAAGGTTTTTAATCCCACGTAAAGCGTGGAAAACAGCACCTGGCGGCTAAGTGCTCATGAAAGCTGGCTGTCGTTATAGGAATGTGAGAGACTGTTACTACTAAAAAAATCTAGCTCATCTCTTCTTGCCAGGTGCCAATTTTAGGGATTGGGTGACCTGGGATTGCTAGGAGCACAAGGAAGAGGACAAGCGGGTTTGAAATATAAAAACCTCTCCGTGGTCTGCATTAGGATTGCCCACTCTGAGGATGACTTCTGTAGCAAAATTGTCATCACAGGCTAGTTCCCCTCTTCTACACAGTGTGCTCTGGTGTCCTCCCGGGGCCCTGTTAATGAAACATAGTCTAACTTTAATACTTACATAAGCAAACATAATTAGAATGGTAAATACAGTACAATAAAAAAAAATTCACACAGCGCTTTGCAAAGCCACACTGAAGTGATTCAGGTCCCTTGGTCCCATCACAAGCCTCTGCCTGCTGCCACTGTCACATCTTTTTTCCTGGGTGGGAGTGACTCAAAGATAAAAGATCATCAGGGCCTTTAGGAAATGAAGGGTCCCCCCTTCCCCGCCCCCCAAGAGCTGAGCCGAGGGGACAAGTGAGATAAATCTTTTCAGTTCTCATTTAGGCTGACAGCAGCCTCACTTGTGATGGAGGTTAACAGGGTGGAAAATAATGAAAAAATGTCTACAGCTGAGCTCCTGGCTGCCTTGTTACCAGGCCTGTGCCTGTGGAACAAAGGAAGCAACCCAGCCCCTGTGGGCCGGGAGAGAGATGGGGACAGGGCCTCGCTGGCTGAGCTAGCACAGCACGGCCTGTTTGTGTCACATCAGTTATAGATAATCTTGGCACCAAGACTGCACTCCTTACGTAATAACAGTTCCTGCAGGCCTCAGAATGACTGCCGGGCTGGTCTCTGGTCAGACTGGGGCATGGGCTCGTCACTCACCCATTTCATAGATGAGGAGGTAAAGCTTGAGAAGCTGCAAGGAGAACCCAGATTTGGTAACTTTGGGCCTATTGTCATCACTGGCAGGAGGCAGCATGGCTGGGCTTTGCAGTCTCTCAGAAATGCCTCTCACTGACACGTGACCCTGGGCAAGTCTCCCTGAGCTTCAGTTTTCTCATCTGGGAAATGGAGATGGTGACGATGTCTCCATCAGCAGCCTGTTTTGAAGAGTAGATGTAAGCCAGGAGTCCTTCCTGGTCTCAGGCCTGGGAGAGCTGTCTTGACTGACAGCTTCTCACTGATGGCAAGATGCTATTTAACTCAATAACTACCTTTTCATGATTCTCCATTTTCCCTCTTGTAGTGGACTCTATTCTCATGACTACTGGTAGAGGAAACACTTCAAATTCCAGAAGCCATTCTAGGATTCATCTAATCCAGTGGTCGGCAAATTGCGGCCCCTTGAGTGTGGCTCTTCCACAAAATACCACATGTGGGTGCTCACGTACAGTGCAAATAAAACTTTGTGGCCACACTCAAGGGGCCAAAGAGCCGCATGTGGCTCGCGAGCCGCAGTTTGCCGACCACTGGTCTAATCAAATGGACTTATGCATGCAGGTGGCCCTTGCTTTAAGTGTGAGGTATGGATCCACCATAGCAGAATGGAAGTGGATGAGATCTTGGAGGTCATTGTGGGGATCAGGACTCTTATGGTTGTGAACAACAGAAACCCAGCTCAACCTGCTTGAGGGTAAAGGGGGATTTACCAGCTCTCTAGAGCCAAGCTTGGTTCAGGCCTGAGGGGCTTCTAGGGCACAAAGAAATTCAGTTTCTATGGCAACTGTGCTCCACCCCCCCCTCCCCTTTTTAGGGGAGACAGTGAAGGGCTCTTTTGTAGTCAGTCTCTCCATGTGATGACCAGATGGCCCCTTGCAGCTTCAGGCATCAAAAAGGAAGTGAGAGCTCCTTTTCCCCCCGGAATTGGGTCTTATGGGCTCTGATTGGCTCAGTGTGGGTCACGTGAACATGCCTGCCGCTGTACCTGTGGCTGGGGGATGCATGTGGACTGACCAGGCCTGAGAAACACATCTACCCCTGAAGCCAAATGTACACTCAGCTTTACCTGATGCATGGGACAGAGAATGGGTGAGGGGTGGTTCTCCAGGAAAAACTGAGGTGCAGTAAATCATTCAGTGTCTACCAGGCCGCTGTTCCAGTCCTTTATCAACCTCTATAAGAGTGATCATCCTCCCTCTGTTAGATCAACCTCAATAAAGGGCATTCATTACCTCTCAGGACGGCTCATTCCATTTGGGGACAACTGTGACCAATACAAAATTCTCCCCATTGTTGAGATGAAATCTTATAGTGTTTCTCACCCACAGGGCCTGGTCATACCCTTGAGGGCCACATAGGTCAGATCCACATGGAAACCTGTGAATTTCTCAAACACAGAAATCATGATCACTCACCCAGGTCTTTCAAAGCTCTGGGTAAACATCCCAGGTTCCTTCACTTGTCCCTCTGTGATTTGGCTTGTGTTTCCTCTCCACCTGGGATACTCTCCCTCAGTCACTCTCCGGGTCTTCTCTGACCTACAGAACTTAATATTCAGGACCATTCAGAACACTCTAGGGAGGTCTGGCCAGCTGAGATTAGAGCAGGGCTATGTTGACTCTTCTTTTCTTTTCTTTTTTTTTCTTTTTTTAAAATAATTTTTATTTCTTAAAGTATTACAAAGAGTATTACATATGTCTCCTTTTTCCCCCCCTTTGATATTCCCCCAGCCCCTTCCCCCCCCCCCCCCGGTGTCTTGTGTCCATTGGTTAATCTTATATGCATGCATATAAGTCCTTCGGTTGATCTCTTAATCCCCGCCCCCGAACCCTCCCCAGGCTTCCCACTGTAGTTTGACAGTCTGTTCAATGTTGCTCTGCCTCTGCATCTACCCCTGTTCATCAGTCTATACTGGTCCCCATTATCTGTCCCAACCTCACTGGAGCAGTCCCAACCTCACTGGGGCCGTCTCAGTCTCACCGGGGCTGTTTCAACCTCACCGGGGCTGTTTCAACCTAACCGGGGCCGTCACGACCTCACCGGGGCAGTTTCAACCTCACCAGGGCCATTCCGACCTCACCGGGGCAGTTTCAACCTCACCGGGGCTGTCCCGACCTCACCGGGGCAGTTTCAACCTCACCAGGGCTGTCCCTACCTCACCGGGGCCATTTCAACCTCACTAGGGCCGTCCCGACCTCACTGGGGCCGTCCCTACCTCACCAGGGCTGTTTCAACCTCACCGGGGCCGTTTCAACCTCACCAGGGCCGTTTCAACCTCACTGGGGCCGTCCCGACCTCACCAGGGCCGTTTCAATATCACTGGGGCTGTTTCAACCTCACCGGGGCCGTTTCAACCTCACGAGGGCCGTTTCAACCTCACTGGGGCCGTCCCGACCTCAACAGGGCCGTTTCAACATCACTGGGGCTGTTTCAACCTCACCGGGGCCGTCCCTACCTCACCGGGGCCGCCCCGACCTCACCGGGGCAGTTTCAACCTCACCGGGGCTGTCCCTACCTCACCAGGGCCGTTTCAACCTCACCGGGGCCGTCCTGACCTCACCGGGGCCGTTTCAGCCTCACCAGGGCCGTCCCGACTTCACCGGGGCCATTTCAACCTCACCGGGGCCGTCCCGACCTCACCGGGGCCGTTTCAACCTCACGGGGGCCGTCCCGACCAACTCTTCATTTCTAATAATGAAATCTATGAAGGCATTTTGCCTTTTTCATGACAGTCTCATCACATGGTTGACTCACTGAACTCTTCGTTCAAATTCCCAGGTATTTTTGTCCAACTGGTTTTTAATCTAGCCTGTGAATTCTGCACTTAGGTTGTTTTTTTTTATATATTTGCCCTTTTAAAATGTTATTATATTTGATTAAGGTCAAATGGGATCAGTGTCCTTATTTAAGTGATTTTTCAAGCATCAATGGGGTAACTTTTCCAAGCAGTTCTAATTCCTCCTTTGTAGGAAAAGCTTGTTCTATAACTTCTCCATGTGTTCCTTCTTGGTGTTAGCTTCTTTTATGTGTCAATTCTTTGCCTCTATTTTTGATTCTTCTCTACCTTCTTTGTGGAGAGGTGGAAAGTGTAGCAGAGAATTGGGAATGAGTTACAATTAAGGTGACTCTTGATTTGGGTGTTGAAGGATGGGTAGGAGTCTGCCAAGTAAGGAAAGGAAGTTGAGAGTTCAGTATTAGGAGAAAGGCAAGAGCACAGTGGGCAGTCCAAGGCAACTCAGAATGGAAGCTGCAAAATGGTGGTCCACAGCTGAATTTGGTCCTCAAGGGTATGACCAGGCCCTGTGGCTGGGGGATGCAGTCTGTTTGACCCTCACTATGTTAAAATTAAATCAACATTTTAAAATTGCAGGATTTCACGTAAAAATTGGGATTTTGTGTTTCTATTAAAAAATCAGAAGCGCTGCCAATACCAGATCCATGAGGGTTCATAGTTGGTAGTACTTGGCTGGATCTGAGTAGCTGCTGGCCCTTTTAGCCAGGGCACACTCTCTCCATTGCCTCATGGTCCCTGCTTTGTCCAGTGTATGACACCTACTTGGCTCCTTTATTTTGCATCCCTGGCCCTTTATTGTTTGAGTTTGTGGCCTTATCTTTTTTTTTTTTTTACATATCAATAGTCACTTTATTTTTAAAAATAATTCCTTATTGTTGAAAGTATAACATATGTCCCCTTTTTTCTCCCATTGACCCCCTCCTGCCCCGTTTCGACCCCCACCTCAGGTCTTCAGCACCCTATTGTCTGTGTCCATGGGTTATGCATATATGCATACAAGGTCTTTGGTACCACCCACCCACCCTCCCCTGCCTTCCCTCTGAGATTCCGCACTCTGTTCCAGGCTTTGAGTCTCTGGATCCACTCCGCTCATCAGTTTGTTACTTAGGTTTGTGGCCTTGTCTTTAATCATTACCTACCAGTGGTTGATTTGTGAATTCTTTAGAATCACCTGGAGGGCTTGTTACACATGGATTGCTGGGCCCCACCTTGAAGGATTAGTTTCAGATTCAATAGGCCTGAGAATCTGCATTTCTAACAAGTTTCCAGGCCATGTTGGTGCTCCTAGTCTGGGGACCACACATGGAGAACGACTTACGTAGTCCAACCTCCTTGTTTTCCAGGTAAGGAAACTGAGGCTCCCCACCTCCTTCCGGTAACCCAGAGTCTGGCCCCAAGCACAGGTTTTGACTCCAGGTCTGGTACTGAACCCACTGCCTGCTGAGGTGCACCAGTGGGAGGTCCATCTGCATCTTGATTGCTCTCCTTCCCGCCCCAGCCATTCCTGAGAATGGGCGCTGAAGCCCATTTCATTTCCAACCTCAGCTTCCTTAACAATAGCCACCCATTATTCTATGCTCTGATGCCTGCAGAATTTAATTACTTGCTGGGCAGTGAAGTGAATTTGATTGTTGGAAGCTGTGGTGTTCTGGAGGAAGCACTAATGAGGAAAGACTCTTAGCAGGGAAGAGGGGGCATGTGGGGGGTTTGTGTTTGAAAGCAGCCATTCACTGTGTGGCAATAAGGGCTTGGTCTTCAGTGAGCTTTTTCGTTCCCGCCTCGAAGATGTCTGTCGCATTTCATAAATAAATCGGGGCTTTTGTGTGCAATAATTGCTTTGCTTTGTAACCAAGATCAAAAGCACCAATGGCCTTGGATTCAAAGCCAAGTTTATTTTTTATTATTGTGTTGAAGGAGAGAGTGAGGGTTTGCATGCTGGAGGGTCCAGCTATGAGGCCTGGAGAGAGAGAGAGAGAGAGAGAGAGAGAGAGAGAGAGAGAGAGAGAGAGAGAGAGAGAGAGAGAGAACGAGAACAAAGTGGGCAAACTGAAGGTATGAGGGACCTTCAGCCAGTCTCTACCATCTCCCAGGGATATGAAGTCCTGAATGCTCACTCCGCTAGTACAGCCGCTGAGCTGGTCACTATCAGGCATTCCCAACTCACTGAATAGACATATATTAGTACTATCATGACAGTAGGTAAACAGTAATTACAGATAACAAACAATTAGTGAGTGCTTACTGTGTGCCAGGCTCTGGGCTAAGCATTCTTTAGACATTGAATTCTTAGAGAGCGATGCTGTCATCACTTAATTTTACAGATGAGAATGCTGACGCTGGTATAGGTGGAACTCAGACTGGAATCTAGATTTGTCTGACAAATCTGACAGTGCCCAGTGGTAAAGGCACGTGCTAAAGAAGACAGAGAAATGAGTCAGACATGATGTCCTCCCTCAAGGAGCTCACAGTGTAGACAGATGTGTAGCAGTGATTCAAACGCAGCAGAGAAGAGAGGGGAGCTGGTTTAGAGGACTTCCTATCTGGGCTGGTGGGGTGGTATGAGGGAGTTTGGGGACGGTTTTATGTTGGGGAAGCAGCATTTGAAGTGATCCTTGAAGGGTTAGTCTCTATCTCAGTAGCTTCCCCAGAAAGCAGATTCTGGGACAGTGATTACAATGCAGGGGTATATTAGCAAGTACCACTGGGGTTCCCACCTGTAGAAGGAAAGGGAGAGAAGCAGGAGTCAGCCAGTGGAGAAGTTGGGCCTTGGTGTAGTCGCAACAAAGGCCTCAACTGACTCCTTGGGGAGCTCTGAAGCTGGGGTGCCCTTCCGAGTTGTCCTGGGTTGTGGTAAGGAGATTGAGCGGACCTTTATACCCTCAAATTGTTCCCAGAAAGGGGTGTGGCCTTGGGCATGTACCTCTTTAGCTGAGAAAGTTCATAAGGCTGACAGCCAGGGGTATCTGCTGGCAGCATTCCTCACACCGGGGGGAATAAGTCCTCCAGTCCTAAAGGGGATTTGGGTGGTGCTTCCCTGTGTCCAAAACAGATATTCAGAGATTCGGGAAAAGGGAAAAATGGGATTCCAGACCAAAGGAAAGGCCCGTGTGGTAGGCAGGAAAGTCTGGGCCTGTATCATGAGCAGGTCTGCCGGTATTGTAGTCTAGTGCAGTGGTTAGGGTTATGGACAGACTCTCTGGCTCAATATCTGTTCTTCCACTCCCAGGCCATGCGAGCTCAGCCTAGTCCCTTGATCCTCTGAGTTTCTTCATTTTCAAAATGGAGCTATGACGGCCTCCTTAGTGGAGTTGTAAGATTAAAAAAATGACAATATAAAATCCCTACCTGGTACACAGTAAACAGTTCATAAATATTAGCTGTTATTGAGATGATTATTGAGACTTTGAGAAAGAACATAGTGAGAGTTAAGATTGAAGATGGAATAAAGGAATATTTTATTCATGGCACGGAGGTTAAATAGTCAGAAGTAAGAAAATGTGCTCAGGAAAGTACTCACAGATTAGTTCTAAATGATGGCAGTCTTACCTTTTCTTTGATAACCTTATTCTTTTATCTTGTCTTATTATATTGGTTAGGACCTCTGTCTGGTGCAGTATGCGGGGAAATGGGAGAGAAGTGGTATTCTTGGCTTTTAAAAGGCATGCTTCTAACATTTCACCATTTAAGATACAAACTCTTAGCAAATTACGAATAAATAGGCACTTCCTTAGTCTGACAAACAATATTTACCAAAAACCAACAGCAAATATCATACTTGCTGCTGACAAGAGCTCAGCAAGATGGCTGGTTACAAGATCAATATACAAAAATGAATAACGTGCCTGTGTCCCCGCCACATTCAATTAGAAAATGTAATTTAAGAATGCATACATTAGAAAATAAGAATGACTGAAAATTAATGCCATTAATGCTACAAGTTAGCTACGTCCTAGAAGATTTGATAAGTAATGCTTTCACTGTCATTTAGATATAAATATTTCATAATTTGCATTATAGTTTCTTCTTTGCCTCATGAATTATTCAGAATTAAGTTTATTTTAGTTTCAAACCTTTTTTAAAGCTTTCACTTGCCTTGAATTTCTAACTTTATTACACCATAATCATTTTTTTTAAAGATCTGTACGTTTTTGTTGAAGCATTTGCCGTGTCAGAGTACCAAGATTTCCCTAACATGATAGTCATTAAAGCAGGTGGTGCTAGAGCAGTGCCAGGTAAACTGACCTACAGGGCAGCTCAGAGCCCAGAAACAGCCCTCTCCACATGGGAACACAGTACATGGCAAAGGTGCACTACAGATCTGGGAAAGGGTAGAGTATTTAGGGAATGGGGCCGATTACATTGGTGGGTCGTTCTTGTCTTGTTGTTTTAGAAAGTGATTTTACACACACACACACATTTTTATATGGAGAAAATAAGACCTCCACCTCAGCTCCCAAAAATATAGTCTAGATGGATTAATGTGCTAAAGGTAAAAAGCAAAACTTCAAAACTTTTGGAAGATAAAATGGGAGATTATATTTAAAACCTTGAGGTAGGAAAATAAACATAAAAAGATAGTTTTATTTCTGTTTAGAAAAATAAAAAGCATAACCCATAAGGAAAATATTAATAAATTCCATTATATGACAATCTTCCTACAACAACAGCTAACAAGGGAACCTACAGATGAGACAAGAAGATATTTGGGTCTGTACAAAATTCATAAAAGGTTAATACCAAGAATATAAAATCAGTTCCTACAAATTAATAAGAGAAGGGGGCAAACAACCCAATAGGAACATAGGTAAGAGATAGAAATTGGTAAGTCACAGAAAATCATTTTTAAATGGTTAAAAAATGTAAGAATAGATGCTGATAATTACTGGTAATCAGGAGAGAGTAAAATAAACCGAGACACAGTTGGAGTGCCACTGGATTGGTAAAGCAGTCCTCCGTGCTGGCAGTGAGGAGCAGCAGGGCTCTCCTGTCCTCTTGAAAAACCTGTAAATTTTTCCAGCCCCTTGAGAACAGTTGGTCAGTGCCTAGTAACAGTGAAGTGAAGGAAGAGGGGCATACCCTGTGACCCAGCAATTCCACTTCTAAGTGTAACCTAAAGATATTCTAGTATATCCACACACACACAGAGCCTTGTACAGGATATTTGCTGTACACAAACAAAGAGAAATCACCTAAATGTTCATCATGAAGGGAATGGCTAGGTAAGCTATGGATAGTCATGGAGTGGAATGTTACACAATAGTTAAGATGGCGGAACTAGATCTCCGTGTATCAAGGTGGGTAAAACTTGAAAACACAATGTCGGGTGGAAAAAAGCAAGGATCATTATGATATTTTTATACGATTTTAAATATAAGTTAATAGTTCATATTGTTAGACATCTGTCTGATATAAAGCTATCCAAATATGGACTGTGTAAGAATACATACCAGCTTCAGAATAGTGATTGAGGGGTGAAGGAGTAAGAAAGGTGACAAAGAATACTTCAGCTGTACCTGTAACATTTTGCTTCCTAAGAGCCATTTTGAAGCAAAAATGAGAAAATCTAAATAGGTATCTAATTTGGGTGGCATGTTCTTGGATGTTTGTTACTGTTTTCTCAACTCTTCTGCATGTTTCAAATATTTGGAGATAATTAATATTTAGTTATTTAAATACTGGAGACCTGAAATCAAAGGGTGGGGGGTGCTGTGAAGACAGATTAAGGAGGCCCTTGGGTGTCAGAATGAGAATCTGGGCTTTATTTTCTAGACCAGGGGTCCTCAAACTACAGCCCGCGGGCCACATGCAAATACAAATATTGTATTTGTTCCCGTTTTGTTTTTTTACTTCAAAATAAGATATGTGTAGTGTGCATAGGAATTTGTTCATAGTTTTTTTTTTCAACTATAGTCCGGCCCTCCAACAGTCTGAGGGACAGTGAACTGGCCCCCTGTTTAAAAAGTTTGAGGACCCCTGTTCTAGACATTGGAGAATCATTGCAGGTTCTTGAATAGGGAATGACATGATCAGAGCCAAGATTAAGGATGATTAATTTGGTGTATTTAGGGCTTTGAAAAGGGGGAGTAGTTATATATTATTAATACATGTACACTACTATACAGATTAGTGGTGAAAGACAGTAGGAGCCTAGATCAGGGAGGTTGGTACGGGACTATAGAGAAAGGAAGGGATAGATGGATGGTGGTTAGGTGAGTGGGTGAATAAGTGGGTGGGTAGGTACATGGGTGGGTGGGTGGATGGTTGGATGGATGAGTAGATGGGTGAATGGGTTGGAAGGTGGTGAATAGATGGGTGGATACATGGCTGTAGACATTTTTGAAATGCCAGTGCCATCCTCATTACATCCTATTTAAAAACAATGCAAATGAAATTGAAGATCAGATTATAAAATGACAAGGAGTTTAAAGAGATGTCTCAGGTCAATGATTCAGCAATGTGATCAATAATGTTTTAATCCAACAAGTAAGCCAGACAACAACCATATTCCCCTTGAAGGTAATGGAGGGAGAAAAAAGCTCAAAACCAAGTGGCCTCAGGTTTTCATGGATATTGATTTCTCAAGAAGACAACTTTGTCATGTTCCCCAGGACATGGACTCTCACTCACCCCCTAAATCTTTCACTCCTTATCTGTAAGAGATTTGAGGCAAAAACAAAAGCAAAAACCCTCCAAAACACAAGCCAGCACCAGGGACATAGTCAAGCAGGATTACTCCTGAGTATATCCTGCCTCTGCAGGGACTCAGCCCCATGATCCAGACCAACTCCTTCTGCCTGGGCCTGGAGGCCAGGAGGAGGGTCTGGAGGCCGGGAGGAGGGCCTGGAATTTGGTCACTGATAACAGGAGATTCTGCAAAATGGCATTGAGCACTGTATGTTATTTCATACTTACAATGATCTAAAGCAGAGCCTTGTAAACATCAGTATGCTTTTTATGCGAAGGCAGAGGAGATCTGTGTTTTATAATTACCTTGAAATGTTTGGGGGGGGGAATTCTAAAGGCATGCAGAGGGCTAGCTCTCCCAGTGGAGGCAACAGAGTGGATTGGCTGAGAGAATCACATTTGCTAGCTCTATGATCTTGGGGAAATTACTCACCCTCCCCGAGCCCTGGTATCCTGATCTTTAAAGTGGGGTTAACAATGTTGCCTCCTATGAAGGGGCTGATAATAGGCTGGCATGAGGTACAGTACTGTCTATAAAGCAGTTATCACTGTGCCTGACACATGCTAAGATATCAAGAAACAATAGCTATTATTGTTGTTATTAACTACTAGAGGCCCAGTGCATGAAAATTCATGCAATGGAGAGGGGGTCCCTCAGCCCGGCCTGCCCCCTCTCACAGTCCGGGAGCCCTCAGGGGCAGCACGCAACCCAGCACTGAGGGGAAGGTGACACCTTTGCTGCTGTCACTGCCGGCAGAGCAAGCCTCAGCCAGCACTGGTTAGCTGAGCCTCGGGTGGCCATCTGAGGCTTGCCTGCCCCTTGGGCCAGCCCTGGGTGACTGGGGGGATGAGGGGACTGGGTGCTGCCATCTTTGAGGGTGTGACAGTCAATTAGCATATTCCCTCCTTATTGGCAGGGGGCGCTGCCATCTTTGAGGGCATGACAGTCAATTAGCATATTCCCTCCTTATTGGTGGTGGGCGCTGCCATCTTTGAGGGTAGGGCAGTCAATTAGCATATTCCCTCCTTATTGGCTTTGGGCGCTGCCATCTTTGAGGGTGGGGCAGTCAATTAGCATATTCCCTCTTTATTAGATAGGATAATGATAAGTATTTTTAGTAATAGTGTCAAGCATTATTGTTAATAATGATAAGTATTACTACTATTAATATTTCATATTATTAGTAGAGAGCCTGACCACAGTAGGTCACCTGTTCATAACCATCCGGAGGTATCTTTGGGCTTCCTCAGATCTGTTATTTTAAGCATTTCTGAAAATAAAGGCTTTCAGTGCAAACAGAATCCAAGAGAGTTGCTGGGAGTAATTACAGGGGGAAGAGGGTGGCAGGCTTCTTGCCTCAGCTCATTGCTGGGCTCCAGTGGGGCCCACCACTGCCAAGAACCTATGATGAGTGGTTCCAGGACCTTCCTATTTTCTTGCAGCTCGGCATCCCAGCCACAGCAACAGGGGGTAAAGAGTTCAAGCCTCAAGTCTGCATTCCAGCTTCTTGCAAAAACAACATGCAGATGACAGCATTTGGAGTTGCAGCAACAGGAGACATAAATTAGTTTGGGAAGGGGAGGAAAAGAAGGGAGGTGTCCAGGAGCAGGGAGAGAAAGAAGGTGGGGCGGGGGGGGCGGGGAGATGAGGAGGGGTAACAAGGGTCCAGATGGAAGGTGGAGCAGAGTATAGGCTGAGGATGACGTTGGGTGGCAAGGAGTGGTGACATGACAGAGTGCAGGCAGCCCAGTTATTGGCAAGCTTGGACACAGCCAGGAGAAACAGCCAGCCAGCTAGCTGTCCAGGCTGCCATGTGCAGGGATAAGTTGACCTTCCAGGACAGCCTGGAGAAGCCCATTCCTCTGAGACACGCCTTTAAAGCCTTTGCGTTGGAAATGAAAACACAACCGCTTTGGGAGATGGCCAGTGCTTACATATACCAGATACTTAAATAGGGAACATCTGTGGGTCTCAACTTTTGTTATTTGATGAGAAAACAAGCTGGAGTGTGGAAAAGCAGTGGGATTTAGACCTACAAGAGACAGGAGTTTTTGTTTTTACTTAGTTTTGTTGGTTTATTTGCTTCCCATTGTTTGCTTGGAACCCCAGAACTGGGAAAACCATTGAATGTCCCAAAGGTAACCAACCCTACATGAGAATATCTAGTCAAGCAAGAGTGAGAAAAGAGAGGCCTTGCTGTAGCAGGGTCTGGTGAGAAGGAGTTGAGGCCTGGAGGCCCCACGTGGGTAACTGGGGGTTGAGGAAGCCTCCACTTTATTTCCTGCATTAAGAATGGTCCCCTATGGAGAAGTGAAGGGGGAGCTTGTCGTTAAAACACAACATTTTAGGACGGCATGATTTTCTAGATGTAAAGAGTGACTTTAGCCATGGGAATGACCCACTTTTGAGTTCATTTGAGGGAGACAGAGACATGCCTTTAAATAATAGAACTTTTCAAATACAGTTCAAGCCCTGGCCTTGTAGCTCAGTTGGTTAGAGCATCATCCAGATATGCCAAGGTTGCGGGTTCAATTTCTGGTAAGGGTACATACAAGAAGCAACCAATGAATACATGAATAAGTGGAACAACAAATCGATGTTTCTCTCTCTCTCTCAAAATTTAAAAAAATAATAATATAGCTCATAAAGCCCTAGGTCTTACAGTATTAGTTTTGAGGGTTTTCCTTTAAAACATTGTTAACCTGTATTGAAAACTAAATCAAGCAACCCATTGCAAGATTTTCATGGTGAAGAAATTTATTTAATTCAGGAACCATTGTGTCAAAAAAATTTAGTCCCGTCTTGACATGACTGTGTGGGGTTTCGTGCACAGGCATTGGGGCTCCTTGTGTATGCGAGTCTTCGTGATCTGCACCCTTGGAAGCCAGAGTGCCAGTGTCCACTAATTGATTGGAACTTGGTCCTCTTGCAGGAGCTGTGTGAAAGCTGGTGCTTGGTGGAGGGTTTGCGGAAGCCTATGTCCCTCCATGCTCCTTTTGGCGCTTTCACGCCGGCATAAGCACTTATTATATCAGTATTCTTTCACATAAGCAAAAATGAAAATTCGCTGGATCTTGTAAGCTGGAAAGTACAGAGGTAAATGTTATCTAGATATCTCGAGGTCCCGGACTTCAATGCTGATGTCCTGATTCTCCTTCTGATGGGCAGCCCAAGACCCCTGACATCCTAGCTCAGGGATGCCAGAGGAGAGATGAACTGAGAATGTGGTTGTTAGAAAGCTCCCATAGAAGGTTCTTATTGGCTCTGCCTGGAATATATTTCTATCCCTGACCCAATCACTAGACATGAGGAGCCAGAGCGCTCTGGCCACACTGGGTCCCATGCCTGATGGACCATCTTGTGTGACCAGGCAAGCAGGGGTCAGTGCCATCATATTTCATCACCCGTTATCAGCAGGAGGAAGGGAGAAGTTAGAGACGGCTATCATGGCTGAGATTTATTCCTAACAGGACAGGTGAACCAAGAAGGACCAGGCCAAGGACAACTAACTGTGCCTGCAAGTGGGGACAAGGGACGAGGATGCAGATTTCTGCACAGGTGGTGAGAAAGTGGCTTGGACAGGCAGGTGATGTCCAGAGAGCATGCTCTCCTTGTACCTTCTTTGTGGCCTGAACTCATCTCTATTGCAGCATTGTGCCTGCATATCATGCTAGGCACTAAGGAAGCAGACTACAGGAAGTCATTACAAGTGCCAACTGTGGAGTCAGACCAACTAAAAGCTGAATCCTGGCTCTGCTCCTTCCTAGCTGTGCAACCTGGGGCTAGTTGCTCAGCCCTTCTGAGCCTCCAGCTATCAAGTGGACATAATATTATTACCTACCTTAAAGGTTTCAATTAGATCATGTATGGAAGTGCTTTTGGACAGTGTTCAGCAAGTGGAAAGTGCTCCATAAATGCTAGCTGTGATGGATCGAGGTGGGCTGCATCTCTTTCTGCTTTGTATCTTTGGTGCCTGGTTGAAGTTGGTATCCAGTAGGTCTCAGTGAATGCTGGTGTAAATAGAAACAAAGCTAGGTGAGGAATTGGCCACAGAGGAACAAGAAGAGGTAGTGTCAGCAAGAGGACGGGTTCAGGGGATGCTGGGATTCTACCCAGGCTGTGCTGTTGGGGTCCATGGGGGAACCAGGAGCTTTGGTCTCAGGAAGCGGATGCTTCAGTGGCTTTCAAAGTTGGGATATGAGAAGGACGTTGGTTGAAAAGGCACTCTCACAGGTTAGCGATGGCTGTTGTTGACAAGGGATACTGATGGCTACTCCCTGTGAGACCCCATTCGTCTCTGGGTCCTAAACTCAAATGCCCCCGTGGGCCAGTGAAGGGAGATGCTGGGCACTGCAGCCAACTGGAGAGCACAAACCCCACCCAAAGGGCTGCCATGCCCCAAGTGGGGGCCCAGTATTACTGGATCTTCTAGTTTTTTCAGGAAAAACTGAAAATCTGGACATGTAAGGGGAATTTCCTAATTTTTAAAAGCTGGGAAAAGAATCAGATTATCTGAAAACACTGAATGGCCAAATAAAACACATCTGCAGGCCAGTGAAGCTGCCATTTGGAGCCCTTGGTCTAGGGCAGTGGTTCTCAGCCAGGGCAATTTTGTCCCCCAGAGGACATTTGGCCATGTTGGAGATAATTGCTATTATCACAACTTGGGGTGGAGGTGGGGAATGCTCCTGGCATCTGGTGGTTAGAGACCGGGGATGATGAACATCTTACAATGTCCAGGACGGCCCCGCCCCCGTCAAAGAGCTATCTGACCCTGTTAGAGTTTAACTGGCATTAGCTGCGGGAAGAAGAAAGAGGCAGGGCCGGGCCACCTGCCACCTGATTTTACAGACTTATTTGGGTCAGACAGACAGTGTTGTACCCTTTCAACCCCGGAGAACTACGGTTGCCATGGCTGAGCCCTACTTGGTCCAATGTAATTATTTTCTACAGTCCACACACTTCCTGTGCATGAAGGAAAGCAGCCTGCCACCCCTGACCTCTGCAGGCATGAAAGTCATGTGAGAAATGTGGACAAAGAGTGCCACTTGGGTCCCCAAGGGCTGGGTGTGATGGTCTGCTAGAGATTATAAGGGTTTTGGCCTCCTGTTCCTGGTGGAATGTTTGGTTTGGGTTCCTCATTCAGTAGTTTCTGGAACTGTGGTTGAGAATATTTCCCTTCTCAACCAGCCCCAACCATAGAAAAATAAAATTCCTTTGAGTCCTGTGCAGTGTAGTAACTATTTGCTGAGTACTCACTCTGTGGCCAGCCGTACTTGGTGCTGAGAGGGAGGTGAGCAGAGACTCACGCAGGCAGGTTCCCTCTGGTGACTTACTGTGCCGTTGAGGAAATACAGGCACCAGGCCTCCAGCTCCTCCCCGTCCAGTCTACCCTGTCTTCTTCTTCTACACCCTCTCTTCATCTTCCTGAGGAAGCACACCCCTGATCACAGCCTTCAGAGGCTCCCAGTTCCACTCCGAATGAAACCTGCACTCCACAGCCTGTGTTGACCCAGCTCCGTTTCAAGCTCATCTTCTGCTCTCCCGTTGCTGTGCTTCTCTTTGAAAACCAAGCTTTTCCTTGGTGCCAGTCTCTATGCCTTTGCTCCGACTGCACCCCCTTCCTCAAATACCGCCTCTGTCCTTTCACACAAGGTGAGGTGGCTCTGGTGGTTGTCCCTGTATCCTCTTCATGACTTCATCCCACATCACCTCATCTGTCACTCACTCCTGCCTTAGAATTATTTGGTTCTTGACTCTCGATCCTGCCAAACTAGGAGATTCTTAAGGGACAACTTAATAAAAAAATTCAACTCTTGTTTCCTTTTCTGAGCGACTTCCTAGCTTTGTCCCTGGCATCAGTGGATGTCAGTTCAGCATGCACTGTTTCCCAAGCTCTTCATCGAAGCCAAGTGCTGCCATATGTGTTACCACTTTTCATCCTCACAGGGACTCCAAGACATCATCCCACTTTTACAGATAAGGAAACTAAGGCTTAGAGGAACTGTCCCTTCGTCTGTTCATAGATTTATTCACTAGGAGGCAGGCTTTGGGCTCAGTTCAACCAGTTTCTCAGGGAGTCCTTAAGGAACCAATATTCTTTTGTTCTGCCACTCAAGGCTACTGATAGCAATTGGGGCTCCATGGTTATTTTGCTGGCACTCACTGAGAAAGCTAAAACCTTCCTCTTAATCATCTGAGTCCTTCTCTTCTATCTAGGTAAGTCACATACCCCTGGGCTAACAACATACCAGAATGTGTTGTCTCAAGTTGGGATGGGGTCATGTCCTTGGAAGAACTCAGCTGGTGGGCTGAATGCAGGGCCAAAATTCATAGCTCTGTTAGGAAGCAGGAAGGGCAGGAATGGATGCTGGGGAAGGAACCAGCATCACCTGCTACTGAGAGCAAAGTATTAGGCAGTTAGAAGGAAGGCGGCAATGACAGATTGGATTAAGGAGGAGGGATTTTTTTTTTTTTTTTTTTTTTTTGTCAAAACTCCAGATTTTCCAGTTGCCATGCCTGGGAATATATTGTCCCATTGATCAAATTCAAGGAGATGGAGGAAGGTTCAGGAGTTTGATGTGACAAGGGAACATCCAGACTGTACTGTTTTGCAACAGTTGAAGATACAGGTCTCTGAGCTTGGGCTCAGGGTCGTGCAGGGCGGAGCCCAGGAGAGAGGACCATGGAGATGGTAGACATGGCTGCTGATCTCTGAGAAGTGGGAGCTGGAGTCAGTAGTGTGTGGGGAGCTGGCTGGGGCAGAGGCTGAGAAGGCAAGGCTGGTGGGAGTTTTGAAGGCAGGACTCTTCCCAGCAGAGTTGCTTCTAGGAATTTATCTGACAGGGTGCACAGTGATAGAGTACGAGGATGTTCACTGCATCATTGTTTGAAATATTAGGGGACTAGATACAACCTAAATGCCTGTCACTATGCAGCTGGTTAATTAATTGATACATCTGGTATATGGAACCCCAAGCAGCTGTCAAAAAAGGATGATGCAAGAGCTACATAGGCTATAAAGGAAGAATCTCTCAGGTATATTGTTAGGTAGAAAAAGCAAGATGCAAAGGTGTTTAAAAAAGAACATACGCTATCCAAATGCTTGCTTGTGTATCCGTAGCCTGTTTCTGGAAGGTATCAGAAGAAACTATGAATAGCAGTTGACTGTGGGCAGGCGTCTGGGAGCCTGAGAGACTTACTCTTCTCTTTTACTTTGCTGGATATTAGGGTCCTTTAACCACATGCACTTAGTACCTTCAAAAAGTGAGATCATTAAAATAAAGACAGAAGAAACTGGGTCTTGGATGTCAGAGATATTGGTAAGACTGAGCACTGAGAGGAGCCACTGTGGATGTCAGAGTATGGGGTCAGCAGTGGGGCAAACATCAGGGGATGGGCCACAGGAGAAACTGAGGCACAGACTGAGAATCAGGGCGAATAGAAGAAAATGGGGGTAACTAGTTGGGTTCATCACACACCATGTGCATGGGATGCATGGGATGGCGCTGAAGGCTCCCTGCGAGCTCTGTACAGACAGTTCTGCTGAGACTCTGCTGTGCTGTTGGATTGGGTCCCTTCTCTTTAGTCACCAGAACTGGAGTGAGGTCTAAGCAGATCCCTGGAATTGCCCCAGAGCTCTTAACTGTCTGTTATGAGATCTGGTAAATGCAGGGGCTGCCTTCAGACAAGTGACTCTTGGCAAGTCTAGGCCCAGAAACTGAGAGAAAGGCTGTGGGTGAGAAGAAGGAGCCTGATACTGAGCCCTCCCCAGCTCCCACTGAGCCCAGGGCCTGCTGACCTGCGCAGGGCGGGACGGAGAAAGGCTGGTCTCTGCCCATCAGCTGCTGGTCATGCTTGAGGCTGAGGGAGCTGAAAGGGAGAGTAGGATGACACAGCTGTCAGGGAGCAGAGACCAGGGCTCCTATTTTCAATTCGGAAACTTCACATGATGGTCCAAGCAAACAGGGAGAGTAATAATAATATTAATAAGTGACAAAATCCTAGACTCTTTAGGCTGGATGGAACCTGGAGATAGTTTGTTATTTTCTAAATTATGTCCCTCAATATACTGAACATGTATGTAACTGAGAAAAAGGATTGAGGTCAACTAAATTACACACTACAGCTCCTTCACGTACAGTCCATGCATGTGAGGGTTTAAAAGCCTCTGAAAAATTCTGCGGTAAGAAAAACCTGTCTCACTTTAACTAGCTTTTCCCAAATGTATTTGGTCACAGAAGCTCCCATCCCTTTTATAGTGTGGCACCCCCACCCCCCTCCCAGCATGCTTTGGGAAGTGTTTCTTTTAAATTTTTTATTTTATAACGTGGTAACTAAGTCTCCAAGGCCACATGGCCAGTTGGTGATACAGCGGAGGCCAGAACCTCCGTGTTCTGCCAGTGATCCAGAGGGCTGTCTGTTTACCTGCCCTGCTCTGATGGATTGAGATGCTACATCATTCTTTCTCAGACTGTGTTCTGTGGAATCCCACCGTCATGAAATGTTAATGAGCATTGAACTAGGGACACACATTCTGGTCACATAAACATAGGACACACAGAATTAAAGAAAGATGGCTGTGGGGTTTCTCAGAATCTTTAATATGGTAATATCTCTGTGAATCACCAAGCAGGGTTCCCCAACTTACGTGGCCAGGGAAGACTTTGTTTTGTGGATACAGTTGAGGAATTCAAATCTAGATCAATGAGTTTTATGTTGATTTCTGCAGCCCCTGCCCAGAGCATTCCTGCCCTTACTGTGTTGAAAAGGAAATTTAAAGCCAACAGCTACCTTCTCCCCCTCTGACATGTGCTATTTCACATTCCAGAGCAAGGAGATTGGCCTGCAGATGCACGAGGAGCTCCTGAAGGTCACCAACGAGCTCTACACAGTAAGTCCTGCTCAGCTCTGCTGCCATGTGAGATCGGGCCCCTTTCTTCAGTGCCCAGGGCTGGAGGGAGGCTAACCACAAGTCTGGGAGGACCCTGAGCCTTTTTTACGATGTGGCCAAGGGACAGGGGGTCATTACGGTGGGATGCAGTGATTCAAAACCCCAGCTGCTCATTCTGTACACCTGGGGTGGGGCCCTGGGCATGTTTACTTAGTAAAAGTTCCAGCTGTGGGAATGTGTTACCTACCAAAGCAGAAGGCACAGAGTTGGGGTGGGGGAGCATGGACACAGAGCTCCCGAGGGAGGAGTGTGGGTTTGGAGTCAGGTAGGACAGGCTAAAGTCGAGGCCTGCTCCTTGCTGATGGGGGACCTTAGGCATCCATGTAGCTCATGTGGGCTCAGTATCCTTATCTGCAAAATGGAGCACTGCTCTGAGGATCACATGCGGTGAGGGGGATGAGCATGCCTTGCCATCTCCGGGAAATAATTTCAGAACATCACAGTTTGGCCAAGCATTGACCTTGCTATCTGTGTGGAGGCAGAATCTAACTGGACTTCGGATGAGTGTTAGAATCCAAGAAGGCGAGTGGCTGGGGGAACACAAACACGCAGGTCACAGTGCAGGAATTTATCTGGGAGCTAGTGCAGCAGGATTTCAAACCCAGGTTTGTCTGTAATCAGACTTGTTGGCTCTGCTGGGAATCTCCACTGCCTCTCCTGCTGAGAAGTCCCTTCTCTTTCTCGCTTCCCCTCCGCTTCTTGAATTCTTTCCCATCCAGAGGCACCAAGCTCAAACTCACTCTGGATCACAGAAGCTCACCTGGAGCCATCACTTTTCTGAACTCTTAACTACTCTCTCATGCACATGCACACCCTTCCTCTCATTTCCTCACTCACCAAATAAGTATTGATCGCCGGCTATATGCCAGCACTGCTGGAGGCTCTGGACACACTGTGGAGAACATGGTGCAGCCTCCACAGGCTCACGGTCTAGACACCCTCCCTCCCAGGCCACATATCCAGCACACACTATGCTCTGTTTGGGGCTACTGTATCATCCTTTCACATGCTTTACTCTTGTCTCCCTGCCCAGACTCTAAACTCCTTGTGGGCAAAACCAGTTTCTTTCTTTTATTCATATTTCCCTCCCTCCCTTCTCTGCTTCAGTAAGCACCCTGGGAACACCAGGGATGTATAAGACACTTCAAAGACCAACTCTTGAAATGTTCACAGCCTGCCACTGTGCCTCTTACAGCACTGGGTCCATGGCGGGCAGCTGCATATGCTTGAAATGAATTTCTGGGCAACTACTGAAGACTCAGTGTGCAGTCAGCAAATGACCTAGGGAGGGGTTTGCTGTTGGCACCCCAGTGCTCTCACTCTGTTGGCAGCTACAACAAAAATGGCACCAGGTGTTAGACCAGTGGGGTCAGATGGGGCCTTAGTTCAGTAATCTTGGTACTTGAGTTCTGGCTCAGAAAGAATTCAGACCCAAGATTCAAACTATAAGAGAAATTTTAATTAGAAAGTCACTGAGGTAGAAGAGTGGGTGGTAGAAGAAATGGACTCAGGAAACAAGTTACAGCATCAAAAGCAGGGCCCTTGGAGTTTAAGAGAGAGAAGGGTAAAGGTAATGTACCTGGGAGGTGGGGGTTGGGAGGAGTGGAGGAGGAGGGGAAAGGCCAGGCGTGCTAGGGTACAGATTTCAGGGGAGTTCCCAGGGGAGGATCTCAATAGAATATTTATCAGCTTTCCAGGTGTGTTCTTTCTGGATTTTGGTCTCCACGGATTGGTTGGCGCCAGGGCAGGGGGTCTTTAGTCAATACAGCTGGTCCAGAGGTCAGCGTGTTGTCTCTGGTCTGGTTTTGCTGCTTTTCTGGTTTTGCTGCTTTTCTGGGCCTGGAGCTGAAACACAGCAGAGGCCTAGATGTATTTGATGCAGGTCAGAACCTCATTGTCCTGAGGGCTTAATGCTTAAGGGCTATTCCCTGGCCTGCTTGTTTGTACGCCCTCTAAGGGGGCCTAACCCGCATGACTAGCAACATGCCAGGGGAGGAAAGGTCAGGGGAGGGTCTGAATCTCATGATCAGCAATATGCTAGGGTAGGGAAGTCACCCTGGAGACGAGGTTCTTGTTTTCCCAGTTTTGCCTTGGTGACCTCTGCACCTGGCCCATTGTCCTTGCTCTGCTCATGCCTGTCTAACTGCCTACCACAACTCTTCTGCAGCAAGCAGCACCCCAAAATACTCACCAGATCATAGGCAATAGAACAGTACCTCCTCCATTTTATCCTATTTCCTCCCTCAGTTTCCTTCCTTCCTTCCTTCCTTCCTTCCTTCCTTCCTTCCTTCCTTCCTTCCTTCCTTCCTTCCTTCCTCTCTCTCTCTCTCTCTCCCTCTCTCTCTCCCTCTCTCCCCCCTCCCTCCCTCCCTTCTTCCCTTCCTCCCTCCCTCTCTCTCCTTTCCTACCATCAGTCTGTCTACACATCTAACCATTCATCCATCCATCATCCACCCATCCATCTACCTGTGGAAATCAGCCTGTCTCTCTCTTTTGGTTTTGTTTTCCTCTGTTCTGCGTTCATGATCAGGCAGGTTTCTCCTATTGGTCACAAAGAACACCCAGCCCCACTGTAAGTTCATTTTCTATCTGCTTAGCGCCCCCTCGTGGAAAGAGAAGTGCCCTTTCCAGTGTGTCCAGCAAAGCCCAGGGCTGTCTCTTATTGGCCTGGCTGGAATCATGAGGGCTCATCACTGTGGCCAGGTTAACATAATGTTACTAATTGGCCAGGCCTGGGTCTCATGCTCACCCTCAGGTGGAGTCTGGTTTTATTTTCCCATCAACCACATGGACTGAAGGTGGGGAGGGGAATTGGGGGGATTTTCTCAAAGAAAATCAGGGAGCTGTTCTAAAGAAGGAGGACTAGATGATCCTAGGCAGAGAAAAACAACAGATGTCCACTGAGGAGTCGCTGGGGGGGAATAAGGAAGTAGCTCCACTGGCTAGTGCTCAAACAAACCTCTGCTCCTCAAACTTATTGGCTCCTGCTGCTTCTGGGCTTAATGCTCACACTGCTCCCTCTTCACCCCACCCACCCCCACTCCATGCCCTTTTCACCCAGCTAACAGCTACTCTTCCTCAAGGTTCAGTTTAGATGTCACTTCCTCCAGGAAGCCTTCCTTTAATGCCCTTTACTTCCCTCATCATAGTACTTAACACACCATGTGATAATCATGTATATCATTGTATCCCTACTAGAGGGTGTGTTCTGTGAGGGCAGAGACCCTATCTGTCTTTCACACTGTGGTATTTCCTAGTATAGTACCCAGCACATAATAACCTGTTCAATAAAAATGTGATTATTAAAGGTATAGCTATGCCCCCCCCAATTATATTTACCAGATTAAAGGCAATAAAACTATACCTCCCCTATTTTATTCTCCCTCCTCTCCTCCCTCCCTCCCTTCCATTCACATATCCATTATTTTACCCACCTGCTTATCCATCTACCCACCAATCCATCCATTCATCTATCCATCTACCCATCCACCTATCCATCTATTCAGCCAGCCAACTCTTATTCATTCATTTATTCATGCAAACATATATTGATACTTGCTGGGTATCCGTCTCCACTTTAATATAATGAATATGATCATAAATGGGGTTCTGGCCCTCCTGGACTTTAACCTTAGCAGGGATGTTTATAAACATGCAAAATGAATAAATAAAATAGTGATGATAACTTCTGTGGAGAATGTAGGCCAGACAGAGTGTGGGTGGTCAGACTGAAATTTAGGGACTTCTCTTTTCTTTCAAGGATGTCTTTGACATGCCTTAGCTCAGGGTCTCCCCCGCACAACTCTAGGATAACCCCGGGATGGCCCTGGAGTATAGGAAGCACACCTGCACTACACCGTTGGAAACCTGTTTTCTAACAACTGATCCTTATCCTGTCCCAGCGTGTCCCTTTATTGATACTGTCAACTTCCAGGTCGCCTTTGCCTTTGTTTGCATGTAAAAGAATATCGGAGGGGCTGTGCAGATAATCCTTTCCTGTTTTCATGATCTGAGGCTTTGGGAAGATGTCAAAGGCAAAGTGCACACAGCAGAAGGCAGTGTGATTACCAGAAAAGACAGTGCCCACTGCTAAGAAGGCCTGACTGTCCACCTTGCTATCTGACTTTGAACAGCACAGTATCTATTTCTGGGCTTTAGTGTCCTTCCATGAGGGGTTAATACACCAAGATTTCTGGGGGGCCTTCCAAGCACCTGTAAAACTAATCTGGGTCCAAGAACAGTGGTCTCCGCTTCCATATTCCTATGCTGTGCATCTCAGCCTTGTTCTGAGGCCCCCTTCTGATAGGGTCCAGAGGGCAGGGCAGGAACCCCCATCTGGCATGAAGCTGGGTGTGTGCCTCTGAGGGCTCTTTAGCGATCCCAGGTTGGAGACTGGGCCTTGGCTAAAGGCCTGCATCCATGCTGCTCCCTTCCCAGCCCAGCACTGCTGTCAACCAGTCACTTTACAGTCGTTCTTTTTGAAGCATCTTCCTACCTACCTCCCATCTGGTCTTCGCCAGGTAGCACAGAGAGGACAAGCCCCTGCCACGGTCACCCAGCAGTGGTGGGAGCATTGAGTCTCAAAGCCGGGCCTCCAGGGTCCCTGTGGGGTAGAGGATCCTTCATCCCTATTTTGTGGTTTCCTCTTCTATAAAGTAGGGATTACATGGTACCCACCTCATAGGGTGTTGTTGTTTTATTTTATGAGAAATAAATGAGTTGCTATGTATAAAAACCTGGTAGGTAGTAAGTGCTCAGTAAATGTCAGCTGCTATTATTATTGTTATCACATTGCCTCCC
This sequence comes from Myotis myotis, assembly GCF_014108235.1. NCBI lineage: Eukaryota > Metazoa > Chordata > Mammalia > Chiroptera > Vespertilionidae > Myotis > Myotis myotis. Next base: position 21,560,919 of record NW_023416317.1, on the reverse strand, counting down.
AGGATTTGGGATAAGGATTAACTGAAATGCTCCTTGGAGATAATAAAAGCAGAGGTTTGCAAACTCTGAAGTTTAAATATTGGTTAATGTATCCTAGACTGGCAATATTGAGCAGACTATTCTAGGCTATTGAACTAAGGAGCTTTCATGGTGACTCCTATGTTTCAGTTTATCTAGAGCAGTGGTTCTCAACCTTCCTAATGCCGCGACCCTTTAATACAGTTCCTCATGTTGTGGTGACCCCCAACCATAAAATTATTTTCGTTGCTACTTCATAACTGTAATTTTGCTACTGTTATAAATCGTAATGTAAATATCTGGTATGCAGGATGTATTTTCATTGTTACAAATTGAACATAATTAAAGCATAGTGATTAATCACAAAAACAATATGTAATTATATATGTGTTTTCCGATGGTCTTAGGCGACCCCTGTGAAAGGGTCGTTTGACCCCCAAAGGGGTCGCGACCCATAGGTTGAGAACCGCTGATATAGAGGATTCTGGGTATAAGTACTTAGGCCCTTTTCAGAGATGTCCCCAGGTGAACTTTTTTGTGGCAGCTATTGGACATAAGTCACCCGGGCCATCCAGTTCCCTGATATTCTTGGGATCAGGCATTACCAATTGGACCACATAGCACGTGGCCCCAGCATTGTCAGGGCTGTGCTCTCCAAACATGGGGTTTTGGGAATGCAGTTCAAAGACTGCACTGGGAAGCTTGGCTTGTTGAAGAGCGGAAAGAGTGCTCTATGGTTCAAGAAGAGGAGAAAACTGGGCAAAGGAAAATGTGAGAAACTGAGAACACCCTGCTGGGGTGCTGACCCTGTAACCGGATTGTCAAAGGGTCTGGGCTTAAGCCAATTTAGCAGAGACAGGGTTGAATCATATATGAGCATTTATTCCAATACTGCCAGCAGTATGGGAGAGCAGCAGGTCATCCACAAAAATCTGCTCTGCACTACACCATAAGCCAGCTGCTTATATTGTGTAGAAAGACAAAGATTACATGGGAAGTAGGCAAAAAGGTATGCCAAATGGGCAGTTTACAGGTAATGTGGGCTGGAGACTTGCAAAGGCCTACAGGTATGCAAAGGCTGGGGGTCTTCAAAGGGCTGGCAGCTCTGGTTTCTGCATTAAGGTTATCTTTCGATGATAATAGGCAGTTCCCAGATGGGGAGGATGGGTCGCATTTCCAGGTGAGCTCCCAGGTCCCACATGCAACTCCCAGCCAGGTTAGAATGTGCCTTCTTTAATCAGAACAAAACAATCATGGTTAACAGAGTATGATTAATATTTCTTATAATTATAGCTGGTCCCCAATATTCTATTTCTGTCCCTTTCAACCCGAGTGAGTAGATGGATGCATGCATGGGTGATTGCACAGGAAGATCTAGCTGCAAATAGAAATGCGCTCTCTTCCTCTGCACTACCTAACACAGATGACAGATTTAGTGCTGAAATAAGCAGACCTCAGCAGTTGAAGTAGAAAAAAATGGACGTAGCAGGAAGGATTGAATCCAGAAAGGGAGGAGTCCAGAAATGAACATCACCAGAAGCATGGCAGAAAAGCAAAGAAAGCAGTGGTATCTGTGAATGTGGAGGGATAGAGGAAATATTCAAGAATGGGAAAGGCCGGGTCCTGGAGACAGACTTGAGCAGGCATTACCAGCTCTTAGTTGCATCACATTCCTGGAGCCATTGCACAAAGGAGGTGGTTAAAAATAGCCAACTGCCTTGGTTATCCACAAGCCTGCAGCCCTTCCTTTTGGCCACTAGATGTCAAGAATGCACCAACCCAGCACACTTTCTGGCCCCTTGAGTTTGGAAATAGGCTGAGTGGAAATGAGTGGGTGAAATCAGCAAGATGGGGATCTCTAGAGGTTTTAGGGCAACTGCAAATAAGCAAAAATAAAATAAAATAAAATTGGGTAGAATGCAGACAAGCAGCCTTCTCACCAAGACCTGCAAAGAAAATTGATTGCATTTTTTATCCATTTATTTTTTTGAAATTTGGGGAGGTTTTCAGGTTGAAAGAAGGAGGGAGAAACATGGTATAGAATATATATTTTTTCACAATAGTAGATGTTTTGTAGAATTTGCAAACATTTTCCTGAAATCACGTGAGTTTAAGGTTCTGAAACCCTCAGCCTAAACAGGAGGATGGTGATCCTGGTGATGGGGGCAGCTAATGCTCTTAACCCTGTAGCAGGTAATGTTCTCAGCACTTTACAAAAACTGACTCCTTAAGTCCTCACAACAAACCTAGAGGTAGGTGCTATTATCCTCATTTTACAGATGAGGAGGGAGAGGTCAGAGAGGGGAGGACTTGCCCAAGGTCACACAGCATGTAAATGGCAGCCTCAGGATTCAGCCCAGACATTTGGGCCCAGAGTCCGTATGTTTACCCACCATGTTGTACCATAGATGTTGCCCCTATTGACTCCTGACCTCTGGCAAAGGGAACTTTCTGAACCACAGATCAATGCTGTGACATAATGGTGAGAGTCACAGAAGAAATCCTCATTCTAATAAACTTACCTCACAAGACTTTAAATGAGAATAAATAAGGTTATAATGCTGGCCAGTATTTCATTCCAAGTTCCCTGACTTTGAAGGGCTTGGCTAGGCAGGAGTACACCCCATGACCTCATAGAAGCCTCTGCTCTATTAGCTGCTGTAATTATCCAAAGGACAGAGAGAATAAACAAGGCCCAGGAGCCATGGATTCCAGAAATTTCTTAGCATAGAAAGATGATCATAAACTTGATATTGCAAAGGAAAAATATACTTTTAGTTGGGGACCAGGAGACAGGATATTGCTTAAAGGCTGCCAAGAGTATTCAATTGATAAGAAAATTGGAATAAATTAAGGAAACAGTATGATATGTTAGAAACATGGTGGATTAAAAGTCAGAGACCAGATTTCTAATTTGGCTAAATATACACTTACCATATGACTCTCCACTCCACTCCTAGATATTTACCTAAGGGAAATGAAAACGTATGTCCACGCAAAGAATTATACAGGAACATTCATAGCAGCTTTACAACACTGTAAACAATACATATAACTATCAACATCCAAATAGATAATCAGACCTCACCAGTAGATCAGTGGTTAGAGCATTGGCCTGCACATTGAAGGGTATAGGGTTCGACTCCCAGTCAAGGGCACATATCTGGGTTGCAGGTTTGATCCCCAGCCCTTCAGGCATGTGCAGGAGGCAACCAATCAATCTCTCTCACACATCAATGATTCTCTCTCCCCTTCCCTCCTTCCCTCCTTCCCTCCCTTACACTCTCTCTAAAAATCGATGGAAAAAATATCCTTGAGTGAGGATGAACAAACAAGCAAAAATAGATAAACAAATTGTGGTATAGCCATACAATGGGGTACTACTTAGCAATAAAAAAAGAACGTATGATACATGCAACAAATGGGAGAATCTAAAAAAATTATGCTGAGTGAAAGAGGGTAGACTCAAAGGGTTTATACTCTATGGTTCCATATAGATGAAATTCTACAGTGATAGAAAGCGAGTCCGTGATTGCCTGGGTCTGGGGTAGGGGTGGGGAAGGACTGTGTAGGGACACCAGGCTCTTTCAGGTGTAATGGAAGTGCTCTATACCTTGATTGTGGGCTTGGCCACATGGATGTAAAGTCTGGAGACTATGCTGATACTACTGCTAATCTTGGAGGACCTCAGTTTCCCTATTTATAAAATTTGGTAGTCAGATTAGATGACATCTAGGATTTCCTCTGACTCAAAAATCCCTTTGTTATAACAACATCCAACTTTTGTTATGGACGCAGAGTAGCAAAGGGCAATATGCTTTACAGGAATTCATTTTATAGTCAAGGATGAGTTTAGTTCAGAGAGCACAGAATATGCATTCAGATGTATTGTTACCCAATAGTACCCCTTTGGGGAACAGTCATTTGTAGGCCAATTTTACTTAATGAAACAGCTGAGAAAATAATTTGCTTGTGAGTGAGAAGGATGTTCTCATGGAAGTTCCAAGAGTACTGTAGGAGGAGCTTTCCCAGTGACACAAGAATTATGGTTGGGAGGCTAGAGAGAGCAGCAACTTTGCCATATCACCTCTGAGACCCCAAATGCTTGGGGACTGTGGTTGCCCTTTAAATTTTCTCTTTGCTAGTCCATTCTTGGCACTTAGTAAGGACTTAATGATGGTGATGGTGATGATGATGATGATGATAACTATGAAGCTGCTACTGACAATCATCATCTCCAGTCCTCCGAGAGTTTTTGCAGAAGTAAAGAGCTGTGGGAGCTCAGAGTGTGTCATGGGAAGAGCGAGGGCTGAGCAGACTGGAGTGCAGAACTTAGGGGGCTGAGAGCACTAGAGCCACCCAGGCTGGGCCCTAACAGCCTGCTGATTCCTGCACTTGTGTGTGCCCAGGTCATGAAAACCTACCACATGTACCACGCGGAGAGCATCAGTGCGGAGAGCAAGCTGAAGGAGGCTGAGAAGCAGGAGGAGAAGCAGTTCAACAAGGCGGGAGAGCTCAGCATGAACCTGCTCCGGCACGACGACCGGCCCCAGCGCCGCAGCTCTGTGAAGAAGATTGAGAAGATGAAGGAGAAGGCAAGTGAGGGCCCTGGGGGCCATGCTCCCTGACAGCCTTAGCCTCCCCCTCTGCACCCTGGGGGTTGTGAGGATAGAATAATGCTGCCCGCATCTGCTCTCTTGGAGGTCAGTGTCATGGAGGAGGCAGGTCTGGCTTGTGCCAGGGTCAGCAGGTGGAAGAGGTCTTCAGCTGACAAGAGAGCTGAACTGTGATGAGACTCATAGCCTAGAGCACAGGCATTAGTGAGGGGCGGGGGCTTGCTCTGGGGGTCAGTTAGGTGTCTGGAGACTGGTTGGGACTGAGTGTGTCCCAACAAGAGGGAACAGCACTGGGCTGCCAACCAGCACTGGGAACTTGGGAAAGAACCATTCCAGTATTGCCATTGCCAAAGCAGAGGCAGGTGATTGGAATGGCTGTGTATCAGTGCTGGAAAGTGCCTCAGCAGGACATGGTGAGAGAAGTACTGGTTCTGGAGTCAGATAGACTGGGTTTTGAAAACGCCACAGCTATTACACCTCTCTGAACTTCAGTTTTAAATCTGACAGTGATGGCAGATAATTCTCCTCTCTCAGTCAACTCTGATGGATTGGTAGTGGCTGCCCAGAGCTCTGTGTTGAGGATCATGAGCTCTCTCCTGGCTTTAGCTGAAAATGGTGCTATGATCAATTAATAATGTCTGCCATGGCCAGAATATAGAGGGGCAGTGCACAGGTTGCTTTTCTGTCATCCTAGACTAGGCAACTTCTAAGGTTCGTTTCTTCTTGAAAGACTACGATTTCTTGTTGAATCTTCTGCATCCATTCATTCTATGGAATCAGCAAACATTTCCTGAGCTCTTTCTATGTGCCAAACATTGTGCCAGATGTTTATTTGGGCTTCGGTGAGATGAATTCTATGATGGTATGATCCTACAGCTCTTAAAAATTATAGGAGATTGAGTGGGAACAAGATCCAACAGGACCTACGTAAGCAGGGAAAGTAATCAGAGGCAAATAAAATAAGACTTCAGGGTAATTGCTAAAGGCAAAGAAAAATGGGATCCACAATAATTAGGCAGAGACTCAATTAAAAAATGGGCAAAGTATTTGAATAGACATTTCTCCAAAGAACATGTATGAGTGGTCAGTAAGTACATGAAAAGATGCTTGGCATCATTAGTCATTAAGGACGTGCAAATCAAAACCACAGTGAGACACCACTTCATAGCCATTAGGATGGCTAAAATAAAAAGACAGACAATGACAAACATTGATGAGGATGTGGAGAAAGTGGAACCCGTGGACACTGCTGGAGGGAAGGTAACATGATTCAGTCACTTTGGAGAATGTTTTGGCAATCCCACAAAATTTTAAACATAGACTGAGTTACCATATGACTTAACAATTCTACTCCTAGGTATCACTCAAGAGAAATTTAAGCATATGTCCACACAAAAACTTGCACATGAATGTTTATTGAAACATTATTCATAATAGCTCCAAAGTGGCAACAACCCAAATGTCTGTCAACTGATGAATGGATGAATAAAATGTGGCCTGTCCACACAACAGAATATTATTTAGTCATAAAAAGGAATGGAGTACTGATTCATGCTACAGCATAGATGAATTTTGGAAACAGTGAAATAAGCCAATCACAAGAGGCCACATATGTAGGATTCTATTTATATTAAATGTCCAGAAGAGACAAATCCATAGAGATAGGAAGTAGAATAGTGGTTGCCAGGGGCTGGGGCAGAGGAGAATAGGGAGTGACTGCTAATGGGTACAGGATTTCTTTTTGGGGTGATGAAAATATTCTAAATTTAGATAGTGGTGATGGTTATATAACTCTGTGAATATACTAAAAACAAAGAAATATTTAGCACAACTGGTGTGGCTCAGTGGTCGAGCATCGACCAATTAACCAGGAGGTCACAGTTCGATTCCCGGTCAGGGCACATACCTGGGTTGTGGACTTGATCACCATTGAGGGGTGTACAAGAGGCAGTCAATCAATGATTCTCTCTCATCATTGATGTTTCTATCACTCTCTCCCTTTCCCTTCCTCTCTGAAGTCAATAAAAATAATATTTAAAAAAGAAATATTTTTAAAAAGATAGTCAGGCAAGGAATTACAGAACAACATGGGGGAATATGTAACGGGGTAGAGAGAATACTGGCTGGGAGTCTGAAGACTAATTTTGTGTTCAGAGTTGTATGTAAGTTAGCCATTTGGCCCTTGGAAAAGCTACTTCTCCCCTTCAGTTATCTTTTCACTTATAAAATGGATGAATTACACTAAAATACCTTTACTATCCTTCCCAGGTATAAACTTTTATGAGTCCATAAAGGGTTAAAATGTTCTCAGGGTCAGAGTAGTTCCCTGCAAACTGGTCAGGGTTATCAAAACTCTCTGTGAGGGTTGGATGCATGGCTGGTACAGGAGGTAATTACCTGAAGTCTGTTTTTGGAAATTCCCAGAATAAGTGGACCCTAGAGAAAGAAAGGCCAGAGGGGATCTCTGAGGACACCTCTACTAAGAAGCTAGGAGAACTCAATCTGGAATAAGGAAGGTTTAAGAGTGAAGGAGGAAACTCTAAGGAAAGCTGTATTTTTACCCAGCAGTGGGACTCATTAGTCTGAAAAGAGTAAGGGGATAGCTCTCCAACCCATGAACTCTGCTCCTTCCTGCAGCTGGCCCCAAACAGGAGCAGCTCCCCAGGGAGGCAGTCGGACTCCTCGCATCACTGCCCCTGGGCTGCCTGCTCTGCCTCCTCCTCCCACATCCAGACAGCCCATGGAAACCACGGAATGACTGCCTTGTGCAGGGACTGGTCTGGGTGTTTCAGGTCCAGAGCTGAGCAAGGCAGAGCGTCCCTGACTTCACAGGGCCTACTTTCTAGTGGGGGGGTCTGAAAATCAGCAAGTACACAAAGAAGTAAAAAATATAATTCGGGGCGGTAAGAAGTGCTTTTGAAGAAATCAGGATGTCCTTCAGTAGGTGAATGGATAAATAAACTGTGGTAAATACAAACAATGGAATGTTGACTAAATATTCAAGATCCAAAAAGAAATGAGCTAGCAAGCCATGAAAAGACATGGAGGAACCTTAAAGTGCCTATAATTAAGTGAAAGAAGTCAATTTGAAAACAATACATACTGTATGAGTCCAACCATATGACATTCTGGAAAAGGCAAAATGATGGAGACAAGGAAAGTTAAGAGGTTGCCAGGGGTTGGAGGGAGGGAAGGATGAAAAGGCAGAACACAGCAGGTTTTTAGGGCAGGGAAACGAATCTGTGTGCTACTATAATGGTGTCCAAACCCACAGAATGTAGACACCAAGAGTGAAGCCCAGGGCAAACTGTGGACTCTGGGTGATAATTAGTGAATGTACTGTTCTGGTGGGGGTTGTTGATAATGGATGAGGTTGTGTGTAGGTGGGGCAGAGGCATATGGAAAGTCTCTGCACCTATCTTCTTAATTTTGCTATAGACTAAAACTGCCATAAAATAATGTCTTAAAAATGGAATAAAGATTAAATAAACAAAAAAATTGAAAAGGGTAAAATGATAGAGGATGGAGGGAGGGACAGTGGAGATGCTGGCAACATTTTAGACAAGGCTGCTGTCAGAGTCTGAGCTGACCATTTTGTCAGTCCCACAAAATGTTCAACATAGACCTTGGGTAAGGACCTGAAGGACATGAAGGACCAGATCACACGGAGACTTGGAAGCATGGCCTGCCAGGCAGGGAGAACAATTAGTCCGAAGGCCTAGAGGCAGGAATGAAGTTGGCCTCTTAAAGGATGGGCAGAGAAAGCTGGCGATGAGGAAGAGCCTAGAGGAAGAGGGGCTTGGGACATCACGGGTGCCATCGCAGTACTTTGGACAGCCATTGGGGCCTGGTGAGTGGGCCTCAGGAGGTCTTATTAACAAGCTCTCGTGGAGGCCAGTAACAGGCAGCTGCTTATTGAATAGTGCTGTCATTGGCTATATGTGGGCAATGGGAGGTGAGCTTTTTGAGTACAGAGCCCAAATCTTACTCAGCTGTCATACGGAGTAAGGTATTCCAGAGGGGTACAGTGCATTTAATCACCGGAGTGACCGTTAAGAAAACCCCAGCCCTGGCTTCTGTGGATCAGTGGTTAGGGCACCACTGTGCACCCAAGGGTCACGGGTTCAATTCCCAGACAAGGGTACATACCTGGGTTGCAGGTCCAATCCCTGGCCTGGTCAGAGCATGTGCAGGAGGCAGCCAGTTGATGTGTCTCTCTCACATGATGTTTCTTTCTCTCTTCCCCTTCCTCCCTCCTTACCACTCTCTCTAAAAATCAATGTGTGTGTTTTTAATATTATTCGTTGAAGATTAACAAAACACACACACAAAAAAAACCCCTAAATCCCTGCCATTAGTGGCTCAGCTCTCACACCTACTCTCTTCTTCTTCCAGAGGCAGGCAAAGTATTCTGAGAACAAGCTGAAGTGCACGAAGGCCCGGAATGACTACTTGCTGAATCTGGCTGCCACCAACGCAGCTATAAGCAAATACTACATCCACGATGTCTCCGACCTGATCGATGTGAGCACCTGGCGTCTGGGACTGGAAGGGCCCCACACTGGGCTGGTGCAGATCATCAGCTGAAGGAGGGGCTGGCCCCTGTCCTTCGCTGATGGTCCAGGGCGGAGGGGAAGGGCAGTGAGCGTGTGGGGTCTGGGAAATGAGTTTCTACTTCTGTGGGTGGGAGTGGGCCTGTTGCAGCCCCTAGAGAGTTGGGTCGGGCACTTGCCAAGTACACTCTGCTAGCCCCGGCCCTTGGCTGGGTTTGGGGATATGGGAGTGGCTGTCTACAGTTAATGCCCTAGGGATTTCCCCGTGTGGTACAGACATGTTCAGCACCCCCAGGCCTAGTCTGCCAGACATATGCCACACATGAAAGAAAATAGAATTACAGTTGATCCTTGAACAATGTGGAGGTTAGGAGTTCCAATCTCCCCCTTCAGTGGAAAGTCCATTACATAACTTTTAACTCTGGAAAACGTAACTACAGTCGTCTCTCAGTATCTACAGATGCTCAAGTCCCTTATATAAAATGGTGTAGAACAGTGCATACAGTTGATCCCAACATTGGATCAAAAATACTGTCTTCAATCTATGGTTGGTGTAATGTGAGGATGTGAAAGCTGGGATATGGAGGGCTGACTGCATATTTAGTGAAAAAACTCCAAGCCTGCACAGTTCAAACCTGAGTTGTTTGAGGGTCCACTATGCACAGGTCAGCTTTCTTGGGGATGTTATCAATGGAGCAATCAGGCCATTTAAGCAAAAGGAGAATGGAACACTGATTTCCATACTACCTGCGTAGGATAGCCTGGAAGGACAGCCATGCTTGGAGAAAGACTGTTGTGAGTGGCGTCATCAGGGAGAGCCTCTCTCGCCTGTGTTGGAACTGGGACTGCTTCTCATGTGTATTGAGCAGCTACTCGTTCTAGGTCTTGAGGTGCTACAGTAGACAAAAGCCAGTGGCTCAGCTCTCATGGAGCTGACCCTGTATAACCCTGACACGTTAACAGGCAATCACCATGCCACGGGGCAGGTGTCACAGTGAGGGAGCTGGAGAGAGAGGTGGACCCCGAGAGGAGGGACAGCAGATGTAAACTCTTGAGTGGGGAGAACATCAAGGAAGACTTCCTGGAGGAAGTGATCTCTAAACTGAAACCTGAAGGAAGGATGTTTAGGCAGGAGGAGAGAGGAAGAGTATGCCAGGCAGAGGGAATGCATGTGAGAAGGCCTGGAGATGAGAAAGAATGTGGTGAATTTGGGAAGCTGAGAGAAGTCCTGCTGTTGCCCAAATTGCAATCCCGTCTCCCTGAAGGGTTTAATGTGATTTGTGTAGTAGGGTTCCAAAATGCACAAGGGCCCCCAGGATGAAAGATTTTGACTATGGAATAAAAGGTCATCATGATGGGACAGGAAATACTTGTGGTCCCACCTTCACATCACGGCCCTCACTTCACCCTTCTGTTGTATGCCTGTCTCCAAGTGCTGTGATTTGGGCTTTCATGCCAGCCTGGCCCGCACCTTCCGGACCTACCTCTCAGCCGAGTACAACCTGGAGACCTCTCGCCACGAGGGGCTGGATGTTATTGAGAATGCGGTGGACAACCTGGATTCCAGAAGTGACAAGCACACGGTCATGGACATGTACAACCAGGTCTTCTGTCCTCCACTCAAGTTTGAGTTCCAGCCGCACATGGGGGATGAGGTAGGTTCCTCCCAGGAGCCCATGCTTGAGACTGCTTCCATCTGTTCCCCCATGTGCTCCCAGAACATTGGTGGGAGGGGACCATCAGCCCCCATTCCACATGCAGCATGTTTATCTCAGAGGCCGGGGGTTAAGTTCTTGGCTTAAGGGCTTTCCCAGCCAAGGAGTTTACCACTAATACCTTAACCTTATTGGCTCAAGTTTCCCACCCGCAGAATTGCAGGACCTTAGTGCTCCTTAAAATTCCTCCCAGTTACTGTAGAATATCTCCTGTTCCTCCCTTGGATCACTGGAGTCTGGGCCTCATCACAGCCACTCTGGCTAATGTCCTCTGCCTGCCCTCCAATACAGGAGGCACACCACCAACTGAGTTTTCTTCAGTGCTTGTGCTGCTCGGATTCTTGCTATATTCTGGAGTGGGAGGGAGGGTAAGGCACTGGTCACTGGCCCCAAAGAAGCCCTCTGGTTACCCAAGTTTCACAAAATCCTTTATGCAAACAGGTCCCCCCTCTGGGGCTCAGGCCTTAGTCTTGGAACTGAGGAGAACAGCCACAAGACATTGTATCTGTCTCCCCATCTCCATTATCTCTACCCCAGGGATATGTGCACAGAACTTTGTCCTAGTGGCCCCTGTCCCTTCACCTAGACATATCCACCCATGCATGTGGGAGTTTGGAGGACCCAGACCAATAGTGCACAAGACCCCGCCAGCCTCTGGTTCCTGTGAGAGCTCAGCTGGGCCATCTACTGAACTTGCTTGGTGGGAAGGGACAAGGAAGCTCCTTAGCAGAGAGCATTTGCTGGACCCTCCAGGTGGCTCTATCCACTTTCTTCATTTGCAAAGGAGAGTCCTGTGTAGGGTTCCCTCCAACACCTGCCCCATCCCTCATGTCCAACCCTTTTATCTGGCCTTAAAAATTCTGACCTCATGGTTACTACTAATGACTGGAAAGTTTGGGTTGCCTAGTTAGTGGCAAATAACTAATAAATAACAGAGCCCTGCTGTTCCTTGTGATCTCAGCTGAGTCACCCCAGGCAGCCCAGATTGCAGGTGGTGACAGAGCCCTGGATGAAATGGATGTAGGGAGAACAGTATTTCTCTCCACATTTTCTCTCCTCCACCTCTCACCCAGTCTACCTCCTGGGGAAGATGGTCCATGAGAGGCGATCACCTCACAGTTGCCTCTCTGAAGCATCTTCCTGCTGGGGAATAGGAACACCTGGCTCATTGTTCCCCATTCATCGTTCTTTCCATTGGCATCTCTTAGGTAAGTGGTCGGCAAACCGCAGCTTGCGAGCCACATGCAGCTCTTCGGCCCCTTGAGTGTGGCTCTTCCACAAAATACCACATGTGGGCGCGCACATACAATGCGATTGAAACTTTGTAGCCCATGCGCAGAAGTCGGTATTTTGTGGAAGAGCCACACTCAAGGGGCCAAAGAGCCACATGTGGCTCGCGAGCCGCAGTTTGCTGAGCCGCAGTTTGCCGACCACTGTCTTAGGTGATTGCTTTCTTACCATAACTTCCTGCCTGGAAATTAACTAACTAGTCTCACTTTATGAGATTTGCCAGAGCTCTTAGTAAACCCTCAAGAGGGCACAGTGTAGAAGACCATAACTGAGAGGCCACACTTTGCAATTAGAGAGGGTGGCCCCTGGTTCCCATCAGGTGTTATCAAATATAAGCTGTGTTACCTTTGGCAGGTCATTTAAGCTCTCCAAACCTGTTTCCTCAACATCTGATAGGGATATTAGTGACTAGTGACCCGGTGCACGGATTCGTGCACATTGAAAGGAAATTAATTAGAAGAAATATTTTAATATCGCTATTTTCCCGTTCTCTATAGTAGAAGTGTCGACCAAATTCACAATCGACAATGACAGATTGGAACGTGCATGCAATTGGCACCAGCAAGAGCTTTATATGTATCGCACATGCGCGAGTCAACTTAGCCTTTTATATATATATATAGAATAAACTTGCTTAATTAGACTTGCTTTCTGATGTAGCTAAACTTTTTCCAGCCCAGTGAAGCACCCCAACTTCTCATTCAGGTAATTGTCAGCAACACAGCAGGAAATATCAACACAAAGCAGATTATTATTGTAGATCACGCAGGGAAAACAAAGGGTAAAATATTTAACTACAGCAGTGTTTGACTATATCCTGCACAGTGAGAAAACCTGAAGTCATTTTCAAGGTCCACCATCTCTTACTTCTTTTCAGTCGGGTCAAGTTTCTAAGCTTTCTAAATCTCCATTTTCCGGCTAATGAAAAGAAAATAGGATTTCACTGAGTCTCCTATCTACCTACTCCAGGACTTCTGTGAGAATCAAATGAGATGAGGTTTCACAGACATTTGGTTAAAGTGTGAAATGTTTGCACCTGGCTATAAAGCAAGTCCTGTTCTTGGACTGAAGAAACTGCAAGGAGGCTAGTTGTCACTAGGGAGAGGAAGCCAAGTGTTGCTATGTGACATCATTACCTGGTGCCCACAGCGACCATTTCCAGGCTGGGCTGGGCTGTGAGCTGCATTTTGTGCCATGGGGTCTTGGCAGCATCGGCTGCAATTTGGTGGGCTGTCACTCTGGGGTGGCGGGCCTGTGTCCCACTTGGGGGAAGCCGAGTGTTGCTTTGGCAGCACCAGGTCAATTTGTAAATGGCCAATGCATGTCATGACTGCATTGAGCATTGCCTCCTGGTGGTCAGTGCATGCCATAGCAACTGGTTGGATGGTTGGACACTTAGCATATTAGCCTTTTATATATATAGATAGCTCCTGCCCTAACTCCACACAGATGATGAGGACACTGGGTGACTGCTGGTGGGGGCTGTTATTCCTACAGGTGTGCCAGGTCAGTGCACAGCAGCCCGTCCAGACAGAATTACTCATGCGGTACCACCAGCTGCAGTCCAGACTGGCCACTCTCAAGATAGAGAATGAGGAGGTAAGTGAGCCCCTCTGCCCTATAAGGGATTTCCTTACAAAGGCCTAACTTGTCCTGGGGACTCCACATTCGCCAAAAAACACATAATAAATTAGGGTTCATCTGTAAGATAGACTTTTACACAACCATTAAAATCATGCACACCAAGAATCTTGCAGGGGGAATGCTCACGAGATGCTGAGTTAAAGAAACACAAAGAGAAAGTAAAATTTTATGTTCAGTATTATCATAACTCAGGTGAACTAGAGTATGTGCCTATGTATTTGTGTGTATTCACAGGCATAGAAAAATGCCTGGAAGGAAATACTTCCAAATGTTAATAGTGGTTATGTCTGGGTTGTAGATTATAGGTGATTTCTGTGTTGTTGTTGTTTTTGTGCTTTTCTCTATTTTCTGTAATGTTATTTATGTTATTTTTATCATCAGAAATAATAATAGGTATTTTAAGGTATACAGTTAAATGAACAACCCCAGGCACACTAAATGTGTCATGGATTCTGAGCCCCACGGAACTTCTATCTTACCACAATCAGCATATCTTCCATGCAGCTGGTGGCACAGGATTACCACTGGGAGGGTACAAATGGAAAGCCCAGCTGTGGTGGTTCCATTCTGATGTGGACTGATGAAGCTAGGTGGGAAAAATTCTATTCCAGCCTGGATGCCTTCATGCGGGGAGGATGTTAACCAACTGGTGAACAACCAGGATGTGGGGAGAGGACAGGTTTTTCATTGAGAAGTGCATTCACAGCAGGCAATGGGAGCCAGGGTCCTGTCTTCACATTTCAAGAGGGCTGTCCTGGCAGAGAGGGCGGTTCACTCTGTCTTCATAATGGACAGAAGTAGGGTGAACATGAATGTGAGACAGATTGTCACTGAGGATGATGACGAATCAAAGCAGTCCCTGGGGGGAAGTTTTGTGGAGACAAATTATATATTTGTTTTTCAAACCTGAGAAGAGAGAGGAGATGAACAGAGTGTTTTCTTTATTTACTCCTGCCTACATCTTTCCCCGAAGCATTTAAAAGTGTTTACATGGAACAGTGTATGGATAATAATGTTAATGGAATTTAAATTGGAAATTAGGGCCACAGAAAGAATGAAGCAAGTGTTCCTCTGTAGAAGCTGTTCATGGTCATGGAATTCTCGATTTGGAACCTGAGCTTCTGTCAGGCTATCTTAGAAAGAACTGAGTCATTAATGTATTCATTCAACAAGTTTTTATTGAACGAATACTTATTCAAGTATTTCTTAAGCATATATTATGTGCTAAACATTGTGCTAACATGCAGAGTAAAGTGAGTGAACAAGACAACATAGTGCCTTCTCTCATGGAGTTTATATTCCACTGAGAAAAGAGAGATAGTAATAAAAATACAAAAGAAAACAAAGTAATAAATAATGAGTATGTAGATTATTAGACAGAGATAGGCACTAAGTTAAAAATTGTAGTCAGGAAGCCTGATGTCACCAGAAGGTGACATTTAAGTTGAGACCTGAGTGACTTCTCCTGGAAATGTTTTTGGAATGACGCTCCATCAAATCATAGGGTTTGCTGTTTAAGCTCAAATCCGTGACGAGGTATTGTGAGGTGAGGGCTCGTGGGCCCTTTGTGTGTAGCCTTCCAGGGGTCCCACTCAATCACAAGGCAGAAATCAGGATCCTGGAGAAATGACTGGACTGTGGTGTCTCGGCATCTCTCTTCCTCAAGGTTCTCTCTTCTGTGAGGGTTTTGATAGGACTCAGGTGGCAGATAGCTGGAGAGTTCATTCATGGAGGATGGCTGCTCACCTTACCCAATCTCTGTCCCAACCCTGAAGAGAACCAAGAGTGTTTATAGTGTTGTCCTTCCCATATAGTTTGGGGCTGTATAACCAGGTAAAGAGAAACAAACCAAGAAACCTCAGTTCCTTTTTCGTTACAATATTCTCCAAGGCTCTCTCTGGCTGAAGCAATCTAATAAAATGACTTTAGATTGGTCAACCTGGATGCTCACCCCAGCCAGCTAACAGGCCTTACTTTGCACATCAAAATAATGGGAATGATCATCTTTGTCCTGCCTGCCTCCTAGAGGCTTTGTGTGGAAGAAATAAAGTAATGGTTAGGAAAAGGACTTTGAGGTGTCAAATGCATCCTGAGGCTAACCGTTTTCTGTCGACATGCTTCCCCAGGTGAGAAAAACCCTGGATGCCACCATGCAGACCTTACAGGACATGCTGACCGTGGAGGACTTTGATGTCTCTGACGCCTTCCAACACAGTCGGTCCACAGAGTCTGTAAAGTCGGCTGCCTCTGAGACCTACATGAGCAAGATCAACATCGCCAAAAGGAGAGCCAACCAGCAGGAGACAGAAATGTTTTATTTTACAGTAAGTGGACCCAGAACCCGCTGTCTGCTTTCCCGCTGGCACTGACTTCTGAAGAGCAGCCCAAGCTAGTGGGAGCCAGTGAAACCACCTGGGTCAGTTAGACCGACAGTCTTTCCAACATGCTTCCCAAATTAGGTTGCCTGGCATGGCTTTCTGAAATGCAGAAAGTGAATCACCAGTGATAGTATCGGCATTGATCTTGAATTGATGGTTATTGTAATGTTCCTGTTCTAGGAAAAAAACAAACTGTGTTCACTTAGGGTGAGAGGAAAATGGTAATGGAAAATGGTAATGCAAGCCCCAAGTAACAACCCTGAAGTTTAGCGAATGGTTGTCGTGTTGCGTTGTCTTAAATTGGGGTGCAGGCTTTGAAAACAATGCCCTGCGTGATCCATGTAAATTGCTGGTGAGTTGCCAGGCCTTCATGTAAAATTCCAGATGGCTAACATTCCACTTGGCCAGGGACAGGAGGAACACAGATAAGGGCCATCAAGGCTGTAGTTCAACCTGTGATTGGTGAACATAGAATTTGGGGTTTTAAGGGACCTTAAATCTTCCATCTGATGCTTTATCCCATTCAACCATATCTCTTCAAAAAGTCATCCAGCTCTGCTTGAACAGCCCCAAGTTGAAAAGCTCCCTCCTTCCCCTAGCAGCCCTTTTGTTTGGCCTGTGGCTGGCTATAGATATTATAATGTTTTCCTTTATCTCTGTTCTCTTCAAAAATCTGCCTCACTGGGATTTCTGGTCATTGATCTTGATTCTGTTCTCTGGGGTTATCCAGAGAGCGGCTAATTCTACAGGACAGTCTTTGGTGTGGTCGCAGGGAGTTGGGTTTTCATTTCCTGGTTAGACATATCTGGTTCTTTCAGTCCTGCCTCATAAGCTTTCCCTTTGAGATGCCTCTCATGTATCCTAGTGACTCTCTCCTGGACATGTTCCATTTGTCGAAACCTCTTCCAAAATGAGACTCCCAGCAGTGTGGTCTGACCAGCACAGGCTAGAGTTAAACTCTCACCTCCTTCCACAGTAGGTGCTATGCTCCTTTTCATGTGTCCTAAGATCATATTCCCTTTTTTAAATAAAGTTAAGTTAATACCAATTAAATCTCTATTCCCTATGCACCAACATTAAACCAGGTTGCCCTCCTCCTGAAGGATGAGTAGGTGACGTCTTGGGTAGGTCTCATGTTTATCATATCAGTTAGAGATCTTCTTCATGGATTCAGTGCATGGCTCTAGTCTAGACTGACACGATCCTGATCCAGTTGTTCACCATATATGCTGTCTCTTCAGACCTTGTGTGGTCTTCAGACTCAGTGAGTGTAGCTTCCAAACCTTAATGTTTGTCAATAAAAAAAATAATGGATATGTCAGGGGCAAGGCCAAAGACAGAGTCGTTCGAAACAGGCCATTAGGCTAATATTGACTACCCTTCTGTCTCCGGGGCCTGCAGAGCCCTTCCTCCTCCAGAGCGGGGCCAGGTGAAGAAAGACCTGTTCCCAGCTCCTCTCTGACAGGTCCGGTAGAACACTCGCGCTCAGCCGTGTGCCCCAGGGATGGTTCGGTCTTTGTTGCTCTTGGCCCAGAAGCACAGTGGAGCTTTGATGACTGAAGAAGCCCTCTACTCAGAGCTCCCACAGTCCTCACCTGACAACGGCGCCTTTCACTGCTCCCGTTCCCCTGAGCTTTCTTTGTGGTCCCAGAACTGACCTGAAATGCCGGCAGCCCTCACAGGATTGGGCAGCTGGGGGTCTGATGGGAAGAGCAAAGGAGCAGCCGCAGAGGCCCCCTTCCCCCACACTGGGGTCCTTGGGGTGACACGCTCTCCCTTTAACCTCCCTGTCCCAGAGGTCCATTCCAGAGCAGAGATTGGAGACTTGGCCCTGTGATCTGTAATGTCTTTGTGCTTTGTGTCTTACAGAAATTTAAAGAATATGTGAATGGCAGTAACCTCATCACTAAGCTGCAGGCCAAGCACGACTTACTCAAGCAAACCCTGGGTGAAGGTGAGTCAGGTGATGGAGGCCTGTGAGGAGGGGTTGTCTTCCCAACTGGGTTCTGTTGTGGCCCCTTGAGCTGTCTTAGCTTGAGACACAGCGCACTTGGCAGAATGAGGCCTGGTACTGGTGCCACCTCCTAGGACTGGGTAAGCTGCTACAGTTTATCATCTATAGCCTTGGTACAAATGCTGAGAGGGGTCCAGTCTGACTGCAGAAATAGGGAGAAAACACAGGTTTTAATTTAGGTTATATGGAGAGTCTAAGGCAAAGAGATAAAGGGCCCCCCAGTAGGAATTGGGGTGAGACTACAGAGACATGGGAGTCTGCATGAATGCTTTCCAGCAGATACCCTCTGCCAGGAGCTATTGGAGTATCCAGGATTCTAGGTCCAAAAAAGAAAAATACATATGTGTAAGGCACAGTTTGGTCCTTGAGGGGCCCAAGGACTAGGCTTAAAACTACCCAAAGTAGTTTATGACAGTTGGAATAAAACCCCAGCGACTCTCATAACATATGAGGCCTTATGTCATTTTACCTCTGCCTGCTTCCCTGATCTCATCTGCCATTCTCTACTTCCTTACTGTGCTCTAGCCATTCAGCACTGTTCAAAACTCATTGAGCTTTTTTTCTACCCCTGGCCTTGCCCTTTACTAGATCATTCTTTTATCCTTGTGGGTGCACATCCCAGTGTCTGTGCTCTGGCCACACAAGCCCTCCCTTACACTGTCCCCTCAGCAGCTATCAAGTGGGCTGCTGGATCTCCAGATGCTTGGCAGTTGTGACCCCCATGCTTTAGAGCAGGGGTGGGCAAACTTTTTGACTCGAGGGCCACAATGGGTTCTTAAACTGGACCGGAGGGCCGGAACAAAAGCATGGATGGAGTGTTTGTGTGAACTAATATAAATTCAAAGTAAACATCATTACATAAAAGGGTCTGGTCTTTTTTTTTTTTTTAGTTTTATTCATTTCAAACGGGCCGGATCCGGCCCGCGGGCCGTAGTTTGCCCACAGCTGCTTTAGAGGAATGGATTTCCCAGCCCCAAGGTATTTATAATCTGGCTGGGATACAAGTCATGAATTCATAAAAAACTAAATAACAATAAAATTGTCACACAGAAAGGCTAGATGAATTGCCACATGGACAGCACGGATTCTGAGGGCAGTGAGTCAGGAGAGGAAGGGATCACCATGGGCCCAGGAGAACTGGAAATGCTTCAGGAAGGTGGACACCTAGGGGTTGGAGAAATAACCAGGGCTTTAAAACTAAAACCAATGGAAATTTTCCAATTAACTTTATTGATATGTAACATATATACAATAAGATGCACCCATTTTATGTATAGAAATCAGTGTTGATAGACATATACGCCCCTGTATAACCACTCACATCAAGATGCAAATCATCTCCATCACCCCAAAAGGTCCCTTGTGCCTCTTTGCAGTCATTCCTCAAGCTACCACTGCTTTGATTTCTATCAGCATAGATTAGCTCAGTGTGTTCCATCTGGTGAGGCTGGGGAACTTTGGGCGGGGGGAGGGGAGGGCCAAGGATGGAAATGTTCTGTATTCTGATTTGGGTGGCGGTTATAAATGGGTGTATATATTTGTCAAAACTCACTGACTGAGGGGTAAGGGTGAGGAAGAATCAGTTGTTTCTTCATTTCCTCCCACCCCTCTACATGCTGCCCATCCTGACATTTCAGTATTGGGCCAGGTGAGTGGGGCCATTGAGGAGTGTGGGAAACACAACAGCGGGAATGGAGTAAAAGAGGCAGAAAGTCCTAGAGAGGAGATTGGTGAGTGTGTGACATGTGAGTTGATGGCTACTTAACTTTAATTTCAAGATCAGATGCCCTAGGTTTAGAAAACTAGATATTCTTTGAAAAAATAAGATCCCAGATGAGAAAGTGCTCTCTCCAGCTCCCTCATGAGTGATCTCAGATGCAACCTGAATGGCCTTCATGAAATACTACTACTAATAGTTTTGTTTGGAATAACTCCAAAAAAGAAAAATCCATATGGCCCCACTCACCTAGCCCAATACTGAAATGTCAGGATGGACAGCATGTAGAGGGGTGGGAGGAAAAGAAGAAACACCTGATTCTTCCTCACTGGTCTTGCAAGTTTATTGAGCCCTTCCAGCGGTTCTCAACCTGTGGGTCGCGACCATCGGAAAACACATATAGCATATCAGATATTTATATTACGATTCATAACAGTAGCAAAATTACAGTTATGAAGTAGCAACGAAAATAATTTTATGGTTGGGGGTCACCACAACATGAGGAACTGTATTAAAGGGTCATGGCATTAGGAAGGTTGAGAACCACTGCTGGACACACCTTGCTCTGAGATGTGATTTACCAGTCGTTTCTCTGAGAGTTGAGCTGAATAGCAACAAGAAACTGCAGGAAAATGTAGCTTCCGAAGTATAAGGGCAGCAAAGAGTGAGCCATCTACAAGACTCACCACTGTCCTGTTCTCTAGTAAGCCAGCAGTGGGAAAGCTACTGTGTTCCTTTCGATAACTGAGATGGGGGCGTCTTAATAAATTTTTTGTTTTAGACTAGTTTTAGATTTACAGAAAAGTTGCAAAGGAAGTACAGAATTCCCATGTACTCTATGTCCTATTTCCCCTATTATTAACACCTTATATTAATACAGCATATTTGTCACAATTAATGAATATTGGTACATTATTATTAACTAAAGTTAATAAATTACAGAATTAATGAAAAAACTGAAGCTGAGACCAAATCTTTTTGTTGTTGTTTAGTGCATGATGAAGGTGTATGTGGATTCTTAGGACATTGGGTGAAAGGGAGAATTTTCAACCAGGAGAATTTGCACCAACTTAGACTGATAAAGTTCTTGCCCATTGGGCAAGGGGGAGGCATGGAATAAGCAGGCCAAAGAGCTCAGAAGTTTGGCTAATTCATTCTTCCAGTATCAATGAATGGTTCACCTTTACCTGAGTGCATTGACTTCCATTCAGTAGAAAGCCCTTCTAAAAGTGGGGCAAGGGCAGGGTTAAACCTGCATCAATGGCCTTCTTATTTCATAGGAGAGCTATTTTGCATGGGGAGGAACAATGTGGAAATTTTGAAAACAGGGGAGAGATATGGGGCCAAATGGAATACTTTTCCTGAAAAAATACAAGTGTGTGGGTTTTTTTAACGAAATAAAGTATCATGTTGAATGCTTTGCCAGCATTCTATTTTCATAAGTTAGGGAAAACACAAAGTCTTTTGGGTCACCTTCACTTAGAAGTGAATTTTTGAACACAATCAATTCCAGACACATAAATAAAAAAGCTCCTGTGTGCCCCATAAATTGGCATTCTTGTTATAAATAATATCACTGCCACATCTTGGGAACAAGAGAGCCCACCCTTATATGCCTTTGGTTGTTGCTATGTTGTTTTATTGGCCAGAGAATTCTTAGTTTATCATCTCTGAGTTTTAGATCTTTGACCTTTTTATTGCTCTGGGTAGTCTGTAATCTCCAGGGCTTACACACAAGATACAGATGGTTTTGCAATTTACTAGAGCCCCTCAAGGATGAATGGTGCATCGTCTATTAAAGGGAAGGGACATAACCTTTCAGGCCAAGATTTAATAGTGCATTACTGAGCACAGTGTCCACCAGGACCAGGCAGTCTGACCTTTTAGAAAATGACTGAGCCACTGAGTATAAAATATTTCTTTTTAATCTCAACAGGTCTCAGAAGGTAAAAGGCAGAGCATTTTTTATTTCTGATATTTGTTAGAAGTTGAGACAACAGACTCCAAAAGATGCTGGTGATGGGGTTCTTGAGAGCTGGGGTTGGTCTAAAGCTGAGGAGCATGTAGTAGAGTCCTCGCCAGAGGAAAGGTTGCCTGAGTGTGTACTGGACTTCCACCACAGGACCTAACCCTCTGATCCCTGCCCTCCCTGCCCTGACTGTCCCTTCATCTGTCCATCCTCTATGTATACAAGACAGACAAGGTTCCTGCCCTTATGGGGAAGAGAGACCTCAAACAGTAACAAACTATAAAGAATTATAACTGCGATAAGTGCCATGAATGGAAAATTCGGGCTGAGATCAGCTGTGGCGGGGGGGGGGGGGGGGAGACAGCAATGGGGTGGCCTGCTTTAGGTTGGGTGATCAGAGAGGCCTCAAAAGGGCGGTGCTGGTTAAGCTGAGACTGAAAAGAGGAGAAAGCATCAGTCACATGAAAAACTGGGGAAAGAGTGTTGGGACCGAGAGAACAGCACGTGCAAAGGTGTGGGGGATACATGGAAGAGGGGGAGCAGGAAACTCCCCCTGGATCCCCTTTACAGTCAGCACAGGCCACTGGCTCAGCCCTTTCATGGGTTGCCATTGGCTCCTACTCAGGGTCTTGGGTCCACAAGAAAATTCTCCTCAGCTTGGTGTCTGATAGGAAGTTGCCCCAGAACCCAGACACACAATCAAGTTTGTTCTTCCTGACTTTTCTATTCTTCTGCTTTGGTCTGGCTCCAGTTCAGCCAGCTTCAGTCACTCTTGTGACTGCTTGTGGCTTTGGTCAGGAATTAAGGAATTGTGTGTTGGTTTGTTCTAAGTTCTATTTTCAGATCTCTGTTACTCTCTTCCTCCCCTCACTTCTCTCCCTAGTCCCATTCAGCATTGTTTTCTGTAGGGAAAATAAATGCTCAGTTCTTTCTTTTAAAAAGTCCCTTTATGTGACTGCTGGATGGGGTTCTAGAGTCTAGAGCTGTGCTGCCCAATATGGTGGCCACTACCACGTGGCTATCGAGCCATTGAAGCGTGGCCAGTCTGAATTGAGATGTGTAAAGTGAACACCAGATTTCAAAGTTAGTGCCCCCCCGCAAAGAATACAACATATCTTATTAATTTTTATGTTGATCCATATTGAAATGAGCATGTTTTTTATGTGTTAGATTAAATACAATATGTTATTAAAATTAATCTGACCTATTTCTTTTTACTTTTTGTAATGTGGCTTCTAGACATTATGGCTTGCATTATTTTCGCATTGGACAGCATGGTCTAGAGGTCTGCTCCTGATCCATGAAAGGAATGAAGTACTGAATCATGCTGTATGGAAGGACTTCAAAAGCATTAGGCTCAGTGAAAGAAGCATAAGGCCACATCTCTCATGATTCCATTTGTAGGAAATGTCCAGTATAGGCAGATCCGAAGAGGCAGAGAGTAGATTAGTAGATTCATGGTTTCCAGGGGCTGGAGGTGAGAAGATGGAGAGACTGTGAATTGGCACAAGGGATCTTTCCCATGTGATGGAAATGCTCTAACATTGAATTGTAGGTGACGGCTGCATAACTTTGGATATTAACTAAAAATTATTGAGGTGTACATTTCAAGTGGGTGAATTTTATGATATATAAATTATGCCTCCGTAAAACTGTTCAAAATTAAAAAAGGGGCAGTCTAGGAGTGCAGGGGGATGTGGAATCTGGAGATAAGATTAGGGAGTCCTCAGTAAGCATTTGAGATCGCCTAAAGAGGGTGCACAGAAAGAAAAGAGAAGGCGGTGCAGGTATATGTTCTAGGAGCATTCCGACATTTAGAGGTTGGAGGTGGGCAGATGAGGAGGTGACAACAAGAGAAACTGAGGAGCAGCCTGGAGGGGAGGAAGGACGCCTGAAATAAGGACCTGGGAAGTGTGGATCCATGAAAAGCAAGAGGAGAACGCTTCTAAGAGGAAGGGAGCAATGAGCTGAGTTGAATGGTGCTGAGAAGTCAGATAAGAGCGGAGAGGGCATTGGACTCAGCCACACAGAGCTGGCTCCATGGAGTGGTGAGGGCAGAAGCCACGCAGTTGGGGAGGGAGGAGGGACAGTGACTGACAGCTCCTTCGGGAAGTGCTGCTATACGGAGAGCTGAGAAATGCGGGCGTAGTTAGAGGGAAAGCTAAAAAGCTAGCATATACATATCCAGAATATGTCTCTATGCGACTGGAATGATCTAGAAGGGAGGGGATTGGTAATGCTAGCTAGAGAGAGAGGAGGCACTTGCAGGAACAGGGCTCCTGAGAAAGGTAGAGGGAGGGGACCCAGAGCACAGGGAGAAGGCCTGGGCTTTGGTAGAAGCAGGGTGCTTCCTCAGGAGTACCAGCAAGTAGCCGGTGAGTGGGTGGGTGCAGGTAGGTGGGCAGGTCTCTTGGAAGCAACACCAAGACCCCATCTTACTGATTTTTCTTTTCCACGGAAGGAAGTGAGCAGGTCCTCAGCTGTGAATGAAGGATGGGAGTGGGTAGCAGGGTTGAGGAACAACAAGAAAGTATCTTGTGGCTGATACACTTCAGGGCCAGTGAATCTTTATTGATATAAAGCAATGCCAGTCACTGGCTTTAGCGTGCAGAGGGAATCCCCTGGGGGTGCTTGTTAAAATGTAGATTCAGGGGTTCTTATCTCTGAGTCTGACTCAGAAGCCCATGCAAGAGCCCAGAAACCTGCCTTTTTAGCAAGGGTCCCAGGTGGGACTCTGATGCAGACAGCAGACTGTAGTTTGAGAATCACTGAAAAAATGTATGTGAACAATAAAAATGAAATGTATGTGAGCATAGCCCCACCAATAGGAGGTACTGGGATGTGATAAGAGGCAGTTCTTTCCAACAGACCATACCTCAGGCATGGTTTTGTTCTTCATTTCACAAATAATCAAGACCAGTTGTTTTTGGTTTTTAGGAAAAATAAATGAATGTTCTCTGGTTAAAAAACAACTAAACATCAATATATACCTTTCTTTCCAGGGGAAAGAGCAGACTGTGGCACAACCAGGTAAGAACTGGGCATCTTGTTTTGTCTCACCTGCTACCCTGCGGTGGGAGGGGAGGAAGTGGGAGGAGTAGGAGAGGAGGGGACGGGAAGGCAGGAAACAGACACTGCTGAGAGCTCAGATGGGCTGGGGTTTCTGAGAGCGGGCCAGCTCTTCCACACTGTCCCGAGGGGATCTTGTTTTTGTGGCTGTTCTGCTGGTTCTAGCCTTAGATGGAAGCCATGCCCCCGCCAGGCTGGTGATGGGGAGGGTGCTTTCAGAGCTGCTATGGGTCAGTGGGGTACCCCCCACTCCATGGCACTGGCCATCCAGTGGGACAGTAATATGTATTGCAGTGGCTGAGGGCAACCGGTAGAGGCCAGAGGCTGTGCGGTAGCGGTTGACTTGTCTTCCTATCTGTTATATGGCTGCTGAGCAAACTGCCCAGCTGAGCTGGGGGGCCCAGCCTAGGGTCCCCATTTGCCAAGGCTTTGGATTTGGCTGGAATTGCACACATCTGGATATATGCATGCGCATACCCACATAAGCGTGCGCAGACGCCCCGAACCCTGGCTTTGGACCTCACCTGCACTTGGATGGGGAGTCCCTCGTTGGGAAAATAACAAACGGGCAACTCTGCTTTCTCTCCAGCTTGCTCAGCATTACCCTTTGCGCTTTCCCCTGAGCAGACCAGAGCCAGTGAACACTTTCCACTCAGCAGCTGGTAGCTGACGGCTGACTTCAGCGACTGGACCATTCCTCCACTTTCCGAGTTTAGATCCATAAGCAGGCCTGTCATTGCCCAGGTTGTTCTTAGAGCCCGTCTGTTCCGAGCTCCCAGCAATAGCTCTCCTACTGCCCAACATGCATTCAGCCATGACCCAGAGGCCTGCCCTTTTCCATCAGGTGCCTCATCCTGGGCCCGGTGACCTGATCACATCCTTCCCCACAAATTCTTCCCTGTGACCCAGAATCCTGGAAAGCTGTCGTACTTGGCAGGAGGGAGGATGAACCCTGCACTCTCTCCTCATCTGGAAGGGAATTGGCTGGGAAGAGGCTTGGAAAGCCCTGGGGTTTTCAATTTGCCAGGCCCAGGATGGCGGAGACTAAGGGCTTCCAGAAGCTTAGCCTGTGCAACTGTCCCTCTGGGAACATCTGGATGATTCATTATGCCAGGCGAGGACCTCTGGCACATGGGTCAGTAGATGTGCAGGGTCACTTTCTAAGAAACTTTTAGAAACAGACCCTTTATTTATGTACTTATTTATTTATTTACTCTGGCAAGAGGGTGTTATCTTAGTCCCAAAGCAACAGAAGCCACATTTTACACCAAAATTTGCAAATGGTAAAACAGATAGGGGATGACTTGAACTGTCCCCCGTTTCCTGTGAATTCCTAGAATTTACGTGGGAGAAGATTGTTCCAGCAGGTTGCAGCAGAGAGCTGTCATCAGTCCTTGGCCAGGTCCCAAGATCTACCTCAGAGAAAAGTGGAGGGTTTTTTATTATTTTTTATTTGGGGGGCGGAGAATTTTGTTTTTTAATAAAGCCCACCAAGATGTTGTCTTCCATACCCTCTTTGACCCAGCACCTGGGAAACCCAAGTTAGGATTACTAGGCCTCCCACTTAGACACATTGCACTATATTGAAAACCCAACCATCTGCACTCTGGTCCTTGGCCAAGGTCAAAGGCAAATTTGTTAGTAAACTAAAAGCTTCCCCTTACTCTCACAAATCATTTTTAACTTATTGTGCAATGAATTGTCAACTTGGTAATGGTTTTTAAGTTCATCTGAAAGGCCCTGGGTGAGATGTTTCTATACAGTGGCTCTCTGTATTTCCTATGGTTTCCTGCCCAAGGTCAGTGTCGTTGTGGGTAATCACTTGAGCAGGTCCCCTCAGCCAAGTCACAGCTGGCCTTGTATAGATAGACCAGTTTTTGCACATGAGCTTTTTCTCATACTTAAAAACCTTATCTTATGATAGCCCAAATTCATAATAGCCCTATAATTTAGGCTGAACAGACACCATAATGCATTTGAAAAGTGTATGGTAAATGTCAAAGCCAGATGCAAGTGTAAGGTTTGATCATTCAAACTAAAGACTGTCTTCCCTAATTCAGGTCAGTTTGCCCCTATGGTCTGGGTTAGAGGTGAAATCACTGGAGATTTCTGTCCAAACAGATACAACCCAACGAACACCCATGCATAGCCTCCAAGAACCTGACCACCATTGGACTGCAATATTTGGACATTTTATTATCTGGGGAAGACTCTAATCACCATCCTTTTGGTCACAGTAATTTTGAGGCCAAGTGCTGTGTTGCCAACATATGTTAATTTTCATCTTGGTTGAAAGGCAGAAAGGGGACATTGGTCTCTGGTTTCTCTATCTTCCTCTCTGTGGCTTTCTCTGTTCCCGTTTTCCCTGCCTCTCTCTCTTTCTTTCTTTCCTTTTTGCTCTGCAACTGAGCAGCAGAAGAGATGGAAGGCTTAGGCTGCCCCACTTTCCTTGGCTGAGCTGCCCCCCTGCTCCCCACTTTGTGCCCCACCCAGCATTTCAGTAAGTCGGTATCTATTTGATGTCATGCAAAGTTGGGATAGCTACGTTTCCTTGTCAGATTCCAGTCAGTGCACAGAGCACCACACAAAGAAAGAAATACCTGTGATTCCAACAGTCTTGTTTTCTTGGATTTTTGTAGGAGAAATGGAGAAAAGTATCCTATTTTCCCTTTATTCCATTTTATCAACTTAAAGGAAAAAAATCCTTAGGACTTATTTTAAGGAAATCCACCAGCTGGGCACCAAGATATTTTGATATGGGGTGTCCAACTCTTGCATTAAGAGTCTCTACTCTCGCTGGCCATGGGAGTTAATAGATAATTTAGTGCTACTGCTGAATGTTCTGTGATCAAATCAATTTCCCAAT
Organism: Myotis myotis; assembly: GCF_014108235.1. Classification (NCBI taxonomy): domain Eukaryota; kingdom Metazoa; phylum Chordata; class Mammalia; order Chiroptera; family Vespertilionidae; genus Myotis; species Myotis myotis. The sequence continues at coordinate 21,533,070 of NW_023416317.1, read as the reverse complement.
TTTGCACTCACACATGAACCTGGAGTAGGAAGAGCTGACTTCTATTCATTCTCATGACCATGGGCAAGTTTCTTAATCTCTCATCAGCTAATTTGCCTTATGTCTAACGTGGTTTTAATAATTCTTACCTAACTCACAGCATTGTTGTGAGGGTATAATGCCATGTGAGATAAGGAAATGATCTGACAACGTTCAAAAACAGAAACCCAAAACACTATGAGGACAAGTTAGCAAAGTTGCTATCCTCAAGTTATTCCAAATTTCAAGACTTGAAACCTATGGCCCTGTGTCACATTTCTTGCCACTCTGTTTTGGAATTTGGAAATTAAAAAGCAGATGTGTTGTAAGAAATACCAGCCCTATATACCCACGTCCTTAAAAATAAATAACTTACAGAACAGAAATGACATGGACTTAGCTAACCAAATTGACAAAAGATCCAAGATGGGCTTGAAATAATTTTGCCTGTTATTTCTTTTCAAAATTTTTGTCTGTGCTGTTATTTTGGTTCCAATGTTTGGGTGGCATGATATTTGGATTCAGCTGTGTCTTTGCCCATGCATGTCCTGGAGCTAGCAGCATTTGCTCAATACTCAAACGCCAAGGAGAAGTTGGTTAGTGCTTCTAGGATGGCTGGGCTATTGAGGAGACACGCACAAGGCCAATGGGCAGAGGCAGCATGACTCTCGTTCACCTGGATTGGCTCCAAAGCCCATACGATTTCTTGCCCATTTACAGAACTCAATCAAGACCTGGGGACCAGGTCCTGGCTCATCCTGTGTGGACGTTATCTGTGCCTGGCTGGGTCCCTACTTGTTGTTTCCCAAATTGTGAACCAAGCCATTTGAAAATGAACTGCCTCTTTTGATGTGGGGGGGGGGGGGGGCTCTTCCTTACCTCAGAGCCCTTTGCCCTGGAAGGCTGGCAGCATGAGTCAGGCCAACTTGTGTGGCAAAGATGAGCAAATAAGCCAACCCAGGCATATGCATGGTGAGCAACTCTGGAAACAGGTCCAGTGTTTGTGGCTCTTTCACTGCTCCTGGTGAACTGTGTTGCGGTTTCCCCTCCCTGTGGCCAAGAGTGGAGCACAGGGACTGGAGATCCTAAAGCAAAGCAAGACACTTTCAACCTGACCCTACGGGTCCTCCACTGGCAAGGGTTAATGGGAGGGGCGAGTCCTTGGCTGGAAATGAAGAAGTGCCCTAAGGCTCCATGACTGCCTCAGTGGGGAAAATCTTGGATTTGGAGCTAAAGAGACCTGGGTTTGGGGCCTTGGCTCTGCCAGTTCCCCTCTCTGGGTCTGCCTTTGCCTCTTTAAAAGGAGGCCATACGTACAGGATTGAGCTGACGTTAAGCGTGGTAATGGAGTTGAAAGCACTGTAATCGAAGTGTACTTGACTGAAGGACAAGATATGATCATCATCCTGGGTCACCCCAGGACCCCAAAGAAACTGCAGCCTCCCTCTTGGCATCAGTTTTTTCATCTCTAAAATGAGAATGATAATTGCCTGGCTCTTAGATCAATGGAATAAAAATTAGTCAAGTGCATTTGAAATGCCAAGAGGCAGTAGGAAGATCAGTGCCCTGGCACGTTGGGAGTTGAGACTCGGTGATACATTTAAGCCAAAATAATGAAAATTAACCCTTCCAATCATCTTTGGAAGTCTCTTGCTTTCTCAGGCTACAGATTCCATCTCTCCCCTGAGTCCCCCTCCATGTGGTCAGCTTTGCAGGATGACAGCCTCTGATGGAGGTTCAGTGGTTTCCCAGACGCTTACTATCTCCCGGCTATGATTTAGAATGCATTTGTGTTACACGATTGTTGCTCCCGCCTGACATCGGGGTAAATTAAGATCCCCTAAACATCCAAACGCCTTCCGATGGAGCATTGGACGCCACTGTGCAGGGGTTCAGGGGCTTCCATCTGCATTTTGTGTTCTCCTCTGGTCATGGGTTTTAAAAGCGTCTTTCCCAGTTGTATGTTTACATTGGTTACTTTCTTGATTTCTTTTGTTCCGTTTTCCCCTAGGCCCCCCTGTCTTCCCCCTAAACCACAGAAAATGAGGAGACCTAGGCCTCTCTCAGTGTGTAACCATAAACTATTTAACGGCTGTATGGAAGCGTTCATTAAGGTACTTGTTGGGAGCCGCAGAGTCCGCGAATGTGCCCAATGTAACGGCAGCCTTTCTCCACCTCCTCCCCTCGGCCAGCAGCCCTGCCCCCACCTATCAGAACTTTCCATCTGTGCCCTTGGCCAGGCCCTATGGCGAACTAGTTCCTCCCTGCAGCCTGCGCTTAGCTTCAGTGAGGGCTTCTAATCAGAGCTGCTTTTGTCTCTAACCAATGCCTTGCTGTGATTCTCAGGGGTAAGATCACGGTGAAGTCCATGTTGGGCTGAGATGCCAGCACGGTGGTCCCTGCCAGCCCCATGCCGTTGCTCCGGAACGGTGGTCCTCACTAGCTGAAGGGACAGTCAGATAAACCCCTGCCTCGCTTCACACCCACGTCTCCCAAGAAGAGCTTGGTTGGAAGCAACACACAGAAAATCCCTGCAGGCAACAGTGTGATTTTATTTTTTTTTAGTCAAAACTATACCAGCAAAGGAAACATAAAATCTGGGTGACAGAACACCCTCCTACCCGGTTTTGCTTCTTGTTAGGTGGTTTGGGAGAAGGGAGAAGAGCTGAGGCAGTTCCTTTAGAACTCCCGGTTAACCCTTTACACCTTAAACGAAAAACGAAAGCGGTTCAACTAGGTGAGTTTCGCTTGCCTTTCTTGCTTCTTGGACGCAAAGGGTGCAGGTTCAAGCCACCTAATGGAATGGCTTGGGCAAATTCAGCTGGTGGTGGAGTTGAAAGGGCAGCAGGTGGGGAAAGACTGAGGAAGTGGAGAATCACTCTTAGCATTAGCCAAGGGGAGCAAGAGAGAAGGTCCCCGCCAGTTACTTCAGAGCTCACCACCATCCAATGGAGACACTTTCTGCAGAAAAGAAGGCTGGTGTCCAACAGGGGAAAGTACAGCTCTTGGGCTTTGCTGACAGTTTGGGGTAGTGGAGGCTCCCCTGCTCTGCCCTCTATCCTCCATCCTCAAGGTGCACCCAGGACTTGCAGAGGGGTGGGGCGCAGGACGCCTTGATCTCAGGACTGTCTCGGCCTGGGAGCTGAGTTCTGGGGAAAGGACAGTGGGGCACAAGTGAGACTGCCCAAGTGGAGAGCAGCAGGGGCTGTTTCAGGATACCTCAGAGGAGTGAGGCATGGAGTCCCAAAAGGTGGGGTGCTGTAGGGTGCATCAGGAAAGGGGTCCTATTTGGAGGTGTCCCTGAGTGAGCACTCTGCCATCTCATAGGTCACAAGAGGATGAGGCTGTGTCAAAAGGGTCCTTTCTTCAGCCTCCCTCCTTTGCCAAGACTCCACCCGGCACCTCCGAAAAGGCCCTCTCCGTAGCTGAGCAGGGCTGAAAGGCGTGTAAACTCTTCTCCCTGCCCTCCAGGAGCTTAAAGTGTCAGTCAGGAGGATTTCAACACAGAAAGCTGGAAGTGTAAGGTGATTCAGATGAGCACTTGGTGAATTATCCCCATGGAAACAAGCTCTGTGCGAGCTCAGAGCAAGGAGAGCTGTGCTCTACAGGGCATGGAGGTTTGGGGAGGAGGTAGGGCTTTGAAAGGAGGGTAGGACAGAGGAGACCCTGAAAGGAGAAACAGAATAACAAAGGCTCAGAGACAGGGATGCCTTCTCCACTTTGCTCAGCTCTTTGGAAATGGGCAATGAGTGCGGACACAGAAGGAGCTGGCGCTTACCTGGCAGGATTGGAAAGTTAAGTGTTTGTCTGAAGAAATAGTCTCTCAGAAGGCAGCTCCTACATAACGTGAGACCGCCCAGTCATCCTACTTTATTCCTCCTGACAAACACATCAGAACTTCTCCAGCCACCTGACAGTTTGCCCCTTGGAGGTGGCCACCCTGGGCAGCTACATTCTCATTCTAATGATATGATATTGCTTCAGCTGGCCAGTCTTCCTCAGAGCCTGCAGCATGGCCTTTGTCAGTGGTGCCAAACTTTGCGTTAGGACGGACACCCTGGTCTTTCAAAGCTCGGCTTTGCAATGCCACTGGAGGTACAAAATGGCAAGAGACACATGCCAGGGTGGGCTCGTGGACTGGTTCTAAAAAGACCCCCCAAAGAGGGACACCCCTGAGCACTGATCCAGGGCACAGCCTCCTCAGGGGACTATATGACTGAAAAAGAAAGAGATATGTTTAATGATTACATTTCTGTATAGTTACACTGTACCTATGCCACATGCTGTCAGTGCAGTTCAGCGAACTCCTGAGCACCTGCTGTGAGAGAGGCAGTGTGTAGACAAGCTTGCATGCAGCATGGTCTTACTCTCAAGGATTATTAACTTTCAGAGAATGAAAGGGCAGTGTAACATGGTCAATCCTTCACCTTCTGAACAGAATTTAACTCTCTCTTATGATTCACATGCTATCTGGAAGAATATTCCGCGTGGACTAAGAACCCCGAGCTTTGAAATGCCAAACCTGTGAAAGGCTTTCCAATAAAATAACATCACAGGGACCCCATGATTACGATGGTTTGCAGGGTGGAAAATGTCCGGCCTGCAGCCATATCATTTGGTCTGGCCCTGCCAAAGCAACTGCAGATGGGACTCGAAATTCAATATATCTAGGAGCATAGATACTTTTTCATAGCAACATAATTTTTAAGTTGATAATTTCATATGGCCCACAAATAATGTAATAAATATCCAAATGGCCCTTGGCAGAAAAAAGGTTCCCCAGGCCTGGTTTTGAGGGACAAGGAATCATCCCCAAGTTAAGAAGGACAGATAAATTTTGCTGGAGTTATATAATACATTTCTAGGGCCCTACCTTTTTGAATTGACCTTTTTCAGAATCCTTGATTTTTTTTTCTCCTCTCAGATAGAAAGAAACCCATTTTTATTACAAAATTTGAAGCCTGGGAGGTCTGCCCCTGGGCAGAGGGGGAGTCCTCGCCCTGTATCTATAAAACCCTGTTTCTATAATTACCTGCCTCACAGTGTGTGATACTATTAACACAAGTGAGCTGAGAGACATCATCTTTCCAGAGCACCCCCCGGCACTCAGTGAGCCCTGTGGACGTGTTGGCTGTTATCGTTGTCATTAGCTGTTAGGAGATTGCACACAGAGCCCCATCTGACCAGGCTGTTTGCTCAGTTCTGGGAGGCAGGTGGGTTTAGCCAACATATAATTCCAGTTGTTGAGATGCCGGCAACTGGACAGATGACACCCGCTAGCCGATGCACATTCTCCAGTTTCTTAGTTCGGCTCCTCAGAAGCCTGGATGGGACACAGCACCTCCCCAGAGCCTGACTGCTGCACTTATGGGGGGAAAGAGCGTGCTCCCCTAAAAAAGGGGTGGCTCAGTGGCCTTAGTGAAAGCACAGGCAAGATTGGGAAGGCATTCTGACTCTGCTGCCCTCCCTCCCCCAGCCTCTCTCAGCTTTGGGTTCCCTGAGGTGTTCTCACTGCTAGGGTGAGGGTGTAGGGTAGGAAGGGAACAAAGCCCCGTGGCTACCCAGGACAAGCTACCCAGGCTGTTTGGTAGGAAAGCATGGGAAGCTGTTGGAGTTTGGAATCAGGCAGAATCCTGTTGGGAGCCATCCAAAGGGCACGTGATACACATGATCTTGGTAAAATTCGCTTTTTCCCAGGAATGAGGTTTCCTGGGCTGAATTCCAGGGGCAGCGTTGCAGGTGTGTGTGGGCAGCTGGGCTCTTGCCCACTGGTGAATAAGGAGCCCCTGTGTTGAGAAGTCAGGGATGAGATGAGGAAAGGGCTCAGTGCACGATGTTCCTCCACTCTGACAAGGACTGAAAGCCCCTATGTCACCTGGTGTCCAAGACAGCAACGCTGAAAGGAACTCCCACGAGGCCCCGAGATGCAGGGAACCCCGCCCCACGCAGGCTGGCTGGCAGGCCCCCCGGACCTTTGCTGGCTGCCCTTGCATTTGGGCGTTCACGGACTCTGAAGGATCTGCTCACTCTAACTGGTCTTACTCCTGCATAATCTTTTCTTTTTCTCCTGCTCTGCTGCCTGTTTATTTTTTGTTATCAGAGGAAGAAGAAATGCTCGAACCAGGAACCAGGTACTTACTAGAAAGGTCCGGTAGCCCCTTCAACTGGAGAAACCTGTCTGTAGTGCTGACGTTAGAACAGGGCCCGCCTTGCCTGTCTCCAGTGGGTCTGTGCTGCTATTCCCTCCCTGAGCAGTTAGTCAAGGAGAGAGTTCCCGGGTGGGGTGCGGAGGAGCCACGAAAGCATCCGAATGCCCTTTACAAGAGTATATTGCAAATGCCTTACTGTTTCCTCACTGTCTGGGGAGGCTGGTCATTTAATCTGACCCCTTTTAAAGAGAGTTTAAAAAATATTAAGTGCTCTTTTGTGACCTGAAATAGCAGAGAGGCCAACCAATCACAGAATTCAAAAGAAAATTACCCCTTGCTCAGCCCTTGGCGGCCATGGGCCAGTCTAGGAAGATGTAATTGAAAATACGTTCACACCCCAGATGCCTATGTTTAGAATTGCATCTTAGTCAGCCTGTTTGACTAAAGTTGGCCACTCAGTGGTCAAGAGCTGACTTACTGTTTCTAGAACCTTTGTTTATAACACTGCTAAACAAGTATCTGTCTGGGTGTTTAGGTTGTAACATCCTGAGTGGAACTGGTCTTCCCTTCTCAGAGTTCCAAAGGCCCCTGGGTCCAGCCTGGCATCTCCCATAGTGCGTTCTTCTTAATTCCGGCATTGGGTACCGCAGTCCTGGGAGGAGGCCCTGGCCCTGCTTGCTCATCCCTGAGCGCTGGGAGAATAGCTTGAGTTGGGGCAAAGTGGCGTGGGAGGCAGAGAACCCTGCAAGAGCTGACTCCAGCCCCTCCCCCCAGTGGGTTCCCCCTCTTCCAGAGTGCCTATCAGGCCTCCTGGGCCCTGATTCCTTCCCAGCGGAGTAAGAAAACAGAGCATTTCTTTAAAATTATCATAGCTATGCCTTTTTTTGCACTTAACTGAAGACTTTCTATTTTAACTGTTTGTGGAGCCTTTAGGATTAGCAATTCCTTGCTTGTTTTCCTACTAATCTGATGGTACTAATATTCTGGCTTGAGTTTATAATCTGTGTTTGCAATGTCTGTTTTCTCATGGTGGTTGCCAAGCCCAATAAAACTCACAAATTTTTTTCTTAAGGATTCGGGACAAGCTATCCCCCTGGTAGTTGAGAGCTGCATCCGATACATCAATTTATACGGTAAGCTCAATCATGGGGCAGTGTTTTCAGCTCTTTCCAGAGCAGGTGCTAGGCTTTCTCAGAGGAAATGGATACTAATTCATCTGGAAGACTTCCTGTCACTGCTCTGCTTCCGAGGGGAGATGCTCCACGGAGCAGCTGCCTTTCTGAGTGCTATCTTTTGAGCCTTGTGTGCCAGGGATAGAAAGACCCAGGAACGGGGAAGGTCAAGGGGGGGAAAAAGGAGACATATGTAATACTCTTTGCAATACTTTAAGCAATAAAACAAAACAAAACAAAATTTTAAAAAAAGAAAGACCCAGGAGCTAGGAAAACTGAGGAGCAGGGAGGGCATGGACTGGAGAACCATCTTAGCTCCTTCCTCACTCCCACCCACCCCAGAGCTCTGTGCTGTGAGCACTGAATGCTGCTGGTGTCAGTCAGTTAATACTGCAAGTGTGTAGTAAGCTCCGTGAAGGAAACACAGTGTCTGGGATTTGCTAACCACGGTATCCTCAGCACTTAACTCGTGCTTTCATCGATTTATTTATTCATTCCTCCAAAAATATTTTTTTCAGAGTGCATAATAGGCACTGTTTGGACAATGGGAATATAGATACCAGCCAATATAGCATAGCTTATATTACCAATTAAAAGGTCAAGGAAATAAACAAGCAGAGAAATAAACATTAATTTCAACCAGCAATAATGCCTAAAAACTAATGAAGAGGGAATACAAATGACTGGAGCAGGGCAGGGCTGGTTTGGCTAAGGTGGTGAGGAGAGACCTCTCCCAGAGAGTAGTTAAGACTCCAGGGCCCTTTAAGACTCCAGTGAGTAGAGGAAGCCAGCCGTGCAGACCAGGTGGAGAGAAAGACAAGTGTAAAGGCCTAATATGGGACGAAGGCCAATGTGACTGGACAAGTGGGCCAGTGACATAGGGGGTAGAAAGTCAGTATTGGATAACGAAAGAAATAAACAAGCGTCTGTCGAGCAAATGCTTTGTTCAAACCAAACTTTGACAAAAGCCCACCTTTTAAGAGTAAACTCTTTCCTAAATTATAATGTGGAGAGTTGTCGTATGTAGGAAAACTGAATCCAGGAAAAGGACCAGAGTATCCTCCATTAATTCCCATTTAAAAGGAGGGAGGTCTTTCAATTCCCTCAACCCTATGGGTTGCTGTATGTCATTACTGTTAGGGCAGGTATCAGGGTCTCCTTTGTTCTGGCCTTGTAGAAACACTTGAGAAAAATGAGACTGTTTTTCTTTAATGATGTAATCTCTTCTAAATTTCTCAATACCAGGGCAGCATGTACTTTAGAATCTAGCTTTTCTTGAAGGAAGGAAACGTCTGTGTTAGGGGAGGGAGGGCTGAGGCAGTGGATTTAATCCTTGTTCAAAATCTCTGTGGCTATTTCACTCAAATGGCATTTATAAACTCAGGCCAAGCTCTTTGGTGCCAATGCAACTGGTAAACTCAGTAGCCATGTGCACCAACCAGTTATTTGCCTGAGCTGACTTATTGGTTAGATTGGAAGTTATTCATTGATCCCGTCTTGATATAAACTTCTCATGGCCTTTTCCTCCAAACCCAGACAAGAGACACAGACATATGAAGCACGATGTGTCTGAGTATTCTGATCAGCCACACTTCATTTCAAAGGTTATTTTGGGTTTCTACCAGGACAGCTTCATTGGGGGAATGACTCTCTTACAAAGGATGGTGGGAGAAAGAGACAGCAGTGGGGTGAGTCATCAAAGTTCCCAGTGGTCTGATGAGATCAAGGCCTTATGGCATTTTTCTCTTTCTTTCTTTTTTGTTTATTTGTTTTTTCTTATAGGACTCCAGCAGCAAGGGATCTTCCGAGTGCCAGGATCTCAGGTTGAAGTCAATGACATCAAAAATTCCTTTGAGAGAGGTAGGTGCAGAGTGACCATTTCAAGCTTGTGGCCAGGGGAAGCCAAGGTGGGTGTTAGCACATGTTGTAGAGCCGTGGTGTGCAGTGACTCCACATTGGTAGCTTGAAATCAGCCATGGTGGGAGTATTTACACCACGGAAATTGGCAAACACAAAGATCTTTTATTTTTATTTTTCTCCTCCAACGAGCTAGCTGTTAAGCATTTACTAGCACACATGGGTGGCTTTTTCTGGTGGGCCATAGAGTGCTTGCTGGGAAAGAGGGCCTTGCAAAGCTCTCTGGAGTGATTATGTGAGTCTGCAAAGGCTGCTATGTTTTACAAACATTGGGAGAAAATAGATAACACTGCGTGGCTTTTAAAATATCCTAAGTCTTAATTCTCTATGTAGTGTTTTTGGCAAAACTACACATTGGGAGGAAGAGACTAGACATTCCTCCCACCCTGAGTGAGGTTATCTACTTCTCACTTTGATTAATCAAGGGTGTAAAGCTTATTAGAAATGAAGTGACTGTCACAATTAGGAGCACATGTGGCTTGTTTGGTGTAACCTCCCTTGGCCTCAGATTCCTGATGGGGACAGATAGATGGCCAGTGACAGTGTCCATGCAAAGTGAGGATTCATTGGGTCAGGAGTTCAATTCTTAATCCACCTCTGCTTTTTATATTAGGTGCTTATCTCACATCCTAAATAATATCTTTGCCTTCAGTTCACCACCATTTGGGAAGAATAACATCTCCACAGTCTACTCCTCTTAACTCTCACTTACTGCCTTTTTCTCTGAGTGGTTCTAATATTAAGTTTGATCCGAGGCCCCCAATCTCAAACCCATTTCCCCACAATAGAGCACATCCCAACTTTTTTTAAAAAAATCTTCACCTGAGGATATATTTATTGATTTTTAGAGAGAAAGAAAGAGGGAGAGAGAGAGAAACATTGATCTGTTGCCTCCCTTACACACCCCAAACAGGGATTGAACCCACAACCTTTTTGGTGTACAGGATGACGCTCCAACCAACTGAGCCACCCAATTTACAAAGCACTTCCTTACCCGTTGTTCTAACAGCCTTGGGAGATGTACGGTTTATCCCCATTGGCTGTGCTCTGGACAGGCCTCCCCTGGGGTTCCGGCCCTAGAATTCTCCCTACTTATTATGGAGCTTCCCCTGGAGGGACTGCCTCCTGTGCACACTCATCCCCTCCCTAACTTCCCAGTTCCATCCTGAGGTCTAGCTCAGGGTGGAGAAAGCATTCTGTCAGCTCCAGGTGGTCACCACCACAGCCTGCAGCACAGCCCTCTGAGGCCCTAGGCCAGGGGTGGGCAAACTTTTTGACTCAAGGGCCACAATGGGTTCTTAAACTGGACTCAGAAGAAGGAGCTGCGGCCGTGTTTCCCGACGTTGCCATGTTAACACTGCTGCTGGTGAAGGAGCGGAGGGGAGAGCAAGAGAACCCTCCGCTCTTGCGGCTCCGCGGGCCGGATAGAACAGCCGAACGGGCCGGATCCAGCCCGCGGGCCGTAGTTTGCCCACGGCTGCCCTAGGCACTCTGACTTGGAGCCAGGGGATTCCACACCCCGGGAACAGCATGTACAGAGGCCACAAAGCAAGAGGTCTCCCCATCCGCATCCCTGATGGAAGTGTTATTCATCATTCCCTGAGCTTCTCTTGACCACACTGGACAGCACAGTCCAGAGCTTTGTTTCTTCATTTCCCCAACTCCTTAGCACCCCTGCTGCCCTGTGTTCATTGTAAATGAGTAGATATGGTCAGGAACCTTTGCTGGTCCCATCTTCCTGGGCTCATCCCATTATAGAGAATTCCTTGAATCTCATGGGTAAACTCACTGAATTTTCCTGCTTCCCCATGTTCTGTAAGTAACCTCACTGTACCAGGCAGCCAGGCCCTATCCCCACCCCAGAAGCACTGCCTTCATTCCTTCTTGGATGTGGTTTTTCTAAGTTTAACACCTTCTCTCATTTGCTTGGGTGCCTTGCAGGGGTGATATGAAATTTATAAGGACTCTCTTCTCCTAACAAGCCTTAGATCACCCCAGGCAAAGCCCTGGAGGGCAGAGATCACCTGACCCAAATCTGCCACAAAGAATACCTTCTGCTTTTCCTTGGCTATGCGGTTGGCTCCTTTCCCTCTCTCCACCATTCCTAAGTGAATCTCATTCTCTTGCTAGCCTGAGGCTACAGTGAAGCATGGCTAATTCCAGAAGAATCATTCTTGGTATGTCTCTTTTAAGAAAAATCCATTCCTGGCTTCTTTGGGCTGACTAGTGCCCAGATTTCTCACTTATTCTTTTCTCTTTCTTGGCATTCACCAACCAACTGCCCTGGGTTAGGCTCCTCACCCAGCTGACCCTCAGGGCACCCCTCCCACTTCTCCTGAAAACCCACTGTGTTTCTCCCCCTGTCCTCCCACCCCCACTCCCAACAACAGCCAGGTGGCCTGAGCTTGCTCCGGGCTCAGCATTTCTGTTCTCACCCACTCTCCATGGCCTACATGCTCAAACGTGTGACAGAACTTTCTTTCCAAACCAGGACATTGTGTGTTTTTCCTTCCTTTCTTTTATTTTGTGAAATTTCAATCCCCAGCGCGTGCAGGGTGCCTGACCTTCACCACTTGCTCAGAGAGCTGGTCTTCCCTTCTCTGGAGCAGATGGTCTTGCCCACATTTCCTGTACGGGGCGGTTGAAAGCACCACTCTCTTTTCCTTAAGCTTCTGGACAGACATGCTTGGTTTACTATTTCTAAACCCATTTTCTTATTCTTCTGACACAAGTCAACCGGGGTTTTAGTTGAGGTTATTATTATTCTCCTCTT